>NC_056694.1:18553326-18877076 GCF_018350215.1 Panthera leo
TCACAGGTACTTTTCATCGCTTAATATTTGCCTTTTGCTTTGCTTATGATATCTAAGCTCACTGTTGCTCACGTGGTGAAGGCAACACTGTATTTGATCCATGCCGTGACACACGTTCTTACGTCTTTGCCATCAGCTGTGATTTATTCTCGATGTGTCCCGCAGTCACTGCCAAGTCGCGTTAGAGTTGTCATCACCTGTGCGAGTGGATGTGGTCATTGTTGCTTGCGGCAGGGCCGGATGACTACACCGTCAGCTCTTGGGTGCTTCTGCCCACGTGCCTTTTAAGGGCCATTTGCAGAAGGAGCACAAATCCTGATGCTGTTGGAGAACCATCCATGGATACCTCCTGATGAGATCAAGCAAGGCTCAGTAACAAAACCTGCACCTGGAGGGTCGGCAGCGTGGAAGGAAATCTTGGAGAGGATGATGGTGATCTTTTGGGGATGCAGCCTTGCCAATGCCCTTGGCGGCCCGAAGGTCAATATTGTGTGGAAACTCACAGATACCCCAAAAGGGAAGACTTAACCCTCTTACTACATTCATCCATTTCCTTTCAATCCGCTCAAATAAGCATAAAAGGGCTTTTGCAGGAGCGTCTGGTGGCTCAGTCAACAGAGCATGCAACTCTGGATGTGGTTGTGAGCTCAGGCCCACGTTGCACACAGAACCTACTTGAAAACTAATTAAACAAACAAACGGGCTTTTTCCAACAAGCACATAATTAAAATTGTAAGCAATAAGAAAAACATTAACTAACTGGCAGTGTTTCTTCTTTCTTTTTTCAGTCTTATAATTGATAATGTCTTAGATGAAATATGGCATATAGTTCATGGAGAAAAAGTTTAAAACATAGAGATAAATTAAAACACACACACACACACACACACACACACACACACACACCAGAAATAGCCAGTACCCTAGTACTTGTCTGTAGATACGCACATACGCACATACATGTGTTCACGGGCACATTGGCTACATCGGTTTTTGGCCTAACATTTTTCCCTTCACGGTGTCTTGAACGTCTTGGCATGGCTGATCCTTCTAGTTCATATCTGAGATGACCGGTTAGTGTTTCCTTGTGTGGATCCACCATGTTCAGCTGGGCTCCCAGGGGTGACAGAATTCTAAGCTCTGAAACGGGTTGCCCATCTCCCTTTGGAACTTCCCATCAGCAGTGCCCGCTAGTTCTTTGACCCGTACTCTTCTTAGCAGTGCTCTGTAAATCTTCTCGTGTTAGCCACTCTGAAGGGCAGATCAGTGACATCCTTTTCCTCCCAGAACCCACTGGCAGTCTTCTAGATCTGGAGACCAGAAGGAGACGCATGTTGGAGACATTAGAAAGTGGGAGTCGTAAGGACTCGTGACCGGATACGTTTGTGTTCTGTCCCCACCTGTTACGTTTGTGCACCTCGCCGTGGTTTGGGGCCGCTGCACGTGGCTGCAGAGGTCTCTCCCTGGCTCCCACCACCCGCCTCTCTAGTTTCTCCTGTTTCCCCGCTGTTCTCCAGCCTCCCTACCGACTTTCTGTTCCTGGAACATTCCAAGGCGGTTCCTGTCCAGAGCATTTCCGTCTGCTCTTCCTCCTGTCTAGAACGCCTTTTGCACAGCTCTCTCCAGTTCTGTAAGGACCCAACTCAGCCCATTCCCTTTTCAGAGAGGCTTTCCCTCTCACATTCTCTAACGTAGGTCCGTCCGTCCTCCATGCTGTTGTCCTTCATCTGTCACAAGCCCTTCCTTATCTTTGTGTCTGGTTCACTACTGTGTCCCCAATGGCTGGCACTTAGCAGACACTCACCAAAGATGGCTGGATGGAATCAATAGTATTAACTTGACGGAGGATACGGTTGAGAGGAGGGGAAACGGCTCCTTGTCATCCAGAGGAGGGCGGTAGTAAGTCCAACGCAGAGCTTGTGGAGGGGGGCAACTCGATCAGCTTTTCAGCAGGTAGGGCTGCTGGGCATTGGAGTGAGTGCCTTCTTTGTGGTGCGTAGTCAGGCAGTGGCTTGGTGTTGTTGAAGGATTCTGGCATCTGATGTCAGGGTTGACCAGGTCAGTTCCTCCAACCCTTACGTCCATGTTTGATGTTCGCATCACTCGTCTGTGGTTCTTGGACTGCAGACACGGCCTTTACCACTAGATGGCACCAGGTGATTCCTTTGAGGCCGGTGCTCCTCAAATCCGCCAACAGGGAGAACACCATCTTCTCTCTTTTTTTACTTATGGAAGTATAGTTGACATACAATGTTACATTAATTTCAGGCGTGCAACATAGTGATTTGACAAATCTACATATTACTCAGCCCTCACCACCGTTAGGTGTCGTCACATCTGTCACCGTACTGTTTTAACAGTATTATTGACTGGATTCCCTATATTCCACTTTTCATCTTTGTGCGTTACTTATATGACTGGAAGTTTGTACCTCTTAAGCCCTCTTTGCCTATTTTGTCCATCCCCCCGCCCCCTCTGGCAACCACCACCTTGTTCTCTGTGTTTAAGAGTCTATTTTGTGTGTTCGGAGAACAGACTTTTCATTGCATTTTACCCCAAACACCCACTTCAACCAAAGCTTCAGAAAACCGTCTTAACTCTTACAGTGTGGAATACATACTGATATTGTCTATTTCACTCTATTCGACTGCATTTTCACAGATGGAGACTTGCAAACTACTACACTGATTTTATTATACGGATGGGTCACAATTCATCGTTTGAAAAGCACCGTTTTAGACAGCTGAGCCTGTTCACCCTTGTAAAACTTGGAAAGTCGGGGCCCGTAGCAAATCGTGTCCCTTAATGAGTACTTTGTGCATTTCCGTGCTGACTTGCTGCCTCGAGAAGCCAAAAGTATGTGCTTCCTTGTGTGTGTGTGTGTGTGCGCGCGCGCAGATGTGTGAACGTGGACATGAGAGAGACTGGGGGGGATAGGTTTGTACAGGATTAGCACCGACCACAGTCAAGGCAGCGGTAAGCCTTGTCAGTGGACGTAAAGAGAAGATCTCATATCTGCCTCTGGGAGCTCAGACTCTAGCTGGGTAACAGTCACGCACCCCTTCCCCTCTCAGCTTGGTCATCAAGAAACACGGAAATGAGCTCATACACTCAGGATATCACTTAGGATGCTTCAGGGTGTAGCAGGTAACAGAAGCCTGACTCCGTTCGGTTTAAGCGATAAAGGCATTTAGAAACTCTCAAAATGTCTGTTGAGAGGTAGAGCGGGGTGCAGGCCCACAGTGGCTCGGCCTTAAGGATCCAGGTTTCTTCCATTACATGTCCTTGTCCGAAGGCTGGTTCCACTCATGGTTGCCAGAAGACCTTAAGTGGTCATTGGGGTTTCAGATCCCTGGCTTAGAACACTAGAACTTTGATTCCCTGTCGTGTGGCCTGGGGAGAGGTTAGGTTACTGTAGCATTTTCCAGGTTGTAGTGCATGCCAGAGAGTATAAACTACAATGGCATTTTCTAGGTTGTAGCTGTTCTGTTTATTTGTTCCTGGTTTTTCCTTTTACTCCTTAAGGGACGTGAAATGACAGAGCTGGGGGAAATGCTTAGGGAGTCATTATCGAGTTTTACAAAACAATTCTAGATCTTTCCTGTGGACCCAGAACTTCTGGTTGAGTAGGGTTGTCTGAATAGTTCTGGCCAGTGAGTTTGCCGAGTGAATAAACGGTTGCACGTCTTCTGGGTGAGGTATGAGGTGAGGTGATATGCTCTCCAGGGTCCTGGGAAAGGAATTAGCAGTCAGAATAAAGAGAGGTGACACATGGCCGCCGTGGGAAGGGTGAGAGGAGTGTAAGTGAGCACTGGGCGGATGGCTGAGTCTGTTTACATTTGTAACGGAGTGATAAATGGGAGTGTGTTGGCCTTGTGAAGTAGATGGTTTTCCTCCTTGACCTGGTTCCTGAGAACCTGAATCTACTGACGTCTACTCACCTGCCTCCTTTTTATCCCTTCCAGGTTTGCAGTAAACATTGGCTACTCGCATGACCCTTACACCCAGCATTTTGTAAGACTGTCTAAGGAGAGGAAGGCCCCCGAAATTAACAGGGGCAAGTGACCCCCTCCCTTCTCACTATTCCCTCATCAGCTGAGAGGCCTGGGGTTTTAGGGATTCATTCTTTTTTTTTTTTTTTTTAAACAATACAAATTTATTATCTTACAGTTCTGAAGGTCAGAAGTCAAATATGGGTCTTACTAGGCTAACATCAAAGTGTCATCAGGGCCGTTTCTTTTGGAGACCATAGGGGAGAGTCTATTTCCTTTTCTTGTCTACCTTCTGGAAACCACCTACATTCCATGGAAGATGGCCCCTTCTCCATTTCAAAGCCGGCAGTAGAACATAGGGATTCATTCTTAACATGAGAGTTGCAGTGTTCCTTCTCTCTGGTAGTATATGAAAAGTGCTTATTTCCCAACATCCTCACCAACACAGTGTATTATGAAACTTTTCATCTGTTTTAATCTGATCCATGAAAAATGGTATCTTACAGTAATTTTATTTTAGATTCCTCTTATTTTTGGGTGAAGTTGAAGATCATTAGGATTATTTTTTTAATATATTTTTTAAATGTTTATTTTGAGAGCAGGCGAGCGAGCAAGAGTTCACTTGCTTGCAAGCAGGGAGGGGCAGAGGGAGAGAGGGAGAGAGAATGAGAGAATGAGAGAGAGAATCCCAAGCAGGCTCCATGCTGTCAGCACAGAGCCCGATGTGGGGCTCAAACCCTTGAACCGTGAGATCATGACCTGAGCTGAGATCAGGAGTCGGACACTTGCTTAGCCAACTGAGCCACCCAGGTGCCCCAAGATCATTTTATATGTTTAAGAGCCATTTATATATCTTTTACTATGAACTGTCTGTTCATGGAAGGAATGACTTTTTTTGGCCTTGTTAAAGTGATAGTAACACTGTTAGGCTGTACAAGTGATTTCTATCAAGGCAGTGAAAGGATTTGAGACAGGAGGGTGACTTAGTCTCAGCCAGATTGAGAAATTGGCCAAATGACCCTAGTTCTTGTGGGTGCAGGGCATCTTGGCCCTAAAGATGGATCCTATGGGTAGTTTCAATGAGAAATGCGAAGAAATTTTAAAGTGGTGCTTCCTGAGAATAAGGACATGGTACTTACTTTGAGCTGAGGGTGAAACTAGGCATCAGTAAGATTGGACGAGACCTGGCTAAGAGGCCTTAAGCCTCCCTCCCGCGCTCTTGAGGACACTTTCCTAACAAATGCTGCAGAGACAGGGCCCCAGCATGGTGCCCTGGGTGCTGGGGCCCTGGGCAGCAGGTCAGCCCTCCGGCCTTCCTTCTTCCTCTCCCTGGGTTGGCATCACTAGACTAGGGCACCACAGTAGAAGAGTGCTTCCCAAACAGCGTGTGGGGAGCATTTTTAAATTTTTCCAATGTCCAGTCCATTGTGGATGATACTCTGTAACCCACGGTAAAAAGGATTTACTAGAAAAGTAAAATGGAAGAGACATGTAACATTTACTTATTTTTGAGACAGAGAGAGAGACAGAGCATGAACAGGGGAGGGTCAGAGATAGAGGGAGACACAGAATCTGAAACAGGCTTCAGGCTCTGAGCTGTCAGCACAGAGCCCGACAGGGGGCTAGAACTCACAGACTCTGAGATCATGACCTGAGTCGAAGTCGGACGCTTAACCGACTGAGCCACCCAGGCCCCCCAAAAGAGACATGTAAAAAGACAAGCTCAAATTGTTTACTAGTAGAATCCATAGACATGAAATCCCTATGTCAAATTGCAGTAAGTGTCTATAAATACCACTCAAATTTTGTTCTTAAAATAGTAATACTGTAAGCAGAAGGGCTTTAGAACCCAGATCAATTTTATCTTCCTTTCACCCTCTTATTTCTTGTCTCCTCTGTTCCAGCTTCCCACGCCAGAGCTTAACAAGTCAGTTTATTAGGCACCATTTGCCTGTGCACCGCCCCCCGCCCAACCCCGCCTGTGGTGTTTTACAAACATCCAGGCTCTAACCCGCACAGGATGGAGATGAAGGGAGCACGCTAAGAAACATGGCTGTCTTTGCTTTCACATTTATCTGCCCATTTCCTGACCCCAGAATACTTTCCAGAGGGTCTCCCAATTTTGAGTTTCAGCCGAATTCTGAGTAGCTTTCACTTAGCCACGAAAAGACACATTTCTAAGAGGGACATTTAGATCCCATGTTTTGATGTAAAATATTTTTCTTTCATAGGTAGAATTAGGGGGCGTTGCGTTTTCCTTAAGGTAGTTGATCCAACCATTAGATAGATTGTGCTTATTTTGGTTCAAATGGCTTTAAAAAAAAAAAAAAAAAAGGAAGAGAATTTTAAAGTCATTACTTCTCCCATAAGGTCTCTGGATAACCTAAACCGCTACCCCTGAAGAAGGGCAGAAGGGTTGCGTTTTGTCCTTCTGGTGTGGTGAACTTTGCAAGGCTTATTTCCATCATCACTGAGTCATGGCTTGTCTCTGTCTCTCTCTCAGGATATTTTGCTCGCATCCATGGCGTCCGTCAGCTTATAAAGGCATTTCTAGGGAAGACAGAATGTCCCTGTGAGATTCTAAATCTTGGGGCTGGGATGGATACCACCTTCTGGAGACTAAAGGTAAATTAAAAAATACCGCCCCCTTGTTTCCCCAATTGTTTAATTTTGTGAAGTTTCCCAGCGGGTTCAAAAATGTCAGGGGCGCCCTGGCGACTCTGTCGGTTGAGCACCCGACCCTTGATTGCGGTTCAGGTCATGATCTCTCGGTTTGTGGGTTCAGGCCCCGCATTGGGCTCTGTGCTGACGGCACAGAGGCTGCTTGGGATCCTGTCACTCTCTCACTCTCCCTCTCTCTCTGCCCTTCCCCCATCTCTCTCGCAAAATAAGTCAATAAACATTTTTTTAAATGTTAGAAATATATTCAAAAGGAATGCAGTGACTGCCTGTCTCGCGTCCCTGTCCCCATCTGCTTGCACCTGCTGTGCAACCACTGTCAGCCACGTACGTGATGTCACCAGGGCCCTAGATATGTGCCTTGCTTCTTAGCTCCTGCTGTCACAAACAGGGCTTTTGATCCAAATCCTTGTATACATTCCCTGCGTGTGAGCGAGAGCCCTGCCAGTGGAGTAGCTGAGACCAGGGGCCCATGCATTTGCCGTTTTGACGACAACAAAAGACTTTACTGTCGTCGTGACGGTGTCTTCAGCATAGCTTGGAGATTTGCAAGGCTGGGTGATGGTAACATGACACAAAGCCCTTTTAAGTTTAGTTATTCATTTTGAGAGAGAGAGAGAGACAGAATCCTAAGTGGGGCTTAGATGCGGGGCCTATCCCACGGAGCACGAGACCGTGACCCAAGCCGAAATCAAGAGTCCGAGCCCAACTGCCTGAGCCATCCAGGTGCCCCTCCATTCTCTGATTTGGTCCCTCACCTCCTTCGTTAGGGTTCAAGAGCAGATATAATTACACTCACTCACAGAAGAGGAAATGGGTCCAGTTAGTGGCAGAATCAGGACCACAGGCCTGTTCTTTGATTCCGGGCTGGAATTGTAGCACCAAACCTTTACTCTACAACGATCTCACTGATTTGCTTTCATTGCTTTCTCTACGCAATCTCACTGATTGCGTTTTCTTTTTTGTAGGTTTGTACAGATCTCTCTTGGTTCTTCTGTCAGGTCGGTCATGTGGCAGTCATGGGTACGTGCATTTCCCCAGATTCTTGCAGAAGTACACCAAGATAAACTAGAGTGTGTGGGCCTAATGCGACCTGAGTGTGTATTTTGACCCTCATCAGCTCACCCGATGAGGTCTTTGGTCATCGGTGCCCCCAGCCTCTCTCTCACTGAGGCGAGAAATCAGTGGCCTCAGCACAGCCTTAGTATTAACCGGTTGCCTCTGCATTCTTCATTCAGGAGAAGATAGCTAACGTTTCTGAAGGGCGTGCACATCCGTGACCTCGGGAATGAACATGAGAGCTCTGCAGGTGGGGGGGTGGTACCCAGACGGGGCAAGGCGGGCTCCGAGAGCTCGTGGCGTCCCCAGGTCGGACAGCCAGTGGCGCTGGAGCATGGAACAAACAACGGACTGAAGTTCGTCCACGTCCAGATTCCCTCCTTGTTCTCTCCAGAGAGCCCTGTGGCTGCTCGGGGGGTGGCGGGGGGGGGGGGCTCTTTGCTATAGGTCGGCGGTGCCTCTGGGCCTCAGAGAGCACGGCGTGGTGGAAGGAACTGGAAGAGAATGCAGTGGCAGAATGTGTGCAGTGTGAACAGAAGCCACGGGAGAAACTCCTCCTTTGGGCTTGACACCCTTTTCAACGTAGTCCCGTGGTTTGGTCTCTCCCCCCGCCGTGTAGGTGGGTTCATCATTACTAAATCTGAGATTTTTATTTCTGAGCAAGGTACACTGAAGCTCATGTGCCCCTTCCGAGGGAAAGGTCATCTGTCAGCAGTGAGGAAGGAGAATAGTGCAGGGTCTGAAAAATTTGGTGGAGTTTTTTCGTTTTGATAATGACATCAGTCTAAAGGGTTTTTAAAAACCTAAGTTTCTGTTTAGAAAAATGATGCTTGTTTGCTCTCTGGAGCAGGAGCTGAACGGGCCAAATTTAGGCTGCCACCTATGTTGGTAAATAAAGTTTTACTGCAACACAGCCAACTCCCAGTTCCTTCCATCTTCCCTGTGGCTGCTTTAGCCCTACGGCAGCAGAGTGGAGAAGTCACAGCAGAGACCGTCTGGCCTGCAAACGCTAGAGTACTGGCTGTTTACAGCAAGTTCGCTGAGCCCTGTTTTTGAGCTCTACGTGCTTCTGTAAAAGAGGAGGGGAGATCTCGTCGGCTAGTCTTGTTGTCTCGTGCACCTTCCACCTGGGAGGGTCCCCTGGCTGCACCAGCAGAGGCTTGGCTGTGGGTCACAGGCTCTTTGCTGCCGCTGGTGTGTGAGCTCGTTCTGTATGACGTCAGGCCCCAAGACCAGTCGAAGGGACAGTTGAAGGCTCCCACCTTCAAGCAGCGGGTGAGAGAAGGGTGCAGGAAAGCCAGTACAACCCCAGACAAAGAATAAAGGGTGAGTGAAACCCTTTAAGGGATCTCAGCTTCTTGGTGTCTCTTGAATCTATTTCCACACGGCCAGAGGATCAAGGACGCAGGGGGTCAGTCTCAATATGGCAGCCTGTGCAGCGGTCGGCCACGTTGGGTCTCCTTTGAGCCTACGGGATACTCTTCCTCACGGTTGTCCCCGGCTGCCCTCCGGTAGCTATGCACGGTCCCGGTTGCCTTCCGTGCCTCCTGTGACGTGCGAGCTACTGGCGAGTGGAGTGTCGGAAGGGCTCGGGGAATCCCAGAATAAAAAGTTGAAGCGTCATGTCCCGCAGCCATTTGTTGCCCCTTCCCCAAAGGCAAGAAAGAAGATGTCTGTTCCTTAAAAGCTCCAGTGTGCCTTTTGGAAGCTTTCCCTCCATGGTGACCCCTTAATCGGCATTCTTAAGAGGGCAAGTAGCTGATGAGTGGGAAAGCTCTTTAGAAAGTCAGAAGTCCTAGACGAGCCATAGGATCGTATGCTGTCCTGCATTTGCTTTTGTTCTCCAGGCCTTCTGGAATTTTAGCGTGTCCTTAACTTCATATCGTGTGAGCGAAATCCTTAGAGGGTGTTCTGGAATGTCCTAGCAAAAGTCATCTTCTGGTGTGCTCTAAACGTTTCCTCCAAATATCTTCGGACAGCTTTTTACCAGGCCCTGCCCTATACACGGGCAGGGGAGCGCGGCAGCACCAAGAGAGAACGGTTGAGATCGGTGAGCGTGTCTCTTCTGATGGGTCAGGAGACTGTCTTTGTCTCTGTCTTCCTGTCTCCCCCTTCCTCCCTCCCCCTTTGTCCCCCAGACCAGATCCCCTGAGATTTTCCAAGGGCTGAGGGGTAGCTGGCTCTCCCAGTTCTGACACTTGCCCTTAGGGTCACCTCCTACTGGAAAATGCTTGCTTGTGATTGCTGCCTCCCTGCCCGTCATGCTGTCATGGGGGGCCGGCTCCCTCTCGGTCCCTGCTGTCCATCGCTCGTTACTGTGCACGTAAATGGTGTTCTGCGCAGTTGCTCGAGTCAGAAAGAGGGGTGTCATCCTCACCCCAGCTCTTCCTTAATCCCGGCCCACACCTGCGAGGCCCACCACCGGGTTCTGGGCACCAACAAGTGTCTTTTTCTTGGTCTTTTTTTCCACTTTAAGGAAGCGGCTCTGTACTTGTGGAATGTAAGTACAGGTGGATACGGAGGCGTTAGAAGAGCGCTTTGGGGGGGCGCCGGGCAGGTCACCAGGTTGTGGAGCGCCTTGTTTCTTTCCCCAAGCTTCAGGGGCATCGGGAGTTGCTGCAGGCAACACGCAGGGTGTCGCTGAGAGTCCAGACCGTGGTGTCCTTACAGTGTGTGCAGTTGGCGAGCTGAGGAGGAGAGAATGCGTTCGTGAATATGCTTCGGGGCTGAGGGATTGATTGGACGTGACAGAGAATGTGCTAGGATGGCCAGGGGGCCAAGGGGAGACCAGGCCGGGGATGCAGAAGGGGGAGCAGGGTCGTGTGTGTGTGTGTGTGTGTGTGTGTGTGTGTGTGCGCGTCTGCCACGCTCTTTTACTGCAGCCCTCAGTAAAGATAAATGTACACCCCAGGCCAAGACCTAATTCTAAGTACCCATGTCAATAAGGTTTTTAAGTTTATTTATTTAACTTGAGAGAGAGAACCGGTGGGGGAAGGGCAGAGAGAGAAGGGGACAGAAGATCCAAAGCGGGCCCTGGCCCCCACGTGGGGCTCAAACTCACGAGCCGTGAGATCATGACCTGAGCCAATGTCAGACACTTAACCGACGGAGCCACCTCGGCGCCCCGTCCCCATGACAGTCAATGATAAAGGCACACACGTGGCACTTACTAAGGCAGGCCCCGTTCTGAGTGTCCCTTGTGTGTACTTATTGCCTCATTACTCCTCACAACCCCGTGAGGTGCTGTCCCTGTCTCTGCTTCGCAGAGGAGGGAAACTTGGCCCAGGGAGTGGAGTGACTTTGGGGCCTCGCGGCAGACAGGCGGTGGAGCTGGGATTCGAACCCCCGTCCCCTGCTCCAGAGCACCTGCCCTTTACCACCCGCTGTATCCTCCCCTCACAGAAAAAAGTAAACGTGTCACAAAACAGTACTCACCCCCACTGTGCGCGATGCTTCGGGATTTTTGCTGTTTTATTCCATTTTATCCCTCAAATGCTGGTCAGCATTGGTGTCCTGACCCTCTCTGATTCATCTCGATCTGCTTTTTGGAAAATTCTGTCAGGTCCTACTCCCCCAGCGCCTCCACATACCCCCACCTCCATCCCAGGCACTGCTCCCCCAGTTCAGGCTCCCCGTGACTTCTTCCCTGGACAGCTGTGAACCCCGGACGCCCGTCCTCCATCCATTCCCCACGTGGAGACCACAGTAATCTGGAAAATACATCTCTGCCCATATCGTTCCTGGATGTCAAACCCTTAAGTGCCCTGATGCTCTTCGGGGCCTAGTACTCGCTCGGTACGTGAAGGTGGTCAGTAAATGTAGGAGTGAATACATAATTCTAGAGCTTACTGCGTGTTTTTCCTCAGGATGAAGATCTTCTCCCAAGTAAATATTTTGAAGTGGACTTTCCCATGAGAGTCACGAGAAAGCTGCACAGCATCAAGTGAGTATGGCTTTGACCACAGGAGAGAGCCCGGTAGGATTCAGGGGCAGCGTTCAGGAGGCGGCCGGTCTGAACGCCAGAGACCTCATTTTAGGGGACTCTTCCCTTTTACCCCCTTCCCACCTTCCTTCTGGCCCCAAGATCCCCATTCCAAACTGTCTTCAAAATGAAATGTCCCCTCCCTTGCAACTCTTCTGTCCGTTAATGTAATTTCTCTGAACACTTAATAGAAATGACCTATAGTGGTTTAATTTTAATCTGAAATTTAAAAAAGTGTTTTAATGTTTTATTTATTTTTGAGAGAGAGAGAGGGAGACAGAGTATGCGTGGGGGAGAGGCACAGAGAGAGAGAGAGAGAGAGAGAGAGACAGAATCCAAAGCAGGGCCCAGGCTCCGAGCTGTCAGCACAGAGTCCGATGTGGGGCTTGAACTCATGAACCGTGAGATCATGACCTGAGCCAAAGTTGGACACTTAACCGACTGAGCCAACCAGGCGCTCCAATAATCTGAATTTTCATGTGTGCTCCGGCTACTTCTGTATCTCCAGAGCATAGAAAGGGGCCTGGCTCAGAGCAGATGTGTAGTAAATAGCGTTTGAATGAATAATGGGAGGCCAAATTGGCCATTTACTATATATGAGATAGTATGGGGGCCACCCTGAGTCCATGTTTTAAGAATTCTGCAGTTATAGATGGCGAGTTTGTGAATCTTTGCTGAGAGCTTTGGTAGCACCATGTGAAATGCTTCACTCAGATGATCTCATTGAGTCGTCAGAGCCGACTCAGGAATGACATGCTTTTATTAGCAGTTGAGGAAACCAAAGCTCAAAGAAGTTAAGCTATTTTCCATAAGGTTACCTGTTGACAAAGGGGTAGAGCTGAAATTTAAACCCTGACCTCAAGCCCAAGGTCAGATTTTCTCAGTGGTTTTTAACGTATACTTCTTCCCCTTCTTTTTAAACTAGTCATTTAAACAAAATCTTAAGTCTTACATTTAAAAAATTTTTTAGTAACCATTAAAACTTTCACCTTGTCCTTTAAAGATGTGTAATTCCCACAAGCTAGAAATAGTTTAAGTTTTTTTTTTTCTAACTTATCCTATGGAAACAAGTTTTGCCCTTTTCCAAATACAAGATTATATTACACGGAAGGTGCATTTTATCTAAAAATAATTTTTTTTAATAATTATTTATTTTTGAGAGAGGGAGACAGAGTGCAAGCTGGGGAGGGGCACAGAGACAGGGAGACACAGAATCCGAAGCAAGCTCCAGGCTCCGAGCTGTCAGCACAGAGTTCAACGCAGGGCTCAAACTCACGAGCTGTGTGTGAGATCATGACCTGAGCCGAACGAAGTTGGATGCTCAACCGACTGACCACCCAGGCGCCCCACGTAGTGTGCATTTGCGATGCGCTATGGCATCTGACGCTGTGCAGCCACAGAATACAACCTAGCTTGTTAGGACACCGAGTCAAATGAGAGCAGGTGGGCTCTCACTTAAGCCTAGAGTAGGTTTCTGGGGTGAAAGATGTGTGTATGGTGGTTGCCATACTGAAATCGGCTCTCGGATGTCTAATTTTTTGCACATTCTGGAGGAGAGCAGAGTCATCACCTAAATGTTACTGGACGTCAGGTCTGAGTAGGAATCGGTTTGTTTAGTTGTCTGTGATTAATAATGGTTAAAATTTTTAATTGAGTGAGCAGAAGCAGGAAACGAGAGATGGCTTAGAAAACACTGGAACGTTTGGAAACATACCGCTAGCCTATCTTTGGCGGTTTCTACGTCTTGAGTGTTTCATGATCAGTTTGTGACTTGACGTCAGATTCGGAGAGTAACGCTCACTGACCTACTCTGAGAGCTGATCCACTGAATTTTTCATGTGTGTGCCTAGGGTCAGACGTCATTAAGCAGCAGGCCCTCTGGAGTCGCCCTTGCTTTGAGCAGTAGCGGTACCTACTGGCCATTTCGGTAGTGGGTGTTTGCGTTTTTTCAGTAACTAAGCTACTTGACTCATTTCTCTCTCTTTCCCATCTTCCCATAGATACAAGCCTTTCTTATTACAACCCATTATAGAATGACATTCAGAGGACACACTGCAAATTGGCAACTAAGTAATACAGTATGGGCTACCTCTTTGCTTTTCTTCCCCTTTCTTTTTAAAGATGGTGTGTGTGTGTGTGTGTGTGTGTGTGTGTGTGAGCGTGCGTGTCTGAGTCTGCGCGTGTGTGCACATGACGTCATAGAGTGTATACTTCTGCATCACATCTACTGTGAAGGAACTTGAAACAATTGTTTGTATGGCCCCTCTTAGATGTCCATAGGTCCCAATCTGAAATCTTTTGAAAAACATTTCAGTGAGTTGCAAACATTTCAAATATAGGAGCTTTTTCCCGAAAATCTTTCCTTGGAAAAATCCAGTCCGGCAGCCTCAGACCCTGACTCCTACATGGCTGCTTCGTTGAGAGGGAATGCACATGCCCACCACTGTTGTCTCGTACCTGACCCGCTTCACCTGTTACATTAGGTCCTTGGCCCCGGGGCTCAGTTTTTCCCCGTAAGTTTTCAGTATGAGTGTTTCCAACAACTCTTTCCTCCCTTCTAAGCGTTTAAAACTAAGGTCACAAACACTCTTCCAGAATGTTCCATTGTGTTCAGTGTGTGTCTGACAGAGAAGTTCAAGGGGCTTATTAATAATTCAGGTCAGAAAACATGCTCAGAGACGATGGCCTTAGATGGTGGGCACAGATAACACAGGAAACGTCAGGCAACTAGACAGGCCTCTACACCAGCACAGTGCCCTCGTCACGCTCCTAGTGAACAGACTCCCACAGAAACTAATATCTCCTCCATCCTTTGTTTCCCTTGTACCAATTTTAAGTAGAACCTCCTCAGGCTTTGCCATTGGCTGGCACATCTGCTTTCTCTACATCGTAGCCGTCATACTTTTCTGTATATTTGGTTAATATTTGCGTCAGAAGGATTAGCTGTAATGAAAGGTTAGTTAGCACTTTGCATTGCCTTCGACCCATCAGTGTAGAAGCATGTGAAGTAGAAAGTAAAGACCCTGCGCAATCTCTCCCCCCACGACGATAACCACTGTGCAGGGTGTTTTCTCCTGTGGATGGACAGTGTACCTAGAGGCAGGTAAATTTCACACGTAAGAAAATACACATGTAAATAGAATCCCGTGCCCGGCCCGCAAAAGGTTCAGTAAATTTTTGGTGAAGGAATCTATGCATATATTGAATAAATAAATATATATGATGTAAATCAACATGTATTTGTTGAAAGAGTGAATCTATACTTCTATAAATAAATAAATACAGTTATATGTATAATTTTAGTAAAGCGAATAATTTACACGTACTGTTTTGAAAGTTGTTCTTTGTGCATCCTAGGGAATCACGGCTGTCTTCATGTTGCCAGATTAGATCTACCTCGTTATTTCTGGTGACTTCGTAGTACTCCTCTGCATGGAAATTCCATTTTACTTAACGTATTCGCTACTGATGTTCCTTTAGATTGCCGCCTTCTTTATGGTTTCCTGTGAGACAGTTTTGTAGAAAGCCTAGTTATATGTGAATATTCGCAGGAATTGCCAGTTCAAAAAATTGTACCTTATGAATTCTAATAGCTACTGCCAAGCCGTGCTTCAAGACCCTTTCGACTAATTTGTATTTTCACCAGATAGATGCGGGTTCCCTTTCCCTACACCCTCGCTAACACTGGCTACTACCATTTTAAAAAATTCCTGCCAGTCTGCCAAATCTATGAATTAAAGATTTTTTTGTAACTTTGTTTTAAATTTTTTATAACTTTGAACGTGCTAGTGAAACGGAGTACCCTTCCTTCCTTCTGTTGGCCTGTGGGATTTCTTGTAAATTTCCTCTGCTCATATATTTTCCAGTTGCATTGTTTCATTTCCTTTTCAATTTATAGGAATCCTTTACAACATAAAGCAATGTTCTTTGATATAAATCCCTCGTCAACTGTTGATTGGCAGATTTCTTTCTTAGCCTTTCACTTGGTTTTTAACTCTGGGTTTGTGTCTTATGTGGGCAAATTTTCTAGTCCTGTCCTTGATAGTTTTTGATCTTGCCATCATTCTGGGAGAGGGACAGTTGAAATAAAAATTAATGAAAATACAAATGTGAGTGAAAATTTGAGAAAAGTGATAGGCGATGATAACACTGACACATTTTCATTGAAAAATTGCCCTATTTCATTAAACCTTTGAGGCTGTGATTGCAAGAATCACACTATCTATTTACCGTCAGGAAAGAAAAGGTGCTGATAAGTTAAACCGAAACGTTATTGACTGATGCATCCTCATTTCAGAAATGTGAAACTGAGAAAAAATACGCATCTTGAAATTGATCATTTCTTAAAGCTGAAATATGCACGAGGTGAAACTTAAAAGTATATAAATGGGCACACAATGAAAAGTCAGTCCGAATGAGTAAATCAAGGGGGACGTCTGGGTGGCTCAGTCAGTCAAATGGCCAAGTCGTGATTTGGGCTCAGGTCAGGATCTCACAGTTCATGAGTTTGAGCCCTGCACTGGACTCTGTGTTATTAGCACAGAGCCTGCTTGGGATTCTTTCTCTCCCTCTTTCTCCACCCTTCCCCCGCTCTCCCTCCCCCCCGCCATCTCTCAAAGTAAGTAAGTAAATGAACCTCCATGTACCCATCAATGAACTTTTAACTGTGGCCAATTTCATCTGTACCAGGTTCTAAAAGTGTAGTCCTGGACTAGTGACATCACCACTACGGAGCATTGGTTGGAAATACAGATGTCTAGCTTTTGAAAGAATCTGACAAAATGTCTACTTCTGGAAGATCTGCTACATCAGAAACTCGGGGGGTTGAAGCCATCAGTCTGTTTTAACAAGCCCGCCAGGTGATTCTGATGACTGCCAAAGCTCGAGAACCACTATAGAAACCATGCTGTCCGATCTCTGTGGGAGTATTTTCTTTTTTTTTTTTTTTTTTTTTAAATTTTTTTTTTTTTCAACGTTTTTTATTTATTTTTGGGACAGAGAGAGACAGAGCATGAACGGGGGAGGGGCAGAGAGAGAGAGAGACACAGAATCGGAAACAGGCTCCAGGCTCCGAGCCATCGGCCCTGAGCCCGACGCGGGGCTCGAACTCACGGACCGCGAGATCGTGACCTGGCTGAAGTCGGACGCTTAACCGACTGCGCCACCCAGGCGCCCCTGTGGGAGTATTTTCAAGCAAATGTTATCATTGTATTTGTAAATACTTTAGAAGCTATTTTCTTTTAAACATAGTATCTCACAAATTGGCACGACATTTAGAGAGTGGCCAGCCGATCGGTACCAATACTTAAATATTTTACCCTTTGACCTCCTAATTCTACTCCTAGAGACCTACTTAACTGGACAGGTGCTTCATGACGTCTAAACAAAGATGCTCATCGCAGTGCCTCAGATGGAGAAAATTTGGAGATACCACAGGCCTAATCGTGAGGGCTTGGCTGAGTAAGTTGTTTTATCCACTGATGGAATGCTAGGAAATCATTACAGACGATGATGTCATTGATATTAGTGTTAAGTAGGAGAAGCAGTTTTCAAAAGAAGAATTGGCCCTCTTTTCTTTTTCCTGTGTGATGTGTGTGTACGTATTTGTGTGACAGAAAATGTGCTTATGTTGTGTGTATGGGTTTATGTTGTATGTATAGAAGAAAGACTGGAATGTTCTATACCAAAACATTAATAGTTGGAAGATGTGATTTTCGTTCATTCCACCCTCCTCCTTCCTGATTTTTTTTTCCTTTTTGCAGTGGGACATGTATTTCTGTAATGGAGAAAAAATAATAATTGAATTTTGAAAAGAAATCCATTGAAATGATCACCTCTGGATGAATTTCTGTTGAAATGATAATCTCTTCTTGGCTTTCCAAATGGACATCTGTTGGATTCAAAGAGCTATGCCATTATTGGAGCAGATCTCCGAGATTCACCTGAACTCGAAGAGAAGCTAAAGAAATGTAACGTGAATCCACAGTGAGATCTTCTTTTAACCTCTTACGCGTTTGTGATTTCATGCGAATACGAAATAAGGTCAGGTGAAAGTGCAGCATGATACCCATGTTCCGTTTTTAATTCTGAGATGTTTATCATTTCATTGCTAGGAGGGAGGTTTTCTAAGTCTTTGAGAAGCAATGTTTCTCCTGTTTTCACATCAGAATCACGTGTGTTGCTTTTATAACATACTGATGCCTGATACCATAAAGTTTGAGAGAAGATAATTATATGTATAGAAACCTATAACTGCAGGGCGCCTGGGTGGCTCAGTTGGTTAAGCGTCCAACTCTTGATTTCTGCTCAGGTCATGATCTCACGGTTGGGGAGATGGAGCCCCATGTCAGGCTTTGCGCGGAGAGCTTGGAGATTATATTAAGTATGCGTGTGAAAGCAGTTGAACGGAAATTGGCGCATAAGCTATACTCTGTAGATTATTACAGTTGCAGTGGTAACCAGCAGCAACCCGCTGCGAACGTAGAAACACACCATTTGGGCAAATGTGCTACATAGCCAGGGAAATAATCACTTACAAATCAGGAGAGCTCTTGGGATGCCTGCATGGCTCAGTTGGTTAAGCATCCAAGTTCTGATTTCGGCTCAGGTCGTGATCTCCTGGTTCATGAGATTGAGCCCCACATTGGGCTCTGTGCTGACACAGCCTGCTTGGGATTCTCCCTCCCTCTCTCTCTGCTCCTCCCCTGCTTGCCCTCTGTCTCTCTCAAAATAAGTAAATATACTTAAAAAAAAATTAATCAGGGGAGCTCTTGATAGGCAAGTTTGCCTCAGTCCTGGAGATCTACAAAATGGATAAGGAACAGCGGCTATCACAAGTATTAGAATTACATTCATAGTTCTCTGGGGTTCATTTGTGCTCTGTGTTTTCCTCCGTGGGCTGTTTTTGCTTCGCTTAGACTTCTCTTCTGAAAAGTATTAATCCTGTTTTTAATGTTGGCGAAGCCTGCCTCTTAAAAATACACTGTAAACGTGTTTAACTTTTCACTTTCAAATAATTCGAATTTGTAAAAAAAAGTTGCAAAAGTTGTACAGGAAATTCCCACGTAGCCTTCTCCACCTGGCTTCCCCCCATGTGGTAATACTGTATGTAATAGTCAGTGCCTTTTGCATTAAAAAGGTTTTTGGAGGGGCACCTGGGTAGCTCAGTCGGTTAAGCATCCGACTTCAGCTCAGTTCACGATCTCATGGTTCATGGGTTCGAGCCCTGCATCAGGCTCTGTGCTGACAGCTTGGAGCCTGGAGGCCTGGAGCCTGCTTCAGATCCTGTGTCTCCCTCTCTCTCTGCCCCTCCCTGGCTTGTGCTTTGTCTCTCAAAAATAAATAAACATTTAAAAAAATTTTAAATAAATAAAAACGTTTTTGGAACTGTTTTTCTCTAATTACCAACCTATTGAGGCTTTGAAACTTTTTTTTCCACTCACTTACTTTTTCTAATCGTTCCTATTGATATAATCTGGGGGTTTAGACTTAGGTTAAAAAAAATTGCTTACTTTAAACTTCCTTTTAATGTTTTTCTTTCTAATTTTCAACTTCATCTGCAACTTGGACTTCATTGTCTGTCCTCTGGATTTAGTTCTCTCATTCTTTGTACCATGACCCAGTTGGGTCCAGAGAGCATTTGTAGATATATGCATACATATGTGTGTGTGTATTTGTATACACATACATATATTTTTATTTTGGAGAGAGAGAAAGAGAGGATGTGCAAGTCAGGGAGAGCGGTAGAGGAAACGAGAGAGAGAGAGAAGATCCCAAGCAGGCTGCATGCTCAGCATGGAGTGCAACACAGGGCTCAATCCCATAACCCTGGGATCATGACCTGAGCCGAAATCAAGAGTCAGATGCTCAACTGACTGAGGTACCCAGGCGCACCTGGATATATATTTTTAATTTCTTTTAATGTTTATTTATTTATTTATTTTTTTTTTATTTTTTATTTTTTTAACGTTTATTTTATTTTTGAGATAGAGAGAGACAGAGCATGAACGGGGGAGGGGCAGAGAGAGAGGGAGACACAGAATTGGAAGCAGGCTCCAGGCTCTGAGCCATCAGCCCAGAGCCCGACGCGGGGCTCGAACTCACGGACCGTGAGATCGTGACCTGAGCTGAAGTCGGACGCTTAACCGACTGAGCCACCCAGGCTCCCCAAATATTTATTTATTTTTGAGAGAGAGTGCGAGCACGAGCTGGGGAGGAGCAGAGAGAAAGGGAGACACAGAATCCAAAGCAGGCTCCAGGCTCTGAGCGGTGAGCACAGAGCCCGATGTGGGGCTCGAAGCCATGGACTGTGAGATTATGACTTGAGCTGAAGTTGGATGCTTAACCTACTGAGCCACCCAGGCACCCCTGGATGTATATTTTTAAGTCACTTGAGTTATACAACATTTCCTTGTCAAAAAAAGAAAAGAAAAAAAAAGGAAATCCTGATGAACAGTAGCAGTGGATAGTCGGGACTGTCAGGTCAAAGCCAGCAGCACTTGTGGGTAGCCTTTCTCTCTAGCGATCATGAGTCCAGGCACTGAGTCTAACTGCATGGGTTACATTCTGACACTAACGTACACGATGTTCTTTTCAGCAAATCGCTTGGGTATTTTCAGTTCAGACAATTTACTTGTTTTGAAATTCCCCGCCAATAAAAATAGGCAAAAGTAACCTACTTGCTTTGTGAGAAAAATAGCAACCAGCCATGAGGAACAGCAGCGTAAAGGGGCAGAGAAGGAGGAGGATCCAGTAAAGGAGTCAGAAGGAGCCGGAATAAATCAGCAGAGCTCACATGATTTAGGGCTGCCTGTGTTCCCTTCCAACTGTAAAGCGTTTAGAGATTTCTGTAGGAGTTTATTGCTTTTCCTGTTTCGTAATTTGTTTGTTACTTCGGGTCTGGTAACTCAGACCGCATACTAATGTGTCATTGGCTGAAGACTGTTCGTGTTGTTTTTAATTCTTGATGATAAAAGTTTGTGTGAGAAGAATTAGATTCTGTTAAAGGGATAGCAGTATTTCTGCATTTTATCAGTCAGCTTTTGATGTGTACCAAAATCTCTGCAGCCTCAGCGGTCTCGAACAACTCACAATTCAAGCAGTTCACAAGTTGCTCAGGATTGTGTGAGGGGACCATTTGGACTGGGCTTAGCTGGGTGGTT
This sequence comes from Panthera leo, assembly GCF_018350215.1. Lineage (NCBI taxonomy): Eukaryota > Metazoa > Chordata > Mammalia > Carnivora > Felidae > Panthera > Panthera leo. Next base: position 18,574,200 of record NC_056694.1, read on the forward strand.
CTTCCACTGGAGCCAGCTGCAGCTGAGGTCCCCTGGGGTTCACTCCTGTAGCTGGGGTCCCCTGGGGTTCCCTCCTATGTGGATGCCTCATTCTCACGCACAGGGCCTCCCCTCCGATAGCAAGCCAGCTTGGGTTCATTGCCACACGGGTTCAGGCTTCCTAGCAAGAGGGCAAGGGCCAACGTGCAAGTGATTTTCAGCTTCCGCTTGCGTCGTGTTTGCTACTGTTGTATTGGCCACAGCAAGTTACAGGCCTAACCCAGATTCCAGGGGAAGGGAACTAGACTGCCTCGGAGCAAGGGGTCTGCAGGGCCACCTCGTCACCATGTGCGGGCATGCCGGGGGAGAATTTGTAGCAAGCCAGACAAAACCTTGCTCAGTGCTCGCGTTGTTACGGTCTGAAACTTTGGGTCACAACGGGCTCTCCACCTCTTACCGCCTTGATAGTTGACGTGCTATCCGGGGCTTCTCCTCTTCCTGCGGTGTGCACCCCAGGGTTTTCCTGCCCTGCCAGCACTATCCGTGGCTGCCGTTAGAGTCCCGATTTGATGAATACATACTTATGTGCCTTTTTTCTTCTCTGAAGATTGCCAGCACTGCTGATAACGGAACACGTGCTGGTGTACATGACTCCGGAGCAGTCGGCCAACCTTCTCGAGTGGGCAGCTAACAGTGTTGAGACAGCTACGTTCATAAACTACCAACAGGTAAAAGGAAGCTCAAGACCTTTGCGTGCTGTATGCGTTCACGTGGTGGCTAACCCTCTCTGAGCAACGTCAGTATAAATTTCCACTCACTCTTTTCCTTCCGCCTCTGGCCACACACACATCGCCTTTTTAAATCGATTCTAGCAATTCCCAGCGTTCCTGATTTCTTAACTTCCTGCAAACTCGCAGCCAGGGTTTTTGGAACTTCTCTCTTGGCCTTTACAAAAACTTTGTAAAGTTCACATTTTACCGTTGTATTAATTATAGAGTCATAGATCGTGATGGAAGGAATTTTGGCTAACATATGGGTGTCAGGGTAGCGAACCCTGATTCCTTCCGAGGCAGGCAGCTGATGCAGTGGAGGAAGTTGGCCAGGTGTAAGGCAGACAGGAGTGCTGGGGACTCTGGTGAACCAAAGTTCACCCCTGCTCAGTGCCACCTCGTTGTTCCCATGTGGACATGGGAGCCTGGAGTTGAGAACCCCCAATTTTTCAGGAGAAGCTACAGTGTAGAATTTTAATGTAAAATTCCTAATTTGTAAGATCCCCGAGTTTGGCCCGCTGGTTGCCTGTTTTTCTCTTCTGATGTGGTGGGAAGGGTTCTGTTTTAGAGCTTTGGAATTATTCAGCGTGGGTCCGAGTCCTGGCCCTGGCTCTTATGATTGGCCGGGTGCCCTTAGGCAGAATGGTAGGGTGGTTGGGAGTCCATGCTCTGGAGGTAGATTGCCTAGCTGTGTGACCTGGACAAGTTTCATAACCTCTCCGTGCTGTCTCTTTATCAGGAAAATGAGAATAATAACAGTCCCGACGTTAATAGGGTGTAGTGAGGAGTAAGCGAGTTAATTTGTACAAGAGCATTTTCAGGATTGCCCAGCTGCTGAGCAGGTTATTAGCTGTTTTTGGATCTTTTTGAGCCCCAGGTCCTTGTTTTTGATTTTGATTTGTTTTTTAAGTTCTCTACTTATTTTGAGAGAGAGCATGAGCAGGGAAGGAGCAGGGTGGGGGTGGGGGTGGGTGGAGAGAATCCCAAGCAGGCTCTGCGCTGGCAGCCTGGAACCTGATGTGGGGCTTGATCCCACAAACTGTGAGATCATGACTTGAGCCGAAATAAGGGTTGGATGGACGCTCAAGTAACTGAACCACCCCGGTGCCCCCGCCAGGGCTTTGTTTATAAAGGGATAACTTCTCTGGGCTATTATGGGAGTTCATGAGATGATGTGTAGCGGGGGGCGCACGTGACTGAATACATGGCGGCTAATTTTATTGCTTATTTCATTTTAACTTTATTGATTTTATTTTTTTCATCTCATTTTATTTTTAAATTCCATTACAGATGAGAGCAGTAAAGGCTTTGCCCCGTGTCACATAATTATGGACAGATCTACGGCTAGACCTTACCTTGGTTGACTTTCTCACCCCTTCGTGCTCCAGGCCACATTCCCGTAGAGGTGGTTCTCGGTTGAGTTTTCTTCCTTCCTTCTGTGTAACTGGGGGCATTCCTCAGACTCAGTCTTCAGTCCTGGTGAGTGGATATAATGGTAGCTGGCCTCATCTGGCTTCTGTAAGTCCTGGGAATCTGTCTTTGCTTGCAGGATACCAGGACTGGGGAAAATGAATTCTGCTTGCTTTCCTTTTTAAATTTATCTTATTTTTTTAGCGTTTGTTTATTTTTGAGAGAGAGAGAGAGAGGGCGCGAGCACGGCAGGGATAGAGAGAGAGGGAGACACAGGATCTGCAACAGGCTCCAGGCTCTGAACCGTCAGCACAGAGCCCGACGCGGGGCTCAAACTCACGAACTGTGAGATCGTGACCTGAGCCGAAGTCGGCGGCTTAACCGACTGGGCCACGTAGGTGCCCCTGAATTCTGCTTTGTTTTCACACATTGTGGGTGTTCACCCTGCTCTGTTCACCTTGTTTCATTCGTGCGTTCTCTTATTCAACATCAGATAGCAATGGTGGATGAAGTGAATCTTGACCATGGACCCAGTCACTTGGGAGCAAGCCTGGGGATGTGTCCGTTTTCACTTAATTCAGCAATTTCCTAACAAATGCAAACCATCAGCCTCCTCAGGTGTACTAATTGCTCACATGCCTTCCATGATTTCCTAATCAGTATTTTAAAATGACAAAAACCACATGAATGATGAAAAAAACTTTTTTTAAAATATTTATTTATTTTTTAGAGAGAGAGCGAGCAGGGGAGGGGTAGAGAGACAGACACAATCCCAAGCAGGTTCCATGCTGTGAGCACAGAGCCCAGTGCGGGGCTCAAACCCACAAACTGTGAGATCATGACCTGAGCCAAAAATCAAGAGTCGGTCACTTACCGACCGAGGCGCCCTGAGTGATGCAAATTTCAGTACTGATATAATAAGGGTAGCGAACTTGTAGAAGTTGCTTGCTATATAGCAGGCACCTTCCATGAGTGTGACCTGTATTAACCTACTTGTCAGGTAACCAGGGTGTGGCGGGTGTGGCCGGTGAGGGGACCCAAGCACAGAGGGATTGGACAGCTTGCTGCCCACGGCCGCACGGCCTCACGGCTGGTAAGTTTCAGGCCAGGATTCAGACCCAGGCAGGAAGACGACGGAGCACGTGCTCACAGGCACCCAGTGTGACCATTCATGCCACGTAAGCCTCACACGTCCACCGACAGAGAGTGATGCTGCTTCTTGCCTGCCACCGTTGTCACGGGAGCTCTGGGAATCATTTCGTATAGTAAACTGTTGACGTTTTGGGACAAAGTAATACTAGTGCACGGTGTATTATGTATGTTTTGTGACATTTGTGCGTATAGATACTTAATTAATGGTTAATGGTTTTTTTGAAGTGGTAAATGGGGGGCACATGGGTGGCTCAGTCAGCTAAGCATCTGGTTTTGGCTCAGGTCATGATCTCACGGCTCATGAGTTCGAGCCCCACGTTGAGCTCTGGGCTCACAGCTCGGAGCCTGGAGCCTGCTTCGGATTCTGGGGTTCCCTCTCTCTCTGCCCCTCCCCTCGTTCATGCTCTGTCTCTCTCAAAAATGAATAAACATCGTAAGAAGGGGGTTTTAAATGGTTTCTCATTAGATAAGTAACACCACATGCAAAACTTCAAAAAAAAAATCAAATAGTACAAAAGGGTATGCAGGGAAAGGTAAGTCTCACTTCTACCCCGGACCTTAGTGAGTCCTCCAACCTGGGAAGCAACACTGCCAGATTCCAGAATTATTCTGTGCACATATAAATGTAGCTAGAGATTTTTTTTTCTTAAGGGCAGTACAGCCCTCTGTACTGTACTTTTCGAGAGTCTGTTATCTGAGAATCATTCCACATCTGTATCTGTGTCGGTATGTGTGTCTACGTCTGTACCTACATCTACTTGGATGTCCTCTTGCTGTTTTCATGGCAATGTGATATTTCATTGAACGACCATGCCACAACTGCTTTAACCCCAGCGGATGGGCATGTGAGTCCTTTCCGTCATAGGTCCCGTTACACATCACGCTGCGGAGTAAACCCTCTTGCACCTGGCGTGCACGTGGGAGTCTACCTGTGGAGCAGCCGCTCAGTGGTCTGACCGGCTCCCGGGCCGAGCGCACACCGCCCGGTTGCCTCGCAGGGGGCAGCAGCAGATGACGCTCTCGTCAGCCCCGCGTGCCGGGCCCGCACCCGACTCCGTTGACTGCACTGGGTATTAGCAAACATCAGCCTTGACGGCTCAGAAACAGAATATGTTGTCTGATTTTGCGTATTCGAGAAGCCCTTCTGGCATCGCCCAGCCTCCTCTTTCCCTTCCCAGGTGAACATGGACAACCGACCGGTTCGGACAGATCGTGATCGAAAACCGGCGGAGGCGACAGTGTGACCTGGCGGGAGTGGAGACCTGCAAGCCGTGAGAGTCACAGGTTGGAGAGCAGGGCGGGGACATCCTTTGGTACCCTTAACCCCCCAGGGAAGGGCACGCTCCCTTCTCAGATCAGAGAATGTGAGAAGCCCTGTCGCGTGCCCACCTGAACGGGCAGCTGGGGTTCCACGTGGCCCGCTGGTTCGTCACGCTAAAGAAGTCCAAGACCTGGGCTGCCATCTTGGTTTGGAAAATACACATTCCCTTTTCCCATACCCTATTAGTCCAAGTTTTCAGTATGCATATTCGCAAACAACATGAACGTAGAGGGAACAGTAGGACGAAAACCCACGTCCCATCAGCCAACTTTGGTGACTCACATCTTTCAATATTGTTTTATTTATCCCCGTTTTTTGTCGGTGTTGTCATCGGAATATTTTAAGGCACATCCAGAGAGTATAGCATTACCCCCATAAATACTTCCATGTGAATCTCCTACCAGTAAGCATTTTCTTCCCCCACCCCGGGATAATGGTAACATCATCATTGTACCTCACACAGCAGCCGAAACTCCTCCATAGCACCTACTCCACAGTCCGTGTTTGGATTTCCCCAGTTGTTTAAAAAAAAAACAGAAAAAAATTCTATAGGTGGTGTGTTTGAAACAGGATCCAAACTTGGTCCAGACTTTGCACTTGACACGTCGCTTACATTTCTTAGAATCTGTAATAGAGAGTTTAAATATCTTTTATTTATTATTTTTTAGTTTGTTTGGTTTTCTCTTTTTTTTTGCTGAGGAGACACCACCCACCCCTGCCCCTATTAAATAGGTGAGATTGTCACATTACCCCTCGAACGCACTCTTGCTCACAGAGAAGTTCCTTCCTTTATTTCACCCACTGTCAACAAACTGCATCATGAGAACTCACTTCTTCTAGCCATTACTAGTTCTCCCACATGTCCATTCCACAGAACCTCACTGTGGGGTGCCTCACGAGGTCCTCATTCTTGGGAAGAGAATATTTCCTTGCAAGACACCACTCAGAACTCTATGAATCGGGAACAGACACAATGGTTGAGCCACTCACACACAAAATATCACTCCTGGTTGCGGCGGGGGGCGGGGGGCGGGTGGGAGGCCCGGGAAAAGCTTGGGTCCAGACCCCAGAGGACAATGCTCAGCGGGGCTGGGACAATAGGCGGCGGGGACCCGCGCGGGGGGCGTCCCGGGAGGCCGGCCAGCCCGCTGTTCCCGGGGGCTCGGGCGGCGGCCCCGAGCTGGGCGCCAGGCCGCGGCGTGGCGCAGCTGTCGTCCCTGGCCTGCAGCGGACCCGGCGCCGAGCTGGCGGGCGGGCAGCTGGGCCGGAGCGCGGGGCCCCGCGGGGCAGCCGGCCCGCCCCGGCCTGGGCCCTGACCCTGACCCCCGGTGCCCGGCCCATGCGCTCCCGGCCGGCTCGGCGTGGGTCACTCACCTGCCCATGGTCTGGTTGACCAGCTGCTTCATGCGGTTGAATGGCAGTGTAAGGAGCGGCCCGCGGGGCTCGGGCCGGGCAGCTTGGGGGACAGCCTGCCGCGGCTACATCGCTTCCGGACCGAGACGGCTGCGGCGGCAGCTGCTGCTGTGGCGGCGGGGTGACGGCGGCTGTGGCGGCTGCTTCTGCTGCTCCCCAGCCGAAGCCCCGCCCTCCCCTCGTTACTTCCAGCAGCGCCGCCTGCTGGGGGCTCATGGGACCGGGCTGGCAGAGGAGCGCCAGGCCCGGCACGGCGTGCGGCCTGGCCCCCGCCGCCTGAGACCCCTCCGCCCCCCCCACCCACCCAGGCTGCCCTGCCGAGCGTGCGGAGCCCGGCGTACTGGCACCGCCGCGGGTCCTGACTCCTGGCCCCGGCTAGGCGGTGCACCAGTGGGAGGGGGCAGCAGGCACCAGCGGCGTGACCCCGAGGTCCTGGCGGCTGGGAACAGCCACACGCATTGGGGGGGGGGGGGGGGGGTGCGATGCTGGGAGAGGAAGACGGGAGGGGCTAGGGTACCTGGGAGCCTCCGGATGCCCCTTTAGGATTGTGCCCACGGGTGGGGGTAGACATGTTTCTACCTCCTTAGGTGGATGGGTGCTGTCACTGTGTACATTTCATGTTAATTACAAGAAATTGTTACGTGGAAACCACAAGCTGCAGAGCGCTGTGTACTGTGATTGGACTTCACAGGAAAGTCCACAGCCAGGCGCATTTTCTGCCGCAGGTGCTCACATGCACTTGGGGACGGCCTGGGATGGCCCCGGGGCAATGGGGGGAGGGTAAGGGGTGGGAGGTCGTGGGCAGGGGTCGCGCAGCCCCTAGCAGCCCCGCGTGCACTGTGGCGTTGCCTAGAAACGCCTGATTGTGATTTGATCAGTAGCCTCGCGCAGGCCTCCTTTTGGAGACACTTATTGGGATTGTCCGACTGCGCTGGACGCTTTTTGCCGAGCGGACCAGGTCAGTTCTGTGACCCGCAACGATGTCCTTTTCGTTTGGTGGCCTGGGCCATTCCCTAGAGCAAGTGGGTGGCAGTGTGGCTTCTTTCACTGACCACATCTCTGAGGTCATCAAAGATGTGAGGATGGAGGGAACCGAAAAGGTGGGAGAAGGGCCTGACTCTGACCGAAAAGAGAGTGAAGGGAGTCGGGAAACCTTAAGATGGGAGAATCAGAGACTTAAACGTCTTTGTAGTCATCTGGAAGAGAAGTATGAAGCCTCGGAGCTTCAAATAAAGCGGCAGACTCTTAGCTACCGACATCAGCTACAACAGAAAGAGGCAGAAATGAAACTTCTTAAAGCGAGACAGATAGGGCTCAAGAACCAGTTGCTGAAGCTCCAATCAGCCCTTCGATCAACCACAGCGTCACCTTCCTTGGGTTACCGTATCAACTACTTTGCTTCAGCTTCCCCGGGGGATGACCTGGACTTTGCTGACCTCATTTGGTCACAACAAGAAATAAGCAGACTGTCAAATGAAGTTTTAAGACTGGAGGCTGAAGTTAGCCATTGGAAGCATTTTTCCCAGACTTCAGCACCGGGAGCGAATAGCGACCAGCAAAATGAATCTACAAACTGCAGGTTACTATCAGGGAACTTGAACAGAATCGAAATGAGGCCATCGATGACCATCAACTTGAAAAGGCAGTACTGCAGAACGTCTATCAACAGACACTGGCAGAAATACGTCGCAGGTACCATCAAAAGGCAAAAGGCTATGAAAAAAGAATCAAAGAACTGGAAAATCTGTTAGAGAAGGACGACTCTGGAATCAGAGCAGCTGATGAGTCTGTCATTGAGGATATGCAAAACACCATTCAAGTGCTACAGACTGAAAAAGTGGAGTCTACCAGGAAAATTGAAGAACTTGAGGACACTGTAAAATACATCAATAACAAATTATCTTCGGTAGAAAGTGAGAGAGACGCTTTAAGGAGAGAATGGGACCGGATCAATGAGGAAAAGAAAGAAAGGATTGAAGAATGTGAATCGCAGCCTTCCGTTTTGAGGCAAAGTGACACAGTGACGGAAAAGGAAAGAGTTCTTTCCGAGAGTACAGCAGTGGAAGAAGTGTCTGGACCGCGGCAAGTGCTGTCCGACGCGGAAAAGGAGATGACGCCACGGTGTAGCTTAACCCAGGGTGACAATCTCATTGGAGACGATCTGAAACTTGAAGGGCGAGTCTACGTTTTAGAACAAGAAAACTCATCAGGTCAAGGACGGGAAGCACTTCAACTGGCACTTTGGAAAGTGAGCCATGAGCCGGAAGTGATTGAAGGTACGGCTCCAGGAGGTGTGAATTTGGATTCAGAAGTAGAGCATTTCAGATGTAACTTGGAGGCCGACGGACAAAAATCCACTCAGGGTAGGACCGAGAAGGAACTCCCAACAGCAGAGCTGGGGCAGCTCGATGGACAGAAACAAACTACACGGCCCAGGGTTTTGATGAGAGGCCAGCTATCAGAACAACAAAATGAAGGCAACGGCATCAACGGCAAAGTGGAACACGATCTCAATGATGAAAAGGGAGCTTGTCCATTTGAAGACGAGCAGATGGACACAGCTGAAGAGTTAGATGCGCAAAACGAAGAATCACCTCAAAGTCAATCGGCTGTTAATGATTTGCATCGGTCAGATCCGTCGCAAATACGTAATTTAAACATCCCGAAGGAGAACGCTGAACTTAAGGAACATATTAAACAAGAGGAGGAGGAATCTGCTAGAGCTGAGAAGGAGCCAGCACCGTCTCTTAATCAAGACTCTGACAATACTGTTGAAGATGACTCACTTAAGGGGAGGGAAACGACGGTTAGAAAGTTGCAGCAAAGCCTTTCAGAAATGGAAGAGCTGAATGGCAATTTAAAGAAAGCTGCTTTCAATCTCAAGGTGGAAAATGGAAAGTTGGTTTTGGAGCTTGAAGACGTAAGACGTCGGCTGGAAGAAACTACCGTCTGTAACCATAAGAATTCTCTGGAAACAAAATCTATTACGCGGGCCTTAAAAATAGAAAAAGGACAGTTAATAGTAAAATTGTGCCGGGCTGAAAAGAAGCTGTTGGAGAAAACAGCCAGGTATGAGCAAGCTATTAAAGAACTGACCAACACGTATAACTTGTCTAAGTCGTCCTCCCAGTTAGAGCAGGAGTGTTTAATTCAACGCAGTCAAGAGAAAGACGATGAAATACTACAACTCAAAAAGAGTGTTGAGCAGATGGATGCCGACCATAGAGAAACTAAGGAAATGCTCTCCTCTGCTCTGGAGGAGCATAAGCGATTGACACGACTTATTAAAGAGAAAGAAATCTGTATCGAAAAACTTGAAAGAAGGCCAGAGCTCCAGGAGCTATTAGAGAAGTACGGCCAAGTCTTAAGAGAAAACGAAATTTTACAGCAAACCGTGGAGGAGCAAGACGTTTGTCTTGCATCCACGAGAGAAGAGAATGAATTTCTGCAAGACGAACTGGAGTGTCTGAGAGAAGACAGCCAAACTGTACCTGTGGTCGACCCGCAAACGCAAGGCCGTATCATGGAACTAGAATGCGAGGTGTATGAGCTGAATGCAGAAAGAGTTCGTCTGGAAGACGAAATCAAACAACAACAAAAGATCATTGAGGATCAACGCCAGGGTAAGCTGCAACGGCTTCGTGCTTTACAAGACCAGAAACAGAAGGTAGATGATCTCACACGCCAGCATGAGCAATTACCTAGAGCTGGAAGCCCAGCCCGCTTAAGATTTCCCAGCACCGGTACACTAGACCCGGCCCCCCATCCTGCCACTTTTCTTGTCCACCATCTTTCTTTTTCTACTTTCAACACACCTGTCTCCTACTTCCTGGTTCCTCCTGTAAATTACTCACTTCCTCTGCCAGGCTTAGCGTCTCCTTTTCTCTCAAGACAAAGGTCCCTCAGTGGCTTGGCATAGAGGCACAGACAGCCATGGGGAGTAGGTTCTGGTGCCTAGCAGCGGAGTCAGGACGCCCACCGTCAGACGGCCACAGGCGTGCAGCTCCGATCACGCATCCACACTGGGCTGGCCTGGGCACAACGTGGGCATTCCCTCCAGCGACCTATGCAACCCAGCCTGTATGTGAACTTGGATTCCTTCCTTCCCTCATCACCAGCGGCTGCGTGTTGATGTCACAGGAGGGTGGGAATCACAATCTTTATCTACTTTAAACAGTCACACATCTCATCAACAGTCTTAGAAGCATTACAACCTTCACAGAGATTTTCTTTCCTTGCTTTACGGTGACAAAGGGGTGGAGGAAGGAGATGGGGCACAGACAGACAGACAGTGCCTCTGCTGCCCTGGGAACTGAAGGCAAACCATAACCCCAAACCGAACATGGGCTTAACTCTGCGGGATTGTCCATTTGAGCCACCTGTGTCCTAGGGTCATGAAAAGCTCAGCAGATGGGCAGGGATGTTCCATTTACAGCATTCATCCAATTTAACAAGGAAAGCCATTGTCTTCCTCTAAGGATTGTGGGTTCAGGTCTGAAATGGTCCCGGATTTACAGGCTCCTGGAACAGGAGAGCATCTCTCTTTTCTCCAGCACTCCCGCCACCCGAGTGCCACGGGTAAGGGTATCTTACCTTCAGGGTCCTGAAACCACTTTTGTCCCAGCATCTTACTTCCCCTTTTTTTGAAATTCACTCCAAATCTTTAGGAGTGTAACTGGGCTCCAGTGGAAGCAAGGGCTCTGTCAAGATCGTAGCTCCAAGGCACTTTTGACTTGTTTCTTCCAAGTTTTAGGGCTTTTGTTAGTGTGATGAGCTCTGTGTGCTGGGCTCAAGTTTCTGGAGGAAGGGTCTGTTGCCATAAAACTTCATGGTCTGTCATCATTGCAGCACTGGCATACTTTTGCCCTCGCAGAGAGTTCGGAGGACTGGCTTCTTAACGTGGAGGCCGAAAACTGAGGCAGCTCTCCTATAGTCCTGGAAATGGGCTAGTATGAGACTCAGAGGGGTGGGGGTACTCTGATTTTGACCCATGACAAAGATAGGCAAAACTGACAAGGACGCACAGACAGTCAACAGGAAGAAGACAATTAAGACACAGAGAAAACACAAGTTTGAGATCTCAAGGCCAGTAGGCCGTGGCAGCCACCTGAAAATAGGATCCTTCTTGACAAAAACCAAACCAAATGGGGTCCACCGGCGTCCCAGTAGGATCCCTGACTCTGGGTCTATAGCCGCGTCCAGCAGACCCTCCTGAGTCATTCAAATGGCATGCCCCAAGAATTCCTTACCTCTCCCAATCCCGAGCTTCCTCTCAGGGGTCAGTGGAGCAATCCGAGGAAAGGGCCCTGTTTCAGACCTTTAACTTTCCCGGTGGAACAATCCGAGGAAAGGGCCCTGTTTCAGACCTTTAACTCTCCCGGTGGAACAATCCGAGGAAAGGGCCCTGTTTCAGACTTTTAACTTTTCCGGCGGAACAATCTGAGGAAAGGGCCCTGTTTCAGACTTTTAACTTTTCCGGCGGAACAATCTGAGGAAAGGGCCCTGTTTCAGACTTTTAACTTTTCCGGCGGAACAATCTGAGGAAAGGGCCCTGTTTCAGACTTTTAACTTTCCCGGCCAACGCACCAAATGTTGCATCCACACGACTCCTGAAACAGAATGCTACGGGCACCAGTGACAGTTGCAACAAAGTTTATCACAATGAGAGGCAAGGCTGACCGATCGGGACCAACACTCTTGATAACAGTGTGGCCCCGAACGGCCGGGGTACAGAGTTTTTAAAGCCGATCACATCGTTTTATCATTATCTGGGAACAGAACAGAGAAACAGTTCCTAGATAAATTAGAAACAGTTGCCAGATGAGTCAGAAACAGTTATCGAATGAGGTGATTATTTTAGACTTTCTGCCGCTAAGTTGCAACCAGTGGATCTCCTTGACCTTGTCTCTGATGCTCTTTTTTGAGCTTTTGTTTCCTTCATTGGTAAAGCCTGATTCACAAGAGTATGAAGTATGATTTACAAGAGTAAAAGCAAGGTTGTTACCTTTTGACCTTCAGTGTCAGAACAAAGTTGTTATCTTTCACGCTAAGCGTTAGCCCTACAGTACAATTTAACCCTTACACTCAGTACGAAATACGAAGCGGGAGTCACCCCAGCTTCAGAAACATCTTCAACAACTTCAGCCGAGGGTTCTATCTAACTCACAGTGACAATAATCCTAAACTACAGATGACCTGTATTGGCCTGGTCCAGAGTCACGAAGGAAACGAAATCAAACTAAAAAAATTTAGAGACAGGACTGACACAAATTCAGCTTAGCACGGCGGAGTTTTGCAATGGCAAGGATCTGCTTTTAGGGAAATTCGCCATCATTTCGTTCCAGCCCTCCACCGAATCATCCGAGTCAGCAGGCTCTCTTAAGGCAATTAAGTCTGATGTATCGAGTGAGTCTTCTCGATTGCTCCATTAAGAGGTAGAGGAGCTCAGAAAGTCAATGCAGGAAAAAAGATGCCACAATGAGAACCCTCCAGGACGATAACCAGAGACTGTCTGCTTCGACTGCTGCCCCTTCAGAACTGGAAAGAAAACAACACGAACACCCCGATTCGGAGATCAAGCAGCTCAAGGAGAAGCGAGATGTTTTACCAAACTTACTTCAGGAAAAACAGCTCCTGTTTTCCCAAAGCAGAAAAAGTGATGAATTGCTTCCCATGAACGAGAATTTCACCGGCGAAGTGGGTGAAAGGAATTTTTGAGGCAGGCAGTAACCAATCTGAAGGAGAGAATATCAAATTTTGAAATGGACGTGTGTAAACGAAAACAGGACAATGAAACAAAGTGGAAACATCTAGAGAACGGGAGACACAAAATCAAGCACTACCAGAGACAAATACGCAGCTTTTAATGGTGCAGAGAGAGGAAGAATCCTAGCGTGCTCCAACGAAAGAGAAGGTGCTTGCTTTGAAAGGGCTATTGAAAGACAAAGAACAGGGCAAGACGGGGCAATTACATCAGCTTGTAAATGCAGTTACATCAATTCAGGACAAGACAGCGACGTTCCAGCGGGAAGAGAGATGAAGTCACGTGGGCCCCGAAACAAAGAAATGGAAACCTGTGCCCTCCAGAATGAGATCCAACATCCACGTGAAAAAGAATGACACCTAAAGCAGGAGCTGGAGAGATCACAGCGCCACGCTTTGGGATCCGAAGATTCTCGTAAGCGCGGTGCTTTGGCCGCAGAATACAGAGCAGCTAAACTAAGAAAGACCATGGTATCGGAGGAGAAGCTAGTTTTGTCTTCCAACGCAATGGACGATGCCAGCCATCGAGCCAGTCTGCAGACAGCGTCACCGCAGGAGCAATTACACGGGGTCAGCAGGCAAAAAGATGAAAGCGTATTCTGGCTTTCTGCCTCCCAGGAACAAGAAAAGCGGCACGTTGGAGCACTAGCTAAGCTAAAGCTGGAAGCAGCCCAATGGATGGAAAAAGTGGACACCCTACTAGGAAAACTGATGTCATTGAAGGGACGATTAAACGAAGTGGATGCTGTCTTGGATCTGAAGGAAGCCCAAATTGAAGAATTCAAAACGCAAAATGAGGTCCAACAGGAAATACCGGATGATGCACAGAAGAAATTAATGAACTCACTGACACCGAGAGGTGGATAGAATCCTGATAAGGAAACTCTTAACTGGATATGTTCAAGCACAGGAACACGGAAGCTTTATGGCTGATGGGATGCACCCTGGGTATCAAAGAGGAAGAAATGAGGAACAAGGTAGTGTCACCGGATGGATGACTGGGTGGTTTGGATCCAAAGGTGCCCCCAACACACCTGTGAAACCGAATCACCAATCCATGCCTGATAACTCTTTTCCAGGACTTTTTGTAAAATTTCTAAAACCAGAATCTCAATTAGCTTTTCCACCACCCAAGCTCCCTGCTCATGACATGAAGCCTCCAGATTCAGCAGGAAGGAAAGCACTGGCTTTAGAAAAAGTACTACCATGTCTTAAAACTACCCTTGGATCCACACCCAGAAAAACACATGGGTTTTCCCAAGCCACGGCCACTGCTGTGTCTCTTATTAACCCACCTGGACCGGAAACGGATGGGTGTGGGCATCATCTTCTAAATGCTGTGACTGACATTTTACCCACGTACGACACCATTAAAACTGTCACCTGGGAAGAGGACTGACCTGGCAAAAGACCTTTCAAAGCAATACAGGATTCTTAAGCCAGAGAGGAGACACTACTTGAAAGAAACCAAGTCACTATGTGTGTGTACCTTATCACAAAATGGCCTTTTGCGAAATGCAATATATTGATAGTTTTGGTTTAAATTAAATAAAAATATTCTCAATATTTGAAAAGACTGTCTTTTAATGACTGCAGAGGTATTCACCAAACTGAAAACAGTGGCTACTTATGGGGCACCTGGGTGGCTCAGTCAGTTGAGCGTCTGGCTTCGGCTCGGGTCATGATCTCGCAGTTTGTGAGTTTGAGCCCCCCATCAGGCTCTGTGCTGACGGCTCGGAGCCTGGAGCCTGCTTCGGATTCTGTGTCCCCCCCCCCCCTCTCTCCACCCCACCCCTGCTTGTGCTCTCTCTCTGTCTTTCAAAAATGAATAAACATAAAAAAAAAATTAGGGGCCCCTTCCCCGCCCAGGCTCTGGCTCTGTCTCTCAAAAATGAATACACGTTAAAAAATTTTTTTTTAATTTAAAAAAACAGTGGCTACTTCTTTTTTTTCAATAATTTTTTATGTTTATTTTTCTTTTTTGAGAATGAAAATGGGGAAGGGGCAGAGAGAGAGAGAGAGAGAGGGAGAAAGAGGACCTGAAGCAGGTTCTGCGCTGACAGAGGTGGGGCTTGAACTCAAGAGCTGAGAGGTCACGAGCCACAAGATCACAAGGCACGAGACCACAACCTGAGCCAAAGTCAGACGCTTACAATGACCAAGCCACCAAGGCACCCCAAAAAAGTGGTTACTTCCTACAAGGGTAGACATTGGTGGGTTTGGAGGCTCTGGCCAAAGGAAGACATACACGTATATTTGTCTCTATGGGAGGAGAGTATTCTCCAACCGCTTTGTTTGGGTGGAGGCCCACTCCATGTGGTCTGATTTACAAGTAACAGCATAAATGGGCTGAAGTAAAATTTATCAACAAGGAATATGTTGCCTCCAGAACCACCAAAATACGGAAAGATTTGAGACTTGTATGTCCTCAACAAACGTGTCCAACAAATGTCCTCACGGTAGGATGTCATACCTGTGCTCTCGGAGAAAGCTGGGTAAGTTAAGATCCTGCCTGCAAAGATGACATGTGATAGCAGAAGGGTTCGGGTGCCCGGTGCATAACAAGGTAAAACATGTCCCCTTCAAGCTCAAGGGAAAGGTGGCTGAGAGGACATTGAAATGGGAGCTGAACAGAACCTATCAGCCAAATCTATAAGAAAGAGCAAAATATTTACCGTCTTTAAATGTGTTGGGATCCCAGGTGTTTTAAGGGTACCAGGGTTTATATTGATTTTTTTTTCTAAGAGAGAGTGCAAGCGGGGGAAGGGGGCAGAGGGAGGGAGACTGAATCTTAAGCAGGCTCCACCCTCAGCACAGGGCTCAATCCCAGGACCCTGGAATCATGACCTGAGCCCAAATCAAGAGTCAGACGCTCAACCGACTGAGCCACCCAGGCACCCCTCACCTGATCCCCGTGGACTGAAAACTCCCCATAATAAACTCAGGCTGTTATAGAAGAAAAAAATACTGGATAGACACAACCACAAATGTCTACTTCAGCCTCTCTCGGAGAAGTTTCATGATTAATGCCTGCTTTTTGCTCCCAATATTAATGTCCACAGGGGTTTTAAATGTAAGTTCGTCTTTGTCAGTAGATGCAGATTAGGTGGTGAACTTTCTCTGATATTGTCTCATGACGTTGTTCATGACAACCGCGGTGTAGCCTCCTATTTGGAGGCACCACACAGCCTGAGATGGCTAAGCTTGCCGCTTCTAGCCTCCACTCCTCAGTCATAAAGGTCTAGCTCTTCAACCAGGAACTTCAATGAAATGAATTGGCCCTGCCTGCAGGAACCCCAGCGGAGGTCCTCGGTGAAAAATGACAAAGTCCTCTGAATCGCGAGCTTTTTCTGAATCAAAGGCTCAGCAAAGAACACTCTTTGCTTGTCAAACGACACAGGTGTACCAGGATATCTGTCTCCACCCTCTTCCCCTTACCCTGAGCCTTACCGTCCGCACCTACGGGATTGACACCTTGTACTACTCGCCAATGACACTTTCTACTTATGACACCCGTGGAATGTGTACACGGCCAAGCTGGGAGACTATGCTTATTCAGTGTTTTGCATTTACCCTGTTGGCAGAGCACGACTCAGAGAAAGTGGTGTAATCCATCTCATCATAACTCCCCCTGGCAAGCCTTCCTAACCTCGGCCTTCCCCACTGTCATTTCTACCTTGGGTACCAATGAGCTCTTATCCCTCCAGTGACTACTAAGCAAGATTTTCATATATGATTTTGCCCCAAGATATGTGCACTGAGGTTTTGTTGTTATTTTGCGCGCACGCGCGTGTGTGTGTGTGTGTGTTTGCGTGGTCCATGGTTCTTACAGTTTGAGTATGTCCGTTCAGTGCTCCTGACAGATACAGAAATGGAACATACAAACACACTACTTACCTAGAAAATGTTTTAGAAGGCCAGTACAAAATATATGTAACGAATGTCTTCGGTATGTGTAATAATGAAACACAGGTGAACCACCCCAACTTGAGAAATTATTGAAGGGCCTAAGTAACCCTTCTCTTCCAGTGTTGTATCCTCTCCACTCTCTTAAGGTCACAAGAGTGGTGATTCCTGTCTCCCTCCCTCCCCCCCCCCCCCCCGCCCCCCGCCATTCCTTTATTTTTCTGTAGAGTGTTTTATCATATATATGTGTATCTCTTAACATCCGTTTTGCTTGGTTGGGACTTTATAAAAGTGTTACATCCCTTCTTTCACTGAATATTATGTCCTTAAATTCAGCCATTGATGCTTGCAACTGGCAGCTCTGGTGCATTTACACTGCAACATAGTTTTCCATTGTACCAGTTTCCCACACATTCCTTCCTCCACATTTGAAAGGCGATTATGTGCGCAAAGCCCTTACTTAGCACAGCTCCTGGCGCAGAGTCAGCACTCAATGATTGTTCAATTGCGAATGAGACTGAGCCCCGACCAACTGCAACACGAACACTTGTTTCCTGCAGCTGGACTCTCTGCCCTTCGACCCAAAGCTGAGCATCCTGCTAGCTCTCCCGCCCTGCGTGAATCACAGTTATAAAATTTTCTGACCAACAATAAGAAACCCAAAGCCTGGGGTACCTGGGTGGCTTAGTGGGTTAAGCGACCGCCTCCTGATTTCAGTTGGGGTCGTGATCTCACGGTGGCGAGATGGAGCCTAGCGTCAGGCTCTGCGCTGCGCATACAGCTTGTTGCAGATTCTCTCTCTCCTTCCCGTGACCTTCCCACTTGTCTTCTCTCTCTCTCTCTCTCGCTCATAAATAAACACACACACACACACACACACACACACACACACACACACACAAATGAATAAATGAATAAATAAGTAAACAAATGAATACCCAATACACTTCCAGCGCATCCACGACCACAATTCTCAGAAAGCATTGCGGTGCTCTCGTTTTGCTTCCACTTATTTCCTTCCCCTCCTCAGAGCACTTCCGGGTGGTGTGGGCGGGGCCAATAGAGCTATCCAATGAGCCCTTCCGCGGGCCAAGGGGGCGGAGAAATTGGCCAATGAGCGTCTGGGCAGAGGCGCCAATGAGCGGGAAGGTTGCTGGGGCAGCTGACGTGGGCGGTGTCACTGAGCCCCCCCCCCCCCCCCCCCCACGCTGAGGCCGCTGGAGCCCAACCCCTCTATCCAGCCTTCTGGGTGGCTCGCTCCTTTCCAGGGCATTTGTGGAGTCCGCGTCCATGTCCCCTGTGGACACGGCACTCCGGAACCTCCACGCCCATGGCCGCTAGCCTGAGGAGGCTCTCTTTCACCGCCTTTTCTTCCTCCTCGGCAGACCCAGACGACGAGGGGGTGCGCGGCACTTGCGAAGATGCTTCTAGATGCAAGAGGTGCCTGCCGGGCGCGGGCTTAGGGGCCGGCGTCCCTGGGGCCTGGGGCCTAGGTGGGAGGTGGGCCTGTGATCCCAGCGTATCAGGAACATCCTGGTGCGCCGGAAGGTACCCGTCAATTTCGGGCGACCCTGGTTTCACACCTGTGAAGTGCACAGAGCAGCGGTTCATTTATTTAACCGGTAATAGTCTCACTTCTGCCGTGTGTCAGGCCTGGGGAGAGCGGGACTGGGAATCCGGCCCTAAACCAGGCACACGGGGTCTTGTGGCCTTCGTGAGGCTCAAGTCTTCCTGGGAGACAGACTGCACTTCACAGACAGTGAAGCAAATAATTCTAGTCTTGAGAACTTAGAAGTGCAAGTTCTTCCTATTTAATAGGTTACGTTTCATTGGGGGTTGTTACGACCCCCATCGTGCCCCTGAAACTCAGGCCAGTTGAGATGGGGGGGGCGGGGGTGGGGTGGGGAATGGACCGCTGGGGCCCCATAATGTTGCTGTGCAGAGCCAGCATTTTCCAGAGCTCTTGTCTCTATGCCACAGGGGTCTACATACTTGGGGTGTAGTGAGGGCAGTATCCTGAACACAGACATGTATCACACACCTGGAAGCACGAGGCTCGAGTGTACTTTATTCATTCGTGACACAGAAATTATTGAGCGTATCCGTTGTGCCAAAGCCTTCTTTTTTGAATGGTTGGTGGGTATTCAGTTATTGGGAACACATGATGAATAGGACTGACGTGGCGTCTGAGGGCAGCACCATCTCCTCGGAAAAGACAGGAAGCAAATAATTCCCTGTGAAATCCATAATTACGGTTTTGTGTTGAGTGCTGAGAAATACAGCATGCCATTCGAGTTTGTAATTTAGGCAATAATGTTGAAGCTGAGATCACAAGGCTGAATGCAAAACGGGGCAGAGCAGGGGAGTGCGAACTGTGAAAGGAATGGATAGAATGCCCTTGAAGCTGGGGCCACTAGGGAATGGAGGTGGGGAATGCTAAGGTTTTGGGTTAAGGCTCGCACTTTTTGTAGGTTCTTGGAGACTAAGCATAGTGATTTAAAACATGGACCTTGGGCCAGGCTCTGTCAAGCTGATCCCAGCTTTGCCACTAAACCATTCACCATCAAGTTTCTTGATCGGGCTCTGCTTCTGATGCTGTGTCTCCCTCTCTTTCTGCCCCTCTCCTGCTCATGCTGTGTCTCTTTCTCTCAAAAAATAAATAAATGTTAAAAAAAAATTAAGAAAGAAAGAGAGAAACCACAGATGCTCACATCCTACTCTAGACTCATGGAATCAGAATCGGCTGGGATAGGTCCTGGGCTATAAAGACTGGGCATGTTTGCCATCTGGGCGCATTTCATTGAAGCTTCTTTTGCACTGGCCTTTCTCTCATCTGAAAAAAACATGCAAAAAGATTGTGAGAATCCGTAAGTTAGCGTTCTAAGACATGTTGTAGGTCTCTCTCCTTCAAGTTCTGTGATATCTTCACCGTAATGTGTTAAACCCTTCAATCTTGTCAAAAGATCACGTTATTAAATAGGGATTCCTTGCATGAACCGTGGGCTGTCTGTCGTCTGAGTTTTGAAGTGGGGGGATAACAATGGTAACCCACCTTCGGGATGTAAGGATTCAATGAGATCACAGACACGTGGCAGTTAGCACAGGATCTGGCACAGCGTGAAGCCTTCAATAAATTGTTACTACTGGTTTTGATTTGCCTCCATTCCGAACACTGTTTGGTTGAAGTTACTGAATATGTCATACCTGTGGATCAGGCTGGTTCCCCCCGCCTTAGGTTAAGGCCATAAAAGCCCTGATTTACCACAGGAGCCAGTTAGCTTCCCAGGACTCGTACGGTTCTGTTACTTCTCTTGCAGGTTGTTCCCTCCTTCCTCTCAGAGCCCTCCCGGGGATAGTAGTGACGTGAACGGTGTCAGACGGCTGTCGGCAGGATTAAATGTGGCGCGCTCCCCACAGTGCCTGGCACATGGCAGGTGTCGAAGACTGGTGGTTATTATCAGCACTGTCCCAGTCGTCATCGTCAGTGCCGTGACCATCAGCATGGGCCTGTGCTCTCAGTCCTGCGGTCCTACAGTGAGAACTCTTCTGAGCGGACATTCTGGCCTTATGCTTAAAAATTCCGTGGGATTCCGCAGGTATTTTCCCAGCACTTACTGTGATCGCTAACTCTCGCCACTACCCATCTCCCCTCTCCTTGTCTTCTCCGTCCTGTGCTGCCCGCCCAAGGCAGTTCCCTCTGTTGTTTACCCCTGACCCCCTCTCCCCAGACCCTCCCTGTGTCCCGGGAAATTCCCACTCCTTAATCGCCAGCCTCGTCTCCTTCCTCAGCCTCTCCTTAGCCATCTCTTCCCTCTCTTTGCTTTGACCCTGGTCCTTCCCCGGGGATATCCTTTTTTGAAGTCCTCTCAGATGGTGCCTCTGTTTTCTCATACCCCGGGGTATGAGATTTCAGGATCGGGGGTGCAAGATTAGTGTCCTTGTTCTCTGACCCCCCCAACCCCCCGTTTCCTTGAGATCCATGGTCCCCAGGCGGAGCATCCTCTCTTCCTCCTCATTACTGTTTTCTCCTGGTTATTCACTTGATTCGTGAACGTCTTGGGTGCCTGGCCCACAGTCCTCCTGTCTGTCTCAACCTTCTTGCCATCAGCCCAGTCGGCTTCACTCTGCGTGTGGAGGACCCAGGCTACGCACAGGGCACTCATTTTCTGGAATGCCTCGTCTGTAGTGATCACCTCTTCTCATCCATGTCTGTCACCATCGCCGCGGTGGCACCCTGTGTTTCCACCCTGGTGCCGCACCACCTCATGCGTGAGCAGCGCGGCCCCTCTCGACCCCGATCTCTGCTTTCCACCTTGCTTGGTCAGTTATTTCTGCTATGTCCTCAGGGTGTTTTTCCTTAGGACCAGAGGGGTTTGGTTTGTTGTTGTTGTTTTTTTTTTCTGTCCTTTAGATGCCCTCTAGGCTGGTATCTCTGAGTAGAGCTTAGAGTTTCCCCTGAGATGGCCCCCTGAGAAGGACAATGGTGGGGACAGGCTTGTAGGAGGTGAGGGAGGGAGCCCTGTGGATGTCTCTGGAAACGGTGTCCCAGGCAGAGAGCAGGGAGGGTAGGAAGGCCCATGGAGGGAGCAGGCCTGACTTGTTCCAGGAAGGACCAGGCCAGCATGAGGGAGAAGGAGGTGGGCTGAAGGGGTCTTAGGGACTTGTGGTGGTGTCCAATGGAGAATTTTGACCCGAAGAACGAGGTGACCTGACTTGGGTTTTAATGGGATCACTCTGGCTTCTCTGTTGAGAGCAGCCTGTAGGGAGCAAGGACGGAAGCAGGGAGATCAGTTAATAGGCTGATGGAATATTCCAAGACAGAGGCGCTGATGTCTTGGGTCAGGATGGTAGCACCGGAAGGGCTGAGAATCGACCAGATTCTGGGTACGTTTTGAAGGAGGAGGTGATGGGATGTGTTGACAGATTGGATGTGGGTGAGGCCAGTGAGTGAAAGAAGAAGCCAAGCCCTCTGGCTCATCTCAGATGCGGCTCCCACCAGGAGGCCCCTGACACCTGCAGACCAGGCCCAGCCCCTCCCGTGTTCTCTGTGCGTGTCCTTGGCGGCGGTCAGTCAGCTGCGGCGTAGGCAGGCGTAGTGTTGAACGTTTGTCTCCCCCCCGCGAGAAGAAAGGTGTGGGGAATGACCGTGTCTGCCTTAGCCACGTGCCTGCTAGACCCATTTCTCAGGCGGCCAAGTGACGAGGAACTGAACGCCGAAGCTCAGGGTTGCACTTCCTGATGAGGTCTCCACATTCTGCTGTTCTGTTTCCCTGGATTTGAGTGGTCTGTCTGTTTTAGAAACCAGGCCAGGGGCTGTAAGACTGAAATCCTGTTGTAAAAATTACAGAAGTCAATCTGATTTCTACCGAATCCAAAAATGTCCCCCTTGAGGTGCAGGTGGGTCACAGGATCACCTCCCTGGAGAGGCGGCATTTTCCCAAGGGCCTAGGCCTTTGCAGCACACGGATTGCATCTTTGCAGCCGTGCCCAGAGAGCAGTGCTTGAGAGATTGATCTGAATATTTGAAGGTGGGGGCTGCTGCTTTCCATCCTCAGAGAAGATGTGTCACTTTAGAATTAGAATATTCTGGTGAGGATAAATTAGCTGCCCAACTTGCCCATCACGAAGGTCCCGTAAATCGTGGATTTTCTGCAACCCTCCTCATTTTTTCAAAAAAGCAACAAATTAAATTTTGGAAAACATCTATGAAAAACAATGGTTTCAAATCTAGAATACTAATTTTTTTAATGATTATGTTTTTAAGATTTTTTCAATTTTGTAAACATTCTTATTATTGATGTTTTGTTTATTTATTTTTGAGGGGGAAGGTGGAGGAGCAGAGAGAGAGAGGGTGAGAGAGGCTCCATGCCATCTACGTGGAGCCCAGTGTGGGGCTCGGTCCCACAAGCCATGAGATCGTGACCTGAGCCAAAATCAAGAGCCAAGCGCTTAACCAACGGAGCCACTCATGTGCCCCTAAGATTTTATTTATTTATTTTTTGTTATTTTTTTAATGCTTATTTATTTTGAGAGAGAGCGTGCGCGAGCGAACAAGCAAGTGTGTGCACGCCGGGTTGAGGAGGGTGGCAGAGAGAGAGAGCGAAAGAAAGAATCCCAAGCAGGCTCCACTCTGTCAGTGCAGAGTCTGATGCAGGGCTTGATCTCACAAAATGTGAGATCATGACCTGAGCTGATATCAAGAGTCAGATGCTTAACTGACTGAGCCACCCAGATTCCTCCCCGCCCCAAGATTTTGTTTTTAAGTAGTCTCTACACCCAACGTGGAGCTCAAACTCACAACCCTGAGATCAAGCATCACATACTCTTTGAGCCAGCCAGGTGCCCCTTAATGGTTAATTTGTTAAAGGGCCAAAGTGAATACTCTTCCCCAACTCATTAGTCTAATTTGAATATACCGTACATATAATTTTTTGTCTCCTTTTTTTGTTGTTGTCATAATGGCTGAACAGTATTCCACAATGTGGTTTTAGTTTATGTGACTGTTCTTCTGTTCATTATTTGGGTAGCTATGATTTTGCTATTAAAGCAGGGCTGCGATAAACATCTTTGCATGTGCGTTTCAGTTTTCCAGTGAGATGGATTTCAGGGGAGAAGCCTTTGCAAAGTGGTCCTCGAAAGAGGTTGTGTCCGTTTCTGTTCTCATGGTAAAAGAGATGCTGAACACAGAATATTCTCAGTCTCTTAAATTGTTTGTCAGCTGGCAGGTGGATAATACGTCTTAAAAATTTTTATTTTATTTAAAAAACTTTTTTATTTTACTCACTAGTAAGACTATTTTTATTTAAAAAAAAATTATGTTTATTTTTGAGAGAGAGAGAGAGAGAGAGCAAGCGGGGAAGGGGCAGAGAGAGGGAGAGAGAGGATCTGAAGCAGGCCCTGTGCTATTAGCACAAGGCCTGACGCGGGGCTCGAACTCATAAACTGTGAGATCATGACCTGAGCCGAAGCCAGACGTTCAACCGCCTGAGCCACCCTGGCGTCCT
Source organism: Panthera leo (assembly GCF_018350215.1). Classification (NCBI taxonomy): domain Eukaryota; kingdom Metazoa; phylum Chordata; class Mammalia; order Carnivora; family Felidae; genus Panthera; species Panthera leo. The sequence continues at coordinate 18,597,917 of NC_056694.1, forward strand.
AAGACTGAGCATTTTTAGTTCTTCACTATCTCTGATATTTTTTTACATGACGCCTTTCTCCTTATCATTTTCCTAACTGGGTTTTTGGTTTTTTGTTTCATTTATGTTTTTATTGGTCTGTAAGAACTTGTCATATGTATGGTAGTAGTCCTTTGCCTACGTATGTGTTCCATTATTTTCTCTCAAACTGTTGCTTGTCTTTAAGTTTAGCTTGTACCATACATTTCATGATGCAGAAATTCTGAATCTTTATGGTGCCAACTCTGACAGTCTAACTTTATGGCTTGGGGCTTTTGGGTAACGTTTTATGAGACCATTTTCAATCACTGCCTTTTCTTTCAGCACTTTTACGGTTTTGGCTTCTATTGCTTAGAGCATTCATCTATCTTTATAATTTTGTATGTTATAAGTTAGCAGTTTTTGTTCCTACACTGTCTGTTGATGGTCTGTATCCTCCATTGATTTGAAATATCACTTCCATACTAAATTCTTACGTATACTTTAGCACAGCAATGCGTAGATCATCCTTGACTTCCAGTCGGAATTGCTTTTTTCATTTCGATGCCTAAACATTTTGACTTGCGAAGTGTTAGTCGTGACTTGCCAAGAGCTCCTCTAGCTTGGGGTAAAACAGGGTTGTATCAGGGACTAGCACAATCTCCTTAGTTCATTTGAGCAGCTGCACTCCAGGAGGAAAGAAAAGAAAGTGATACTAACCAAAGCACGTGTTTGAGTCTGTGAAAGCAATAGCTTTTCAGGAAATCCCACCCTGCAGACTTCTACATACTTCTACATACTTCTCATTGGCCAGAATTGGGCAGGTGACCTCACCCCTAGCTGCAAGAAAGTGTGGGAGGGGAGAATTTCTCACGGGGCAGATTGATACCTCAAACAAAATGGGGGTAAGGAGGAAGGGGTAAGTGGATATTGAATGGGGAACTGGGAGGGTCAGCTATATCGCTCATCTTTCTTGTTCTTCATAATTTCCCCAGGTATTCTTAAGAGACAGAGGGAGAGGGGAAGGAAGAAAATGGAGGTGGGAGAGCAGGGGTGGGAGGGTGATGATTTATAAAATAAAATGCTCAGGTCATTAGTGTTCAGTTTGATGAGTCTTAACAAGTGTATATGGTTGACTCTTGAACAACATGGGTTTGAACTGCACTTATATGTGGCTTTTCAATAAATGCAGTACAGTACTCTAAACGTATTTTCTTTATGATTTTCTTAATATTTTCTCTTTTTTTTAATGCTTATTTATTTTTGAGAGAGAGAGAGAGAGCATGCACGATCAAGGGAGAGGCAGAGAGAGGGAGAAAGAGGTCCAAAGTGGGTTCCGCACTGACAGCAGAATGCCCGATGGAGGGCTCGAATCCATGAACCATGAGATCGTGCCCTGAGCTAAAGTCAGACCCTTAACCAACTGAGCCACTCAGGTGCCCCTCTTAATATTTTCTTTAGCCTACTTTATTGAAAGAATACAATATATAATAAATCTAACGTACGAAATACATGTTAATCAACTATTAAGACTTCTGGTCAACAGTAGTCAATTTGTAGTTAAGTTTTTGGGGAATCGAAAGTTATATTCAAAGTTTTGATTGCCCAGGAGGTTGACACCCCAACCCCTGTATTGTTCAAGAGTCAACGGTATATCTGTGTACCACCACCCAAAGAAGATATAAAATATATCTGAAACTCTAGAAACTTCCCTTGTTATATGTTTCTAATTAGTCTTCTTACCCTCACCAGTCATTTTCTGGTTTCGAAATCTGTGGTAGATTAGATCTGCCTGTTTTCGAATGTCATAGAAATGGAGTCATACAGTATGTGTTCTTTTGTCTTCTTTCACTCAACTGTGTTCCTTGAGATTCACCCATGTTGTTTGCGTTATCAAAGATAAAGCCAGGGGCGCCTGGGTGGCTTGGTCACTTGACCATCTGTCTCTTGATTCCGGCTCAGGGCATGATCTCACGGTTTGTGGGATTGAGCCCCATGTCTGGCTCTGCATTGACAGTGTAGAGCCTGCTTAGGATTCTCTCTCTCTCTCTCTCTCTCTCTCTGTCTCCCCCACCCCCTGCTCCTCCTCTGCGTGTGCATCCACGCACACACACAGTCTCTCAAAATAAATAAACATTAAAAAAATTTTTTTAAAGATAAAGCTAGATACTAGTTCACGTGGTGAGGACAGAGTTTAATCAGTAATTAACTATTCCAATAAGGAAAAGAGTCCAGAGTGAATGAAACTCAACTTCAGTTTGTACAGAGGAGATTTTAAAGAGAGAATGAGGGAGGAAAGTTGGGGGTGAATGAAATCAGAAGTAAAAAATTACAAAAGCCAGGAAAGGTATTGGTTCATGTGAAACCACCTGGATTTGCTCACTGGGAGACAGGGACCCGATCTTTCAGTGTTGGCTAGAAGAAACAATGGATGCTTTTGGCAGCCTTGAGTTTTCCCGGGCAGGCACTAAGGGGTACGGGAATCATCCTAGGGGTGGAGCCTTGAGCTGTTAAAGTCTACGTTAGTGTTTGTTCGAGTCTCTATACAGTAAGTCAAGGTTGAAGCCTAGTCGAGAAGAGGGCTCGAGGAACCTGGCTAGAGTTTGGTCAAGGAAAGAGTCTTTGTCAGTGTAGTTTGTTCCTATACATGTATGAATACACCATGATTTGTTCGTGTGTTCTCCAATGATAGGACATTTGAGTTGTATCGAAGTTTTTGGTCATTGTGAATAGGCTACAAGGGACATTCTCATACAGGTCTTCAATTTCTCTCAAATAAATGTCTAGGAATAGAATTGCTTAGTCACAGGTTGGGTATATATTTAACTGCTAGACTAATTTCCAAAGTGGTTTATCGCTTTACACTTCCCACCAGCAATATATTGAAACTCCAGTTGCTCAACATCCTTGTTAACATTCTGTATTGTCAGTGAGGGTGAAAGAGCATCTCAGTATGGTTTTAAATTGCACTTCCCTGGTGACTAATGATCTTAGGCATCTTTTTGTGTGCTTACTGGACATTCCTACATCTTTCGTGAACTGTCTGTTCAAGTCTTTTGCCCATTTTTGTTGTTAATGGTTTTTGGTTTTGACTCATTGGAGTTTATTATATATTCTGGATAGGAATTCTTTGTCAGAGAGATATATTGTACGTATACATACATGGGTAGGAACATTCAAATTGAAAATATTGACAATAGCATCCAAAAACCTAAACTGGGTAGGAATAAATATAATGAAAGACGCAAAACACCTTTACACAGAAAACCGTAAAACATTGTTGAGAGGAATTCAAGGAGACTGAAATAAATGGGATATATGCTTTGTTCATGCATTGGAAGATTTGATGTTTTGAGATTCCTGTTCTCCCTGACTTGATCCGTGGAATCAGTGCAATCACCGTCAAAATCCTAGCCATCTTTTTTTTTTAGAAGAAATTAACAGATTGTTTCGAAAATGTATATGGAAACGTGAAGGGTCTTGAATAGCCAAAAAAGTCTTCAAACGGAGAGCAGAGTTGAAGCACTTAAACTGCTTAATACTGCTTAATTTGAAGACTTGCAGTAAAGCCACAGCAATCAAAGTCTTTGGCATAGAGATAGATCAGTGACACAGAATAAAGAGTCCAAGAAATAGACCAAACACAAGGACTGTTGGTTGATCTTCACCCAGATTGTGAAGCCAATTCAGTGGGCGAAAGGGACGTCTTTTTAATGAATAATTCTGGGTAAAGTGGATATTCAAGTGGAAACAAAATGGACCTTAGCCCCTACCTCGTTCTGTACACATGAATTTGGGATGGATCATAAACCGAAATATAACAGCTAGAACCATAAAGCTTTTAGATGAAAACATGAGAGCATATGTTGACAACCTTGAGGTAGGCAAATGTTTTGGATACAGAACCAAAAAAAAGCACTAATTACAAAGGAAAAATGGATGCACTGAGAAAATGAACGGGCAAGACAGACTGGGAGAAATATTCAGACTACATGTGCTTAAGTGTTTTATTTTTTCCAAAAGAACTTTCGCATTATTCAGGCCCAAGACATCCTGTTACTATATTCTGTATTAACTGGGTTTTTTGTTTGCTTAAGTCAGATAGGAGACATTGTACCATGGGAACTTTCTGATTGACTTCACCTACTTAACTCACCCTCTTGTGAATGTTGGTTCCTTTTTCATAAATGCCTTGCCCACTAGTCAATGAGTACTTACAGTGGAGGCAGTAGATTTTAGATCATATTAATCCTTGTAAAGTAATTGGGTGTTAGCTGAAGCCAAAAGGCAATACCAGTAGCCTCTGTTGGGAAGAAACGATAGCGTGTGAGTTCATTGAGGCTCAGTTTTGTTTTTGTTTTTTGTTTTTATCTGATTCAACACTTAAGGCCTTGTGGATATGTGAAAGACTTGTCCAAAGTAAGACAATGGAGAGTAGGGGTGGGGTGGAGCAGGGAGAAACCAGGCTCTAGATTAAAGCTCAGCACCCTTCCCACCCTCCCCCCCACAACACGCTGACACAGAAGCTGACCCTGATTCATAATTTAATGGCTGTGCAGGCCTAGGTCTCTTTATTTCTGCTGCTCACGGGTCCACTGCTCTGGGGTCAGAGTTTTCTGCTCAAAGGCATGGATGTGCAGAAGCTCTTCTGCTAGGCACGTGTTCACCAGCCTGGGGGAAAGATGGGGTTAGGAAACGGTAGGTGGAGGCCTGAGTTGCGATTCCAGAATGTAGGGTGATCAGGGAGACTGGAGGTGTCACCCAGGTTGTGTCCCCAGGACGTGCGGACCAAAGAGGAAGAGGGCCTAAGTCTCAATCCAGGGGCCACGAAGGCGGCATCCTTGGGGTCGTGGTCACCGTGCGGGGCCGCACTGGTGGGGGTAGGGAGTTAGGTTGAGGGGAGTGGCCAGGGTTGTGGTCCCGGCGCTGGGGTCGCGCTGAGTGAGGGGCTCCCGGGGCCTCACCGGTGTCTTTGAAGCAGCGGCTTCCCCTCGAACTTGGCCGACACCACCAGGACTCGGAAGCTGGACGCGCAACGGTTGGGAGTCGTGTCCTCTACTTCCTATGGGGAACAACGGTGTGGGGAGTATGAAACCCGCCCCTCAGGCCCTTTCCCCCTCGTTGGGCGAATCTAGACCGCTCAACTCACCACGTGCTCTGCCTCAAGGTCCCGCTGCAGCTTCTCCCGGAGGTACTCGGCGCTGAGTTCCATTGCGGCAGCCCAGAAGGGGCGGCAGCTCAGCGGGGATGGAATCCCAGCTCCCACCGCAGCCACACCTCTTCCGCCCGTACTGACGCCACTTCCGTCAGAGTCTCGACTTCCGCCCTTACTAAGGCGTTTGTAAACCAGGCACTTCCGCCCTCAGGCAAGTCCAGCTTTCCAACAGTCCTAGGTTTCCGCGCTTACCATCAAGCAGCCAATCAGAGTCAGCCCAAGGACCGAATCGGGCGGTAATAAGTGCCCGCCGCCTGCACAGCAGCCCGGGTCCCGTGGGCCGGTTTGGACACCCTAGCTCCAGTCAGGAGAGGGTGCGCGAATCTGCATTGCCGTGGCCTCGAGGGTATCTCGGGATCGCCTCCAAACGCTTTTTCCGAGACAAGCATCTTGCGGCCCTGGCAACTCAGTCCTCCCTAAGGTCATAGGCCACAGCAATCAACCCACAAGTGCCGATGGGCCCTGAGGGGGACGCGGCGAGGCCCGGGCGCTTCTTCGGCGTCTATCTGCTCTACTGCCTGAACCCTCGGCACCGGGGTCGCGTCTACGTGGGGTTCACCGTCAACCCTACTCGTAGGGTCCAGCAGCACAACGGGGGCCGCAAGAAAGGAGGGGCCTGGCGGACCAGCGGGCGCGGGCCCTGGTAAGAGGGAGTGGATTGCTGTCTGGAGCAGGGCTTCCAGGGAGAGGCGAGGCTCTGAGGGGGAGAGGCCTGCCGAGAGGGGCGGGGCCAAGCCAGTGACAGTGGGCGGAGCCGGTGCGGTGGCTGAGAGCAGGGCCGGGATGCGAGTTCCTGGTGCAATGGCACCAGGGGTTGGAGGAGCACGGTGGGGAGGCGGAGCCCTGTGAAACTCGGCTGTGGGACTAAGAGGCAGGGATTGAGTGAGAAGGGGACTGAGGATCTAGGGTTGGTCCGGTGACTGCGGCTGATGAACAAGGCTGGGGTTGTACCAGAGAGAGTCTGCAAGGGAGAGGACAGGGGGAGGGCAGGAGGCGGGGCCTGTGCTGGAGGCGGGGCCTGAGGTTGGCAGGTGTGAGAGGATGCACCTTCGCGAAGGGGGCGGGGCCTCGCGGACTAGGCTTGAAGCCTGGCATGAGGACTTCACTCTCAGGTAGGACTGGGGGTGAATCATGGCCAGGGGGTTCAGCTTGACGCGGGGTGAGGCGGGGGGCTCACAGGCCGCGCCCTCGTTCTTTTCCCCAGGGCGATGGTGCTTATCGTGCACGGCTTCCCTTCCGCCGTGGCCGCCCTTCGGGTAAGAAAGGAGACGGGGACGGTGGGAGAATGGGCTGGGGCTTCGGGCCTTCCCCTGGCGGCCCCCTTCCTGGGGCGTCCCTGAAGCCCCTACTCTCCGCCCGCAGTTCGAGTGGGCCTGGCAGCACCCGCAAGCCTCACGCCGCCTGGCTCACGTGGGCCCGCGCCTGCGCAGCGAGGCCGCCTTCGCCTTCCACCTACGCGTGCTGGCGCACATGCTGCGCGTGCCGCCTTGGGTGCGCCTCCCGCTCACCGTGCGCTGGCTGCGCGCCGACTTCCGGTGTGATCTCTGCCCACCGCCACCGCCGCACATGCCGCTGACCTTTGGGCCTCCGCCGCCCCGCGCCGCGGCCCCGAAGCGCCGCGCCGGACCCTTAGCTGACCTGGAGTCCGAGCCTGACCAAGATGCCGAGGCCTGCTGCGCCCTGTGCGCGCGCTCCTTCCAGGTGAGCGGCTCCACCTGGCCTTCAGGGTTCGGACGACTTGGGATCCAGCTGTTTATTGAGGGACCGCGCAACCCACTGACACCTTTTGCCCTCGTTTCTCAAATGGGGATGAGCCTACTTGCTGCCATTCCTCAGAATCAGTACCCTTCTGCTCAGGGCCTGTGCCTTTCCCCTTTGACTGTAAGGCTCTTCCCTAGACTTTCGGTCTTTATAAAGTGCCACCTTCCCCTTCTCCATGAAGTCTTCCTCGGCTCTCCATCTAAAACTGCAATTCTTTCTTGTACACTTCCTTGCCTTTTTTTTTTTTTTTAAACCTAAACACTTATTGTTTAACATGCTAGGTGTTTTATTCATCTTGTCAGTTTCTCCCACCGCCCATACAAGGCCAGGTCTTGTTGACTGCTGTAGAAAAGGGTCGGGAAAACAGACAATACATATTTAACAGATTAACTGAAAGGATGGGCCTGACTTCTTCAGAGCTCTCGGGAAATGTAAATTGAGTACCTGCCATTCAGAGATTAAGTGACCTGCCTGAGGTCGGTTAGCTGGAAGAACTATAGGCCTGGCTGCAGTGGCCGTCCTGTGTATATAATCATTGCCCATGGGGCGGCTGGGTGGCTCAGTCGGTCAGGCGTCCGACTTCAGCTCAGGTCATGATCTCGCGGTTTGTGAGTTCCAGCCCGGCTTTGGGCTCTGTGCTGACGGCTCGGAGCCTGGAGCCCGCTTCGGATTCTGTGTCTCTCCATCTGTCGGCCCCTCCCCTGCTCACGCTCCGTGTCTGTCTCTCAATAATAAATAAACGTTAAAAAAATTTAAAAAATATATAATCACTGCTCATGCTGAGAGGAAACTGATTAGCTTGGTCTCTGTGGGCAAGTGCTGTAACCTCTCCGTGCTTCAGTTTCATCTATAAAACGCAAATAGCAGTAGTATGTGCCTCACAGCATTGTTTAATGCAAAGCCCCTGGAACAGTATCTGGTCCATAGAAATTCTGAGTGTTTAGCTACTTCATTCCTCCCGCTTTTCTCTCTTACCTGCCTACCACCTCTGACAGGATGAAGAGGGCCCCCTGTGCTGCCCCCACCCTGGCTGCCGCCTCAGGGCCCACGTGATCTGCCTTGCAGAGGAGTTCCTGGAGAAGGAGCCAGGGCAGCTTCTGCCCCTAGAGGGTCAATGCCCTGGGTGAGTCCAGCACCCCTGCCCCAGCCTGGCCTACCTTTGGGAAGATGGTGTCGGTCGTCCAAGTCCAGGCCCAGGGCAGCCGAGTCCTTATCTTGGCACTCAGGGCCAAGCCTGGAAGAGGCTTGTGATCCTGACTGTGTCTCCTACCAACTGCACCCCTTGGTAGCTGTAAGAACTCACTGCTGTGGGGAGACCTGATCTGGCTGTGCCAGATGGGCACCGAGGAGGAAGAAGAGAACTTGGAATTAGAAGAGGTGAGAGGTGGCTTTGGCCCCGGCCTCCCCCTCCCCCGCCCCACCCCCCCAGGCTGCCTTTGACCGGTCCTCTTGTTTCCACAGGAACACTGGACAGACATGCTGGAGACCTGATCCTCGCCCACTGCTTGTTTGTGCCACTCCTGCGGGTCTGGGCGGTTTTTACTTGAGCACAATAAAGAGTCTTGAGTTAACGGAACTTCCTGGTGTTTGCTGGGGGCTGGAGGCAGAGGCCCTACCAGTCACTGGGGCCTGAAGAGAAGAGCAGAGGCAGGGAGAGGCTGCTGGCCTGTGTGGATGAGCCTCTCCTCTTTCTGGAGGCCCGGGTGCCTCAGCTGTCCCTAGCACGCTTCTGACATCACACAGTGCTTTGCTTGGGGGGCACACTCTTGACTCAGAGCCCATCCAAATCCAGTGCCCAGCTTGACTCTGGACTTTAATACAAATAGGAAGGACAGAGGCCAAGAGTGCGGTGGAGGCGGGGGGGGGGGGGGGGGGGCGGGGGGATACTCTACCCCCATGGGGCCCCGTGGCTCTCTAAGCCCCAACTCCTTCTTGTCTCTGTCTGCAGAGCCCCTTCAGACCCAGTGAGAGAAAAGCACCTTCTGGGGGCCATGGTTCTTTTACCAACCATGAATGAATCTCCATGAAATCCCTTGGGAATCATGAAGCTGGACTCACTCCCAGGGTTATTAGACTCGGCATTCTTCCTCTCTTTTCTGCTCCACCCCAGACTCTGTCATGCTGCCCACCCACATTGCTCTGTACTGGCCTTGCTGTCAGAGGTCAAGAGTAACAGTTTTTAGAATCCCTGGGCTGCTGGGGGCCTGTGTGCCAGCCCCAGCCTGAGCCTTTGGCATCTCCAAGACTGGCCTGGAGCCAGCCAGGAAGGTGAGTGACCCTGCTCACGGGAGTGTCCCATTTTTCCTCTCCACCCTGCCCCCTCTCAACTGGCTGGATCCATTAGAAAAAGCTGTTGGTTGGCCCGCCCTGCAGGGGTGGAGTTTGGAAGGCAGGTCGGGAGCCAGGATTACAGCTCAAAAAACCCCCAAAAGACAAAAATGAAAGCTTATTGGGCTCTGTTGTCTAGATTCACTCTTATTTTCTGCATGCTAAACCCATATCTTGGATTTTCAGGTCAGTCTAAGCTTGGCTCTGGCTAAGGTGCTGAGGAGGGGAGCACAGGGGGGCCCTCCCACTCTAAACTCCACCCTTTCCTTCCTGGAGGACGGCCAGATCCCAGTGCTGGCTCCAGAGACCTCCCACTTTGGACTTAGAAACGCTTCAGCTCAGAAAGCAAGTCTGTACTCCCCACAACTGCAGCCAGTAAGCCACAGCACAAAGGAGCCACAAGGCCAAGATCCAGAGAGGTGTGGTGAGTGCTGGGGTGGGCTGGGCTGGCCAGACTTCCCTCACTTGGTGTCGCTAGCTCCTCTCTCTCCAGATCCTCTCTCTCTGCTGCTGCCTCTGATAGCATGGCATCCTTGTGCTTTCCCTCGGGAAAGCAGTCTGCCAACTGCAACCCGGTCCGAAACCCCCTTCCGTGACTCCTCTCTTTTGCTCATCTACATCTCAGACTTTAGCCCCTAAAGGAAGCTCAGTTGCTCAGCTGGGTGTGTTTATCTCCGAGCCAAGATGGAGTGTGGTTGGACAAGTGGGGTCACAGGCTGGCCTTTGGGATGTTTCCACATGTGAGGGGCCCAAGGAGCTCCAGGGGACGACAGGGCGAGGAGGCCAGTGCAGTAGGCCAGGGGCTGAAGCAGGAAGTAGTATGAAAAAGAAAACAGGCGGGGACTTAGGACAGGCAGCCTCTAGAGTAGTTTTCTCAAGTGCACACTGGAATCTGGAGAGCTTCCCGAAAACTGGGATTGGGCCCCCAGAGTGATTTAACTGGATTGGGGTGTGGCCCCAAGCTCTGGGATTTTTCAGGCCCTTCAGGTGAAGGTGCAGCCGGCGTTGTGACCCTCTGCAGGTTACGTGTGGCTTTGGACCCCCGCCCCCGCCGCTCGCTAGCCTTGTGAGTGGGGGCAAGTCACCCAGCCTTCAGTCCCTTATCTTAAAGCAAAGGTTTCAGTAGATGGCATGTTGTGATGTTAAGGGAAGTAGGCTGCACTCTGGCCCCTGACGCAGCGGCATGGAGCTGGTCCCGGACACCTCACGCCCGCCACTGCAGTACGTGAAGGGGATCCCTCTCATCAAGTACTTTGCCGAGGCACTGGGGCCACTGCAGAACTTCCAGGCCCAGCCCGATGACCTGCTTATCAGCACCTACCCCAAATCCGGTAAGTGATGAGGGCCACCCACCCCTCTCCTGGGCCACAAGTCCCGCGTTGGGCCAGCAGGGGGCCACCCGCAGCCCTGTCCGCCTCCTCTTTCCCTGCTCTCCAGGCACCACCTGGGTGAGCGAGATCCTGGACATGATCTACCAAGGTGGCGATCTGGAGAAGTGTCGCAGGGCCCCCGTCTTTATCCGGATACCCTTCCTTGAGTTCAAGGCTCCAGGGATTCCCACAGGTGTGCAGTAGGGCTCTAGGGCCACGTGGAACGGAGGGAGGAGGCAGGACTGGGCTCTAGCTCGGCAGACCTTTCCCTGCCCACGGCACAGGTATGGAGGTTCTGAAAGACACACCGGCCCCACGAATCATCAAGACGCACTTGCCCCTGGCCCTGCTCCCTCAGACCCTGCTGGATCAGAAGGTCAAGGTGAGTGGCAGAGGAAGCCATCCCAGTTTTGGTCCTGAGAGGAAGGTCTCATCTTAAGGGGGGAGGCTGTCTGCCCCATCCTGTGGTAGAAGTCGGTGAAAGTGAGCCTCCTCTGTGCAGAGCTGTGAAAGGCAGTCTTCTCTGCAGGCCTCCCCAGGCCCGCAGAGGAGGGGGCTGGTGACAGTGGGGCACGCCTGGTTCCAAATCTGGGTATGGCGGCACTGAGGGGATTAGATTAGCATCAAATAGGGTTCCAGGGACACAAACAAGTCAGCCTCTAAGCCAGTTTCCCCTCTGGTCAGACCAGGGATAACTTCCCTCGCAGGGATGCTGTGAAAGGTGGAACATCCAGTGCCTGGCTCACTGTGTGGTGATGATGCGTGGGTGTGTGTGTGGGGGGGGGGGGGTCGTCTGCCCCTCCAGGTGGTCTATGTTGCCCGCAACGCAAAGGATGTGGCTGTCTCCTATTACCACTTCTACCGCATGGCCAAGGTGCACCCTGACCCTGACACCTGGGACAGCTTCCTGGAGAAGTTCATGGCCGGAGAAGGTGGGGCTCAATCTGGAGGAAGGAGTGGGGTGGAGCTGAGCAGCGGTCAGTCAAAACTAATGCCAGCTCTGTGTCCCTGCCCCTGCCCTTTCCCCAGTGTCCTACGGGTCCTGGTATCAGCACGTGCGGGAGTGGTGGGAGCTGAGTCATACCCACCCTGTTCTCTACCTCTTCTATGAGGACATGAAAGAGGTGAGGTCACCCGCTGCCACTTCTCTCCAGAGAGCCAAGAAGCCCACGGGGACCTGCCGAGGCCCTCTCAGCCACCTTCCCCATGGCAGCCCCCACGTCAGTCCCCGGGACCCCCCCGGCCCGCCTTCCCGCCCGGGACATGGAGCTGCGGTGCCCCCCGGGGGGCAACACTGTATGGCTCGTCTCAGACCGGAGCGACGCCTCGCCATCCACTGGCCATTTACTGCTGCTGTTCTCCCTGGGGCCAGAGTTCTGAGAGACGACTGTCCCTGCCCTCACCCGTTGGGACCCAGGCAGAGCTTGTTACAGGGTCACAGGGCGGCGGCAGTTAATGTGCCTCCAGGGAAGGCAGGCCCAAGGAGCTGGGGCTGGGAGGGCCGGAAGCGGAAGCGGCCAGGTCCCCCAAGGGGTTGGGAGGCCCCCTTTTGTTTGCTCAATGAGCGATCCCAACCTCTACTGAAGAGCCCCTCTGCTGCTCCAGAACCCTAAAAGGGAAATTCAGAAGATCCTGGAGTTTGTGGGGCGCACCCTGCCAGAGGAGACCGTGGATCTCATCACCCAGCAAACGTCTTTCAAGGAGATGAAGAAGAACCCCATGGCTAACTACACCACCATACCCCCTGACATCATGGATCACAGCGTGTCGGCCTTCATGAGGAAAGGTGAGCGCCCGGGCGGCTGGCCGGGCGGGGAGGCAAGCGTGGAAGCAGGGCGAGAGCTGCCCGAGCCACCCGGGGCCGCCTCTGCCGCCAGGACGCACAGCCACGCTGCCCTTCTTCCTCGCGCCCACAGGCGTCGCGGGGGACTGGAAGACCACCTTCACTGTGGCCCAGAACGAGCGCTTTGACGCCCACTATGCGGAGAAGATGGCGGGCTGCAGCCTCCGCTTCCGCACGCACCTGTGAGTGGTGCTCCCCGAGGCACGCCCGCGGCCCCACTGCTGTGACCCGGCCTGACCCCGGGGTCGAGAATAAAATTCCGTTTGTGTTAACACCCTGAGTCTCTAATGCGAGCAAAGAGCAAACCTCAACTGAAACCAAATGCCTGCTGGGACCAGATGCGGCCATCTCCTCCGCGGCCTCCAATTCCCCAACTTGTCCTGTCAGGAGGAGGGGGAGAAGGGCCTGGAAAAGCAAAGCCAAGGAGACATGGGCAAAGGGGAACAATATTTATTTGATCACAAAATCTTCTGTTGCAGTCCCCTGTGAGGACGGCAGGAGATTTGGAGTCTGCCAGCCCACTTCACTTTTTCTTGGGCTCCTTACAAGCCACCACGTACCTCTGGGCCACATTGAGGGGAGGGGAGTAACCATCCGCATAGGAGGTGTCTTCAAACAGGACTGAATAGTCATCCTGGGGCTGCAGTAGGGGGCAGACAGGAGGGGCTGGTCAGAGACCCCCAGACGAGGCCCTGTGCCGAGAATGAGCAGAACCTCTGGGGCTCCCAGCCTCTCCTGTCCCCAACCTCGCTCAAAAAGTCTAGATGTTTGAACCTAACCCCTGCTAGGACGGAGTTCTTTTCTCAGCAACAAAGAGCAAGCAGGAGGGAGACTTACTGTCTATATGGGGAGATCCTACATAGAGGATCTGGTGCCTTTTGAGGACCCTCTGTTAAGGGGATCAAGGAAAACCCAGAGGGCAGCAGGCAGGAATCCTGGAGGAAGAGGGGAGAAGGGCCTTTCCCCCACCATGAGGTGAAGGGTGACCAGCATGAGGGAGCGCAGCCGGGGACGGAGAAAGGGCCCCGGCACGGGCCTTCCCATCTCAGGGCTGCCTGTCGAAATGCGCAGGTGAGGTGAGACTAGGGGACTCGTGGGTCACATTCCACTCAGGGCCTGCTGGGACTCTGAAGGTGGGAGAGGGGTTGGCTGGCACTGCCGTAGGGGGCAGGGCCGGAGGGCAGCTGCGGGGCAGTGTGAGCAGGAGACAGGGCAACGCACGGGACCCTCCTGGCTCAGAGAGGCTGGAGGAGGTGGTCAGGAGGGGAGGGAGGTGGACGGTGACCCCATGGCCCATGGGGTCAGCCCAGTCGTCGTGTCCTGTGCGGCCTCTCCCGTGGGGGCTGCTTACCCGTTGTGGGGGCGTGTGGATCAGGGCACGGTAGAAGCAGGTGGTCTGCGGATACAGGGCCAGTACGAGCTGCTCCTTCTGAAATAAGGCTTCAGGGTCCGTCTCGGGGTTGGCCTTCCACTGGGGCAGTGGGATGATGCGCCGCCGGCTCAGGGTATGTCTCCTGGGGGAAGGGGGGCTTAGGTCAACCCGCGGCCAGGCGGGGGCTCCTTCCCAGCAGCTTCCACGGTCCCGCCCTGACCAGCACACTCACTCTTTGCCTTCTTCGTCGATGTCATCTACCTCATACCTGGCGAACGAAAGGAAAACGGTGGATGCGGGGAGGTGCGCCAAGTCGGGGAGCCACGAGCGGGGCAGGGAAGGGGCCCAGGGAGCCTGCTCCACACACCGTCCCCGTCCCCACAGGCACCCGGAGGAGGGAAGCCCTTCTCCCATCCTGCACGTGGGGGAGGGGCAGCCGCGCAGGTGTAACGGGAGCGCAGACGGAGGCGTGGGTGTCGACTCACTTGTTGGTGGCATGGCTGTAGCTGACCACCTCGGCCAGGATCCACTGCTCGTCCCCATCCACAGCCTTTACCCGGGCGGCCACCTTGTCTCCAGGTTTGGCCACGTAGTCGCCAGAGGCTGGAATGGCCCCACAGAGGGGCGGGGGCCTGAGGGTGGGACGAGGTGTTAGGTCCAGCCCCTCCCACTTCTCAGCTCCCTCCACCCGGGGCCTGCCCTCACTTGTCACCAGGCTTCCCGATCCACAGGGGCAGGGTCATGGCCGACTGCTGCAGCAGGGTCATCAGCACCCCCCTGCGCATGGTCTTCCGAGGGGGCTCCGAGTCATTGTACAGGCCCGCAATCTTGGCCGCTGTGGGAAGGAAGCGAGCCCCTGAGGCACCGGGGACAGGGCGCCTCCCCCAGGCCCACCCGCGCACTGGGCTGCCAGTGGCGTTCGGCCTGGAACCCCAGCTCCCGAGTTAGCAGCAAGGGCCCAGATGGGATCCCGGCCCCTTCCGCCGGATGCCCGCGGAGAAACACTTGCGGACTACTCTCACGGACCGGTGAGATGTCGGGTCAGGGGGGTCCCTTGGTGTGAAGGACGGAAGAGGGCAAAAAGGGGGGCTTCTGAGATGCTGGTCACATCAGATGTTCGGTCAGTGAAAATTTCACAGAGCTGTGTGTACAATTAGGTGTGCTTTTCTACTGTTAGAATGTGCTGTTATTCCACATAAAGGTAAAAGAACTTTAGGTTCCTCAGTCGGACCCTTGACCTCCTCAGGCATGGCACCACACACCCAGTCAACCTCACACGGACCCCGCTGGCGGCGTGACACGTTTGACGGGGGAGGCGACTGCCCGCCGTGGGCTCACCGAACGTTACGGTAAGAGAGGTGGGAGAGCCGGGGCGGCCTGGAGGGATCTGGAAGCCAGCACCTGTGTGAACTCCATCCTAGGACGGCCCTCACAGAGCAGCCAGGGTTTACGACAGAAAGAAGTGCGAGTGGAGGTAGCGGGAAGGAGGCACCTGCCCAGGCACAAGAGGAAGGGAGACGAGCACGGGTGGGGGGATGAAACCTCCCAGGTCTGCACAGGGACGCTGGGGAGCCCCTGCCTCTGAGCAGGGGAGCGTCTCCATTCCCTCCCAGACCCGGGCTGCACAGATGCGCTCCCCCCACCGGAAGTCCACGGAACGAGCACACAGGGCTGAGGCTGCAGGGAGCCGTGGCTGCTGCTCTCAGAAGCCTCACTCAGCCTGGTCAAGACGCATCTCCGACTCACCGATCCGCCTTTCCTCCAACAGAGACTTGATTTCTGCTATCTTATCTAGAGCTTTCCGGAGGATACTGAGGGTGGGGAGAAGGGAGAGAAGGCGTCAGGATGAAGCACAAAGCACAGACTTCCGTCTCTGCTTACAGCAAGCTGGGTAACTCAGATCAGCCCTACTGCCAAAAACTATAAACCCTAAGTGCTTATTTATTTATTTCTTAATGTTTATTTTTGACAGACAGAGAGGGAGGAGAGGAGAGGAGACAGAATGTGAGCGGGGGAGGGGCAGAGAGACAGGGAGACACAGAGTCACAGGCAGGCTCCAGGCTCCGAGCTGTCAGCACAGAGCGCGACGCGGGGCTCGAACTCATGAACTGTGAGATCGTGGACCTGAGCCGAAGTCGGACGCTTAACCGACTGAGCCACCCAGGCGCCCCTATTTCTTTGGTTTGGTTTGTTTATTTATTTTAATTTTAAGTAATCTCTACACCCAACGTGGGTCGGGGGTCAAACCTCCAATCCCAAGATCGAGAGTCACGTGTTCCACTGACTGAGCCAGCCAGGCACCCGTGTTTTTTTAATTTTAAAAGCATAAAAGAACCGATAAGGTAGTGAGAGGAAGCAGGCCAAAGAATCCAAGAGAATCGCAGAGAGGCAAGCAAAGCAGAGAGAACTGCATCTGACAAAGCCTGAAGAAAGCATGCTACAGGTCTGGCTGCTCTGAACAGTCTGGAGGTTCGCAGGGTGGAAGTTAAGGCTCGGGGTCTGCCCACGCTGGGACGTGTAAAAGGAGACACTCCAGAGGATTGTGGGGAGTCCTCTCAGCTCAGAGCAGGGGTAGGGGTAGAAGGAATCTGTCTCCGAAAGGCCACAGCCCCAGTAAGCCTCTGGAGTTAACTTACGGGGTTCCAGAGTGGTTGGGGCCCAGGCAATCCAGCAGACTGAACACAATTCTCGCTGGAGGAAGATTTCTTTATCCTAGATCTTGAGGACTCTTCCCCCACAAGTATTTCAATAGGACTAAGCAGCACAGACTCCATTTTGGGTCATTTATTCTCCTCTCCCATAGCTATTCCTCTAGTAAACCTTTAGTAAATGCCCCTGTAGTTCTGAAGGCCTTCATTTAGCAAGAGGGAGACAAATAAGAACACAGCGCGATACAGCCTCGCAGCTGTGTCCTGCTGGGTCCCAGGCTCTCGTGGAGCTTGTCAGGCAGATGGAGTGGGGCAGTCCAAAGCAGGGAGGGGTGGACATGTCACCTGATATGCCTGCAGCATCACAGTTCAGCGCGGCAGGCACAGGACACAGGGAGGGCTCAGCCAGGGCCACTGCAGGCCGGGAGCACTGGGACACAGGGCAGTCAGGCACCAGGACAGGAGGGGAGTAAAAGCCAGGAGGCCAAAGGGAACCTGGGAGTCTGACCACTGCTGCTGGGCCTGTCTGAAGAACACAGCTCTATGCAGTATGTCCTAAGCTGTACTCTGTGAGACATTAATGGAGTGGGTCTCAACCACATCAGAATCCCCTGGGGCGCTTTAAGAAAAAGAATCCCAATTGTTGTGAACAAGGACCATAAACAGATGCCAAAGCTGAGAGACAGCTTGACCTGGAATATTTACATAATCTCGATGACCTCCCATAAGAGACTTACTAACTACACAATGGAAAACGGCCATAACCCTGGAAAAAAGTGGACGAGACCTCCTTCCTATGGAACAGGTCAAGACTAGAGCGCCACCTCTGGCCTGCAGCCTGGAACAACATCTACGCCGCAAGCGCCCGCAGCCAACGGTCAGCTGTCCAGGGCCCCGCACCTGGTGCGGAAGGACCGTCCTCAGACCACAAATCATTCTCTCCTCTGGGGACCTGCCGTGTTAGCCTGGGAGTCGTTCAGGCCCTTGGGAAGCTAACCTACACCTCTGCCTGCGCCAGCCGAGCCAGGGCAAAAACCATCTTCCCCAGCCGGAACTCGGGGTGGTTGGAAGCCACGGTCTGTGGCCAAAGTATCACTGAGGACCCCGTCCCTCCCACTCTTGCGGAAGACCTTTTGCACTAAGGCTAGAAAATGATTTGCTCCTGCCTGGAATGGCTGCCTATTTCTGGAAAGTGAAATCTTTGATCTTGTTGCCCTCTGACCCCTGCAGCCAGTGTGCAACCTCAAGCACTTTAAAAAAAAAAAAAAAAAAGAAATTGTTAAATGAAGACACAGGCACTTTTCCATTTTCTGCAAGCAGGAGGATGAAACCCAGCCGGGGGGCAGGAAAGAGCATGTGGAGGAAAGTGCAGCAGCGTGTCAAGGAGTCAGCTAGCGGCGTGTCATGGGACTAACTCCTGACGCTGGCTCTTGGCGCCTCTTCAGTTTCCTGAGGGCTTTAATTAATCTGCTTGGAGATGTATGGGTGGAGGAGAGTGTCGCGGGAACACACCGTGACATGTGTTCCCCACCCAGACTCCCAGACTCGGAGCCTCCCGCAGGCAGGGTGGCACTTCGCCCCCTCATGTGCTCCCGGGCCCAGCACGGCACCCGGTGCTGACAAGGACTCAGAGTCTAGTGAATAAATGTACGAACTTTTGACAGTCTGAAAAGTAAAGTGGCAGAACTGCAAGAGGCTGGGCCCTGAAATTAGGAAATAAGCTTCTAAGTGTTTAACTCCCGGTGGGTCAATGGAAGAGAGGAGCCCACACCAGACTGGTTTCTGAAGCAGTCACTTTCCTAGCAGTTAAGCTTGGAAGGGCCATTTGCCTTTTACTCTCTAATGTGCGTGTCCCTCTAACTCATGCCAGCCCAACTCCAGTGCAGGTGAGCGGGAAAGGGCCCGACTATGGCCGGATAAGACAAACTTGCACATCAGGGAGAAGAGGCGGTGGGGAAGGGTGGGCTGGAAGGCCGGCTGGCGGTCAGAACGCTCCGTGCCTCCCCCCCGGCCTGTGCCTCCCCCTGCCTAAGTCAGCCCCACCCTTTGTTCTCCTCCCCAGACCAGCACAGGGAGCCCAGCTGGTGCCTCTAAGCTAAAAAACCCTGGGATCTTCACCTTCCCCTGTCCCAAATGATTCCAATTTTATTTTTTTTAATTTTTTAAAAATGTTTTTATTTATTTTTGAGACACAGAGAGACAGAGCATGAGCAGGGGAGGGGCAGAGAGAGAGGGAGACACAGAATCCGAAGCAGGCTCCAGGCTGTGAGCTGTCAGCACAGAGCCCGACGCAGGACTTGAACCCAGAAACCGTGAGATCATGACCTGAGTTGAAGTCGGACGCCCAACCGACTGGGCCACCCAGGCACCCGATTCCCCCAATTTTATTTCAGAATCTGCCCTTGAACCCCCCCTTGCTTCTCCATCCCCACAGCCACTGTCTTGGCTCAATCCCGTCACCACCTCTTGCCCGATCTCCTCACTGGCTCTGAATCTCACCCAGTCTACCGTCCACACAGCAGCCAGAGGTTTCTCTCCTTTTACATCCGCACTGGCTCCCTGTGGCCTCCAGGATAAAACCCAGTTCCTGGAAGCCCTCCACATGCTGCCTTGCCCTTCCCAGCCACACAGGACTGGTTCTCAGTCCCCCAGTGCGTATGCCCAGCGGGCACTCTTCCACAGCCTCCACACACTGTCCCCTCTGCCGTGTCCACCTGCTGACCCCTACTTCAAGTCTCTCCTCCTCCCCGCGGCCATCCCGGGCCTGCAGGCACAGTGAGCCCACCTCTGCTGGCCCATCAACCACACTGTCCTGTAACTCTTTTCTTAGGGTGCCTCTCCTTTTCGGACCGTTTGCCCTTGAAGGCAGGGTCTTCGCTATCCTCGTGTCTCTACATGGGGATGGCCAGCACCAGACACAGGTGCCGGCAAAGGTTTGTAAAACAAAGATGACAGCAGGCGACGAAAATCTGGGACCATGAGCGCAAGGCAGGGTGTGCTCATGAAGAGCCTGACGGGAGGAGAGGAAGATCTGGAACCACTAGAAATGTTTAGGGTGCTGGCCATCACCACATGTGCAGGCCAGTATTTAAACGGAGCCCATAACTCATTAGTGAGTTGTGAAATTAATTTCCTGGGTAACAACCAGCATTTAAAAAAAACAGAACAGAGGATACCTGGCTGGTTCAGCCGTAAGAGCATGCAACTCTCGATCTCTGGGTCATGAGTTTGAGCCCCACACAGTGGGTGTAGAGATTACTTAAACAAAACAAAACAAAACACACACGCGCACGCACACACACACACACACACACACACACACACAAAGACATAGTAACAGTACAAACTATTTCTTGTTCCAATTCTATGATATATGTGCATATAAAATAAATGTGAAAAGACAATCATTAAACCATTCTAGCATGGTATCCAAGAATATGGACTTTGGGTCTAACGTTGGGCTCCCCCACTTACTAGCTGTGTGTCTTTTAGCAGATTATGGAACCCCTTGTGTCTTAGTTTCCTCATCTGTAAAATGGTGGCTCTGAGCATTGAGATAAATACATAAAGTACTTGGAATAATGCCTGGCACAGTAAGGCCAAAAGGAGTCTTTATTAATATTATTAACATGATGATTATGTCTTTAATATTATTATTATTAAGCCACAACAGAGAATGTATTTCCTACCACAGGTAATGATCAGAAGTTTGAAAAACACTGGTTTTAGGCACTATATATACAACCGTCTCATATGCTGACAGTTCTGTAGATGGTTATTATCCCCATTGTAATGATGGAGCACTGAGTCTCGATGGAAGGGCCTGCTCAAAAGGTCACTGCGGCTGGTAAATGGCAGTGCTGGGGTCTGGTCCCCACCTCACTGCCATCTACAAAACAGCAGGGCTATCGGGAAGGAGAGGTCCAAAAGTGGGTTCTTCCCCTGCTAGGGAAGGCAGGCCCCCAGGGGCAGCCTGGGGAGTGGGAATCTGCTTATCCGTGGCAGGAAAGGCGGCTGGGGCTGTGTTTTGTAGGCTTCTGGAGCCCAGCGCACGGGCGGGGAAGGGGAGGTGAAGGCGGGGCGGTGGGACAGTACTCACTTGCACTCCGCCTCCGCATCGGCCTTGGCGGTTGTATAGAGCCCACGCAGCTTTGTCCGGTAATAGGGAGAGACTGCCAAGTGAACAGAGAAAGAGGCGTGGGCAAGGGGCAGCTGGTGGTCATGTGGCCCTGCTTCCAGTACACCCAAATCAGACTTCCGGAGGCTTACAGAGGCCACGGGCCAGGGTGTGAGCTTTATCGGGTCAGAAGTGCTCTCTGAGGCAGATGCCCATGTTCGACGAGTTCACATTTTCATGTGGTACAGATCACATCATTACATGTCAGGAGAGGACTTTCTAATCTCTGCCATCGCATGACAGAAAATACGTGTCAGCACAGAGGAAGACAGACAACAACTCTCGAAGCTGCTCAGGGTTGGAAAGCACCGACCCAGGAGGCTGAGCATGAGGGCCGCTGGGGCATGTGCAGTGCACGGGAGGGAAGCTCTCTCTAGAAAACACCAGCCTACTGGGGATGCTTGTGTGCCCAAAGGGGTTCCCCTGGATGCAGCCTCATTTCACTGACGTCCCAGTCCCTAGAAGTGGGGGATTTTAAGGCTCCTTAGTGCTAGGTCATCTGCTATCTGTTTCCTGGGTCACCATATATCACACAGCCTAAGGGAAAACTGTCCCTCTGGCCAAGGAGCGGTTCATTTCGGGTTGTGTAGGTACATGCAAAAATCCTGTCCAAATCCTGTCCGACACTAGTAACAGTCAGGTTCCCTGTCTCGGCCCATACCCCTTTCTCTTGTGAGCCCAGCTACTTACTCTTGTTCTCTGTCTGCATCCGCTCATGGGTCTTCTGGATGTTCACTAAGTTGTGTTCGCTCCGTGAACGCTCTTCCTGCAAGGGTGAGGTCAACAGGCATGAGGGCGGCCCTTTATCCTGCTGTGGCACCCCGCATCCCAGGCCAGAGGCCCCAGAAATATTTATACCGGCATCTCCTGACCCTTACTTTTCAGGTTACATCCCACTACAAAAGACTTCATTTGGGAAGGAATTTCCGGGAACCGCTCCCTTCTGGGCCACATGACTGTGTGGTGCATGGCTCCCAGGAGATGGGTCCCTGTGTAACTATAAACCTGGATGACCGAATGCTTGGAGAGGACCCTGATTATAATGGACCAAAGTATAGCAGCGGCACATCCAATATGCCGTGCACAAACACACACCACCCTTATTTTTGTGAATGAAAAGATATCTTTTTAAGTGGAAAAAAAATGGCTTTCTGATAGGATTAGAGCAGCAGGCATCACATGGTGGGTCCAAATTCCCCTGGGGAACCTTCTCGCCCTGAGGTGAGGAAGGTTTGGAGAGGCCATTTGATACATTCAGGCTAAAATACATCTACTTGTGGCCGCCATACATCCAGTATAGGGGACCCAGCATTTTGGAGTATGAAATAGGTCTCCTCACTGCACCCAGGCCAGTAGACAACAATGGTAACAAAATGCGTGCTGGACAAAGTACACTGGCCCACAGACAGAAAGGGTTTTAGGGGAGACGGGTGCTAGTGTGCGCCTCATGGGACAATTGAATACACTTTTAAGGAGAAGTGGCATTCAGAGGAAGACTGATTAGTAAAACGAACAGACTAAGGTGAGTTCTCTGGTAGGAGGAAGACAAGGAGTGTGTGTCCACCTGGAAAGATGAGGAGGAGTTAGTGTCTTGGGCCAGGTCAATCCAACAGATAGTGCTGGATAATTCACGGACCCATGTGTTGTTGGGAAAGGTTTGCCACCCTGCCCCTCAGGGCCTCTTGGCTATTTTAATCTAGACGGGGGCTGCGGCAGCCATGGGGCAATGGCCCTCCATTCTAGCCACTGAGCTCCAAGGACACACCTAGGGGAAGCACGCGTTTCTAAACCTGTGGCGGCCCTTCTAGGGCACCTGTACAGGGCTTTTATAATTTATATTGATGCACCATGACTACCTTGATCCAAGAACAGATCAAAATAAGACATCCTGAGGTACAGCTGGCAGAGGTAGGGCTGTTACTTTGAGTATCGCTTAGGTCCTTCCCATAGGGAGGAGGTGAGCCCCGGTGTACAAGGGCACGCAATGAAAACCAGTCTCTTTTCAAGCCTGTGAGCTGCAACAGGGTGACTGGCTTTGTCACCAGAACCCAGAAATAACTGAATCGTGGCCAACCGTAACAAAGCAAATATTGTAAAGTATACTTTTATTGTCTAGGGCATTATCTAGTTAAGTACGATATCTAGTAAGTGGGCAAGGCCAATTCCGGTGGGAAGGCATAAGAAATAAGTCTATAATTCTTACTAACTTGTTCTATAATGAAACTGAATTCTACCACGACCATAGTTCAACAGTGTACCACCCTGGTATCGCCAGTAAAACTCAACTGCCTTACGTAAAGAAGTCATATGATAATTCTGGTACCAGTGCCCAAAGGAACAGTTCGACACAAACGTATTATAAGGCACAAACAGGAGTGGATGAAGGGGCGAAATGGGTAACCAAATTAGTATAAAAATATGAAAATGTGGGGCGCCTGGGTGGCGCAGTCGGTTAAGCGTCCGACTTCAGCCAGGTCACGATCTCGCGGTCTGTGAGTTCGAGCCCCGCGTCAGGCTCTGGGCTGATGGCTCGGAGCCTGGAGCCTGCTTCCGATTCTGTGTCTCCCTCTCTCTCTGCCCCTCCCCCGTTCATGCTCTGTCTCTCTCTGTCCCAAAAATAAATAATAAAAAAAAAAAATATATGAAAATGTATGTAATGGCTCAATAGGACAGGCTGTTTCTTGAAGTCTATCCCGACCCCACACCGGCTCCTCCAAATGTTAGGCATACTCGTGTTGACACTGCTGCTATAGCTGATGTAGAAATGCTGTATTAAATGTAGATGCTCCGATATCATTTCACTCTAAGGGAGCCTAGGCCAAGGGCTGGGGACGGGGGGCTGTGCCGGAAAAGCTGAACTCAACAGGCCTGTGTTTTCAGATCCTGCATATTCCAAAAAAGTTTTGGCCCTTGACCAGCTCCCGGGAGAGAACCTCTGCCTGCACCCCTGGAGTATCCTGCCCAGTAAGAGTATCTGTGTTCAGCTGAGATAAGAGGGTGGAGGGAAAAGAGGAATGGCCATAATGGATACAGGGCATTTTTGTCAGACGATGTCAACGTTCTGAAATTGATCGTGGTGACGGTGGCACAACTCTGTGAATACACCAAAACCACTGGAATCGGACACTTGGAACCAGTGAACTAGATCTCAATACAGCCGTTATTAAACAGAAAGAATCACAAAATCCTGCCCCTGATAGAAAATCCAGCAGGAAGGGTAGTTATACCCCCACATTCTCATTCTTAAAACGCATTCTTCACATCACCTGGGCTCCTGCACGTCCAATCTCTCTGAACACAACCCTCCCCACCCCCCACCCCCCACCCCTGCCACTCACATGCTGCCCTCCAGGAGCCAAGGGCTACAGCTTTTTACCTGGGTTTGTTTGATCAGCTGATGGAGCTCCGTGAGAAGTTCTGCAATGCGGGAATCAGCAGACACCAGGGCCATTGCATACGGGGTGCCTGGGGTGGAGAGGAATAGGAGAGAACCCT
Source organism: Panthera leo (assembly GCF_018350215.1). Classification (NCBI taxonomy): domain Eukaryota; kingdom Metazoa; phylum Chordata; class Mammalia; order Carnivora; family Felidae; genus Panthera; species Panthera leo. The sequence continues at coordinate 18,622,123 of NC_056694.1, forward strand.
GTTAGTGGCTGTTACGGGTTCATCGTGTCCTCCAAAAGGTATGTTGAAGCTCAGAATGTCAAATGATGACCTTGTACCAGAAAATACTAAAACTACAGGAATTTCATATAATTTCTAGAACAGTTACAGCATTTACCCAAACAACATAACCTTTATCATCATCTCTGTGATACAACTTCCCAAGTAGCTTACCATACCAAATAAACCAGCCTAATCAGTCAAAAAGACTTTATCTAGAGTTTGAATCTTGGGAAGTTTCATGGTACATGCCTAAACAGGATCGTAGATCACTATAAAACTCCATATTTAACTAACCAAGCTGACAATAAGAGATCATTTCAATCTTAGTCATGATTACATACAAAGTTCTTTTCAAAGATTTGCCTTGACAAACCTTCTACAACTTTCTTTTTCACTCAGGCTTTGTCCTAAGGCTTCTCTCTCTAAATAAACAGTCTCATTTTAGGACAAAATTACTTTGTTTTTCCTCTCAACAAAATGTATTCTCATTTCTTGTATCTTCCTAACACATTTCCCACTTTCCTACATACAGAGTTGAGTCTCTTGTTAAGCATGCTTTGTTGAAAGATTGTGCTATGGGAAAACATGTTTTTAGAAATTATGAACTATATTCATAAATTTGCCAATCTAAAGAATTCTGGTGTAGCAGACAGTTCACAATTGGTTACTACTTCATGTTCACTGGAAACTAAGGTTTCTAAGTTAAAATTCTATTAAACATAATTAAGGCTGATGGAAATGATGAGGAAAGCAACCCTGTCAGTTTCTCCACAATAAGAAGCCAAAAACACAAACCTATGTTCAGAAAACAATGCTTTAGGTATTTTACCTTATTTAGAAAGGTTATGGATATCCAATGAATTCAATCCAATTTATCATTTAACTTAGCAAAACTTTAAAACTTTCGGGTTACTGGGGCACCTGGGTGGCTCAACCGGTTAAGCATCCAACTTTGGCTCAGGTCAGGATCTCATGGTTTATGAGTTTGAGCCCCACACTGGGGCTGACAGCTTAGAGCCTGGAACCTGCTTTGGATTCTCTGACTCCCTCTCTCTCTGCCCCTCCCCTGCTTGCATGTGTACTCTCTCTCTCAAAACTAAATAAACATAAAAAAAAATTCATGTTACAAAAGATCTTGAAAGCCATTAAAAGTTTTACCTAGAAACCTTTTCATTTATTCAACCTACCTACTTGTTCGTAACCATCACCCACGAAAGCTTTATGAGACAGTTCAAGAGATCGAGCCCCACCTCAGGCTCTGTGCTGACAGCACAGAGCCTGCTTGGGATCCTCTCTCTCTCAAAATAAATAAACTTAAAAACAATAAACAAACTTAAATTGACTTTCAATCAAAATATGTTGCACCTGTGCCCACTAAAAGTCAATCAATCTGCTCCGCACTGTCCATGTTGCTTGGGGTACCTGTGAGGAAATCTGAGGGGTGGTTTAAGTCCAAGGGAACCGTTAGGCCCCTTCTTGCCGACCTGGGAGGTGTTTCAGTTTGAACCTCATAAGGAGGCGGCCCAACAGCTTGGAGTGCTCTCCGCTCCGTGACTCTGGGAGTAGGACCAGAAACCACTGGTGCCACAGGCACTGAGGAAGGTGCAGGAGCCTGTTAGGTAAGCCTTGCCTAGGGTGGAGGGTGGTGCCGAAACAGGAGGAGAGGGAGGAAGAGGCAGAAGAGGCGAGGTGCTGCCTGCAAGGCTGGAGGCGATAAAAGCCCAAACAGAAGAAAGAGACTCCCGGTCACCAGACAGGAGAACAGATGAACATTTTCTTTCCCCCAACAAAATGTGAAAAAAGGCAGTCCAGTCTGGCCAGACAATACAGGGAACTCCCTTGAGACAAAAGGAGTTTCAAAAGCTGCTTGGGAATATTCCTTAAAGTCCCCATCCTGAGGAAGACCTGTAACAGACAACTGGCTCCGTTTATCACAGCCATTAACCTGGAGACGAAGGAGGGAGACGCCTCCACGTACAAGGATCAGGCGACATTCATCCAGGTCTCTCAAGACAGATTTCAGATCTGACACACCAAAGCAGCAGCAAAGAGGAGACGAGTAACTCAGGAAAAAGAGGGGGGGCTGTACAGGATCCTGGCAGCAACCTGTTTACAAAAGAGACAAGGTGGGTGGGCACACAGGACAGAACACAGGCTTGTGGCGGATTAACAGAAGAACAAGGCCTAAGGCAGGTGAGCTGATGGTGCATTGAGGAGTGGAGGAGGTGGGTGTTCTGAGGCCCCCTAAAAGAGCACGGACAGATCAGGGTTTGGGTACAGATCCGTAAAAGCCTGACCATATGGGATTTCGGTCTATTTTTCTAGTCAGACTTCCCCATCCCTTAGTTTATACTGAGGCCGACAATGTTACAAAGAAGCCGACGTGGGAAGGAAGCATACAAGGTGCCAGGGTCAAACTGGTTGTAGCTTCTCAAGATGTATCTCAAGGCGGGGTGGGATGGGATCAAGGATTTAGAGGAAAGAAAGTTGACAGTCTCCTGGGCTAGAGGCGTCCCTGCTGAACCCCAAGAGCACCACCTTGGAGAGTCTGGGCCCTAGGACATCTCCCTGGAACCATCACACTATCATCCCTGATGCAGGTGGGCATCCCCAACCTGCTGCCCTCTTTGGCCTAGCGTGCCCCCCAAGAGGGAACCCCTGCCCATCCTTCCTTTCAATCAACATGGGTGTCCTTGGGAGAGACAGGAGAAGTCTCCCCTGTACTGAGATATAATCTGGCATACTGGAATTTTTTGTTTCCTTTTGAGGCCTTTCCCCAGGGAGATCAGAAAGAGAGAGCAGAACAAAGAGTGACTAAGCAACTGTCCAGCACAAGGAAGGTGAGAAGCTCACCGATGAAGACGGTCGGTCACTCGACCTGCTGTTACCCTGTCCCTTCGTGGCTGCCGAAGGTGTTGCCGTGTGAACTGGGGAGACCCCGATCCCTGGAGCCTTGACCCAGCCAGACCCAAAGCGGATGCTGAAGGTTCTTGGTCTTGTCTCAGGAAGGAGCTCAGGACAGACATGCAGCACAGCAGATGAGTAAAAGAAGTGGGGAGGGAAAGGTTATTAAAGTGAAAAAGACACTCTCGAGATGTGAGAGCAGGCAAGCTCGAGAGAGTGAGCTGCACGCCCTGGCACTTGGGTTTCTATCTTTTATTGGCAGTGTTAACTAGGGGGCAGTATTTATTCTTTGGGGTGGGGAGTAGGGTTCGGCACTTTTTCTTTAAATCCAAATTAACTTCATTGTGTTAGGAGACGGGGAATCCTCTGGGACTGAAGAAGCTGATCCCATCCATCGTTACATTAACTAAGAGTCCTTGACCAAAATCTCTCTCGGCTTCTGAATGGCATCCTGTCAGGAACACTGCTGAAGCTTCCTGGGGTTCAGGGCGGCAGGAGGCACCCTCCCCTGACTGCTCTGACACCCCTGTACTACTTGAGGAGGGATGTGGGCCTCCCTCCACTTCCCCTATTGCACCCTAACCTGCGGTAGGTGCGGGGAGATGGACTGAAATGCCGCAACCGTTGAGGCTGCCTCTTTCCATTTTGGGGGAGTCGGTAGGCTTGGTGACCAATAATGATACCCTTCGTAAGCCTCTGGATCTAGTAGTAATGGATGGGGTGGAGGTCCTGGCCTTTGTTTAGAAGGGGCAGCCATTTCATATCAAATTACACACGAGATATCTAAGGTAGAAGTACCTTTACCCTGAGAGCAGGACCAAGAACACCAAACAGTCGATGGGGAAGGTCAAATGAGAGACATGAAAAGATGGCAGTGTGGAACTCCTACCTAACCCGGGCAACTTTCTCATGAGTTTCAGCCGTGAACCAGTCCCAAGGGAGGGGTCCCCTGTTGGGTGAGTGCCCCAAATGGGAACAGCTCCCACCTGTCCCTTTCGGGAAGCACACAGGAAGATGTATGTTGAATTTTATGCTCATCGAGGGATCACACTGGGCTATTTAGGGGGTCTTAAGGTTGGCAGCCACCCTAATGACAGGTATGGCCATCCCATGCCCAAGAAGAATACAAACATTATAAAAAACAGCAAAATAGGAGCTCCCGGGTGGCTCTGTCAGTTAAGTGTCTGACTTCGGCTCAGGTTATGATCTCATGGCTCCTGAGTTTGAGCCCTGCGTCAGGCTGTGTGCAGACAGTTCAGAGCCTGGGGCTACTTCGGATTCTGTGTCTCCCTCTCTCTCTCTCTCTCTCTCTCTCTCTCTCTGCCCCTCCCCTGCTCACACTCTGTCTCTCTCGGTCCCAAAAATAAACAAACACTAAAAAAAAATAAAATAAACCAGTAAAACAGGGAGAGCTTGATTTCTGACCAATGCTGTTACAGCCAAGGTACCAGTGTCCAGCTGGGGGGCAGAAGTTTGTCCCTCCCTGTAGTGTAGCCACAGGCACAGGTTCTCTCCTGAGCACTTGGACAAGGCACATTCTGGAGAGTCATACTATTCAGGACATCTCCGAAAAAGAACAAGTAAGAAACAAATACTGGGGGTAAAGAAGACTTACCAAGCCGCACTGAAGCTCCTGAATTTCTTTCATTACTGTCCCCGTACAGGCTACCAAAAATTATGTGGGGGTTGAGGCCAACAGTAAAGAAAGAATTCTTGAGCCGCTGACAGTGCAACTTACTAAGTGTATTTAAGTAGCATGGGAACCCGACCCATGGGCAGAAGGTGCTGTACTTTTGCTGTGTGAGGCTGGTGGTTATATATACTCAGTAATCAAAGGGAAGGAGGCATGCTGGGAATATCAGATTACCAAAATTTCTTCGATTTCTTTGAATGTCTACTCGTAAAACTACTTTTGCAAGATTCCTTTGTCATTCAGTTCGATATTAACTATTGGAGATATAGAGGCAGTCGCGAGACCCTTACAGAATGTAGTAACCAGCATGCATTTGATCTTTATCAAAACTATGCAGGCTTGGGGCGCCTGGGTGGCGCAGTCGGTTGGGCGTCCGACTTCAGCCAGGTCACGATCTCGCAGTCCGTGAGTTCGAGCCCCGCGTCAGGCTCTGGGCTGATGGCTCAGAGCCTGGAGCCTGTTTCCGATTCTGTGTCTCCCTCTCTCTCTGCCCCTCCCCCGTTCATGCTCTGTCTCTCTCTGTCCCAAAAAATAAATAAATGTTGAAAAAAAAAAAATTAAAAAAAAAAAAAAAAACAAAACTATGCAGGCTTTAGGTCAGCTTCCTGGATAAGGGTAAACATCTTCCTGCTTCTGTCCCTCATCATTTTCAATGCAATCCCAGCTGGCTTCTTTGCAGAAATTAATGAGCTCATCCTAAAATCCAGTTGGTAACTCAAGGGATCGAGAATAGACAAAACAATCTCAAATATAAAGATGTTTTCCCAATTACAAAATGCACTACACAAAGCTATAGCAATCAAGGCGGTGCAGTATGGGCATAAGGATAGACCTATCGATCAATGACACAGAATCGAGAGACCAGAAATAAACCCTCATACCTACGGTCAATTAATTTCCAACCAGGGTGCCAAGACAACTAGAATAGTCTTTTTGACAAACCGTACTGGGACAACTAGGTATCCATATGTAAAAGAATGAATTTCGACCCCTTCCTCAGACCATATACAAAAATGATCTGGGGCACTTGGGTGGCTCAGTCAGTTAAGCATCTGACTTCAGCTCAGGTCATGATCTCATAGTTCATGAGTTCGAGCCCCGCATCAGGCTCTCCGTTATTGGCACGGAGCCTGCTTTGGATCCTATGTCCCCCTCTCTCTCTGCCCCTCCCCACTTGTTCTCTCTCTCCCAATAAATAAACTTAAAAAAGATTTGAATAGACAGTTCCCCAAAGAAGATATATAAATGGCCAAAAAGTACATGAAAAGATACTCAATATCACTAGCCATCAAGAAAATACAAGTCAAAACCACAAGGAGGTAGCATTTCACATTAAAAAGAGACATAACAAGTGTTGGTGAGGATGTGGAGAAATCCTACGAATGGAGGAAAGTGGTATTGTTCACACAAAGGCAGATATGATTCAACAAAAAAAGGAACGAAGTATGACACATATTACAACACAGGTGAACCTTGAAAACCTTATGCTAAGTAAAAGACGCCACACACGACAGACTGCATTACCTACTGTACGATTCCATTTAGATGAAATATCATCTAGGTAAATCCACAGAAAATGGCGGCGGGGGGGGGGGGCGGGAGTGTGGTTAGGGGGAAAGGGACTGTTAATGAGTACGGGGCTTTTTAGCCAGGGGATGACCACGTTCTAAAATTGATTGTGGTGACAGCTGCACAACTCTGAATATACTGAAATTCACTGAGTTGTTAATTTTAGATAGATATACCTCCCCACGCCCAGCCACCAGCCTCAGGTAAACACTAATCTATTTCTGTTTCTATAGATTTTTTTTAAATTTTTTAAAAAATATTTATTTTTGACAGAGAGAGAGAGAGACAGAGAAACAGAGAGACAGAGCATGAGTGGGGGAGGGGCAGAGAGAGAGGGAGACACAGAATCCGAAACAGGCTCCAGGCTCTGAGCTGTCAGCACAGAGTCTGACGCGGGGCTTAAACTCACGGACAGCGAAATCACAACCTGAGCTGAAGTCGGACACTCAACCGACTGAACCATCCAGGCGCCCCTCTATAGATTTCCCTATTGTGCACTTCATTTATTCTCATTGTGGAATAATATTCCTCTGCTTGCATACACCACACTTTGTATATTAATCCAGCAACTGATAGACATTTGGGTTGTGTTCACTTTTGGCTAATGAGAATAACACTGCTATGAACACTCATGGACAAGCTTTTCTGTGGACGTGTTTCCATTTTCTCGGTCTATACCCAGGAGTGGAACTGCTGGGTTGTATGGTAACTCTAGGTTTAACCTTTTGAGGAGCTGCCAGACGGTTTCCAAAGTGGGCGCACCATTTTACATTCCCAGCAGCAAAGCACCAGGGTTCCGATATCCCTACATCTGCAGCAGTGCGTGTAACTGTCTTTCTGATCACAGCCCTCCTAGTGGGCTTGAAAAGTTAACTAGCGGTTTTGATTTGCATTTCCCCCATGGCTAACGATGCTGAACGTGTTTTCACCTGTTTATTAGCCATTGGTGTGTCTGCTCTGGAGAACTGCCCTTTACCCATTTTTATTGGGTTGTCTTTATTTTTGTCTTTGAAATACATTTTTAAATGTCTGTACAGTCCAATTTATCTATTTTTCCCGATTGCTTGGGACACAAGACACGTTTTCCCACATGCAACACTATTTTTTGCCACCACAGCTTTACATAATACATTTTAATACAGGGGAGAACATGTCCCTTAAAAAAAACAGTCCAGCTGCATTAGCTAGAATCGCATGAAATAATGGATCTCAAGTTTAGAGAGTTTAGAGATTAGAAGCGTACAAACTTGAGAATGATCAGCATGAAGGAACTGATCTGCTGAGTGAGAAAAGAGGAAGGAGAAAGACCCCCCACCCCCACCCCAGTGAGCAACAACAAAGGTGAAGGTGTGGACGGAAGGAGAGCTCAGTGGAAAGATCCCAAGGAGGATGGATTCGCGTGGAAAAGAGTTGTTCTCTCCCGCTAAGTAAAGCAGGAACCCTGGGTGGAGCCACCTGCCGTGGACCTGCCCACACCGGTGCACGGTAAAATTGGGGCGAGCCCCACAACTGGACGGGTGCATCTGACTTTACGCTGTGCCACCACAAATACCGGCGGCGGGCGTGTCCACAATGCTGTCCCGTAAATCGGTGTCGTTCCCGGCAAGTCCGTCTGACATTTCAACCTTTCTCTCTCTTTCAATGTTTTTGCTGCTGCCCTCAGGCCCGGGTCTGAGCCCCCCTAGCTGAAGTCCCAAGTTCCCACTCTGGTCAGAAGAGAAGCCAGAGACCCTGTTCCCACCATGAACAGGACAAGCTAAGTGCAGCAGCACCGGTCACCTCTGCGCTTAGTGAAGAGCAACCCGTCATCTGTGCTCTGAATCCCATCTCCTCTCGGGCCGGCTGACGCCCCTTTCCTATGCCGTATGGCACACGAGCATACTTTAGGAGAGCCCATCTTAAAAATTAAAATATGTAAGAGCTTCCAAAGCCCACACTCCCCTCCAGCTCCCCACCTCGTCTCTTCACGGCAAAACTTCAGAAGTGGTCCAAGCCTGTGCTTCTAGTCCTCGCCCCCATTTGACTTCGCAACCCACTTGAGTCTAGCTTCTGTCGTCCCCAGCCCAGCAATGATGCTCTCGGGAGAACCAGGAACCGCACAGGCCAAAGAATTAGATCCTTCCCCTGCCTGCATCCGCTGGACACAGGTGCCCGCCGCCTCCTCCCCTGGCGTCAGGGCCTCCCTCCTGCGTGGTCAGCCTCCACTCCTCTCCTGCACCGGCCTCTCGCCGGCCTGTCCTGCAAATGCTGGCGCTCCTCAGGGCTCGAGCCTGGCCGCCGCCGTATACACTTCCAGGTCTCCACCCCACCCCGCCCCGGCCGCCACCCCCATCCACCTGCCCCCAGATGTTACAGGAAAGGACTCGGGAGTGGTCTCAGGAAACGGGCAATGGGAGAGACAGGAGCCACCATGCAGGAGAAGCACATGTACACGACTACCTCCTGCCAGAGCTGTGGCACCAGAGAGGGTGGAGGCCTGAGGGGAAGGCAGTGTGGATGCGGGAGGGGGGCTTCGGGTGGGGAAATGGGAGTACGCTGGCTGAGGGGCTTCTAGAAGCATGCTGAGAACGAGACCAAGGGCCAAAGAACAGGGCTGCATCTGAAGAAGACACGGGCAGTTGAGGGACGGGATCCAGCCCTGAGATACACCCAGCGGCAGCCCTCATTATTTGCGAACATTCCTTCCAGCCCGTCCCATCACCATTTTCGAACATTCCTTCCAGCCCGTCCCATCTACAAACACTCGACATGGAGGTCCCTTCCACCACCCCTGCCCTCCACAGAGGCTGAAGGGCATGCCCTTCCTCCAAAGCTTACACTTGCAAGGATCAGCTCAAGACTGGTCTTGCCTGACTGTCCCTAAATAAGCCAAACGTGTCTCCTGTTGGACTCTTCCTATCTAGACTTTCCAACCTCCCTTTATAAACTGGCTTTTCTTCCCCAACCAGACCGGGAGCTCCTCAGGCAAGAACAAACACCTCTGCTTTCATCAGCAATCCCCTCACATCAATAACCACCACTGGTAAGTTGTGTCAAGGACTTGGCAAGAACTTGATAATAATTCTACTTGACACACCACCTCTCTCCTGCCCTGACCCTCTCCCCACCCCCCGCCCCCGCAGTAAGGTCCACTGTGAACTTCCCGCATCAACTCTCCCAAACTTTGTTGTTAAGCAAAGGCTTCTTCCCTCGTATTATCAACTATGAGCCACATGGCACCAACTCCCAAATCTACCTCCAGCCCCCACGGCGTCCCCAAGATTCAGAACCTTATTTTCATGCCAGCTGGACAGCCCTACCAGAGAAGACCCCAAATCCCTATGCCCGACACAGACATTCCTTGTATGAGTCTCTCCTATACACTAGAAATTTTCTACAATTTCAAAAAGATTTTAAATCAATTTGTCCAGGAACCATTCTAAAATACTGGTGATGGCTGTACAAATCAGTGAAACAACAAACCAACAATGAATCGTGCACTTTAGGTGAATTGTATGGTATGTGAATTATAGCTCAATAAAACTTAAAAAAAAAAACCCAAAAAACCTGTATGTCCAAAACCCAACTCATCCCTCCCTACCCACTCCACCCCTGAAACTCCTGTGTGCTAGCTCGCTCCTTCCCTGCCGGCGTGTCCAGAAGCCACTCAGCTGCCTGTGCTGAAAACAGCTGTTTTCAAACCACCTTCTCCCTCAATCCCCTGTCCAATCGGTCACCGCTCCTGTTGACTCACTGCCCCCTTCTTAGCCTTCAGTCACTGTTTCCCACCACACCGATGGCCTCCCGGTAACTTACCCAGCACACCCTTCTGCAGTTTCCTCTCCATCAAATCCACCCTCGACGCGGCCGCGGCACCACCCATCTGAAAGACAAGCGTGGCCATGTTCCCCTGCCAAACGCTTTCAACCCGTGCCTCCAGGGTGCATCAAGTCCTTACCCACAACACAGACTCGACGGAAGAGGCCTCCGTCCCTGGCCCCCCATTCCTGTCTCCTCTCGTCACCCTGCCTGCCTCACACTTCATACCCCAGACACTTCTCACTCCTGCTTTTGGCCACACGCCATGTCACATTTCTTATCCCCATGCTGTTCCCTCCATCTGGGATGTGCTTCCTGCAAGCAGGACATCCCTAATCCTCGGCCCAATTTAACTACTTACTCTCTAGGATCTGGCTCATATACCATCTCCCTTCATCAGCCACGGTCGGAAACCTGTCTACTAGGCTGACTTGTTACCTTTCTCTGTGGCCTCGAATTATCCTGTGCATCTCTCTACCATAGTGCCTATCAAATCATATTCAAATTCTCTTTGTGTGTTTTTGTCTCCTCTCTTGAGGGTGGGGATCACTAGATCGTCGATACCTAGCACAGGGCTCCACACATACCACTGTCCTCATTTTCTATTCCCATTCACACCTCAGCCCGACACAGCATGGCTCCCCCCCCCCCCCCCCCCCCCACTCCCCAGTGATCTCCTGTTAGCTCCTGGACCTTTCTGCTGCCCTGAACACCTGACCACATGCTGCTTCTCGAAGCTTGGCTGAGTTTCCAGGCCTGCGGTCCCTCCTATTTCTCCAACCATCCTGTGCGGTCCTTCTGCTGCCCCCTCCTCCGACCCACAGGACGGCTACTCCAGGACCCCCCTCTCAGTCTCTAAGCTCCCTGGGTAGCTCATCTGCTGTAAGGCCCCATATTCTGAAACTTCCAGATTCCTCCATCAACCCTGACCCCTCGCCAAGGTTCCCAGCTCAGATTTTGAGCTGCCAGCTGAGGGTCCGAGACGCCCCTCAGACAACTCACACTTCCTGCTCTGCTCTGCCTTCCAGATGTGGTTTGATGGCACCCATCGCTGCCCAGCCAGCCTCCCAGGCCTCACATCTCAGAGACATCCACTCCTCCTTCTTGGCCATCTGCAACCCCACAGCTCCCTGATCCACCCCATTCCATTCCTAGGGATTTTGCCTCAGAAATTTCTCCCAAACCCGGCCCCTCCCTTCCACCCCACTTGTCACTGTCTTAGTTGGGGCTCTCATCACATTATCACAATATCACCCATTGCTGTGCCTCACTGTGGCTGGACACAAAGCCTGTTCCTCTTAAGGAAAAAAAAAAAAAAAAAAAAAAAACAAAAAACCTTTAACATATGCACATAATAAAAAAAAATTCAAATGATTCCAGAAGTACAATGAAATCTCCCACCCCTAGAAGTAACCCCTACTGTTTCTTGGGTATTTCTCCAGAGGTATCCTATGCATACACAGGAAAAAAAAGCATGTATCTCAGAAAACCTTTTGCAAATGGAAGATGCAGAGAGAGACAGACAGACACACACACACACACACACACACACACACACACACACACGTGATGGAGCTTGAAACTTTCAGCACACTGAAATTTGAAAGCTGACCCACGTGGTCTGGAGGGGAAGAAGGAGGTCAAAGAGCAAAGCAGTCAGGGCCTAATCTTGCAACCAGCAAGCAGCAGTGGAGGGTGGGCCCCGTTTTTGGAGACCTTTGGCCTCCGACACTCAGCCCCTATACCAATCATCGGGATCCCCTCACGTATGAATGGTGACTGGTAGTTTTTAAAATGCTTTCACCTCCCCTCATTTCCATCCAGTGTGAAACACTGTGAAGTGCTGAGATGGAGAACAGCATTCCGGAGGGTCGCCTTGTCCGCTGGGTAGTGCCCCGCCCGGGAAAAGTTCATCTCTCGATTATACAACAAACGACTGCTTTCTCTGGAACCAGTCACCTCTGCAAGTGGACCACCAAGCTTTTCCACTACCCGGATGCCCCTTCCCCCCAAACCTAACAGACAAACGCCAGCATGTTCTTCCTGCTCAAATGCCCTCTCTTCTTTGGGGCACTCCTTAACCACTCAGCAGTGAGGAACGCCCCTGGGCCCCAGAGCACTCTGGCCACACCTCTCTTTCCATTTTTTCCTAATTTAGCAGACAAAAAAATAGTATAAGAATTATTAAAGAATTATTAAAGTAAACCTCAGCAACCTAAATGATTTTCATTTTGTGTGCCGCTCCCTGTACGTGCAATATAACTGCAATCAGAGTGCACTTGCTCTTGTGAAACTGTTTTCTATTTGCGTAGGAGCCCACTTCTAGGATTTCTAGCCCCTTAAGTACAAGAACTGAGTGTTAGTCATCTCTGTGCCTTGGCACCCGAAACAAAGCCTAGAACATAGGAGGGCTTGGCAGCTGTTTATCAGAAACTATTCTGGTAAACACAGGAAGAGGCAAACAGCATTCCCACATGCCCAAACGCATCAAGTCACAGAAAGAAATGAAATACGCCACCAACAAGTCATCAGAGAAATGGACGGCCATGCATATTTTAGGAGCATTCCAAGGAGGGGAAAGGGGACAGAACAGGGAACATAAGTTCTCATGAGGCCTTTTACTCACCCTGTGGGCGCTCCTTAACCTTCCTGGGTCTCCATAAAGACCAGAGCACCCACTGGAGGATTAACAACACAAGTAAGGTCCAGGCAGTGCCTGGGACAACACACACTCTTAGTGGACATGAGTTTCCCCCTCTCTGTCCGCAGATGTGGCTCAGGGAACTGCCAGGAAAAAACAGGGACTATGCTAAGTCAAGCAAAGCAGTCAAAGGCACAAGCAAAAGAAAACACTGATGCATCCCGAGCCCGAGGGGAGCGGCTCTGAGCGGACGGCCCGCACAAAGACCACACCACGGAGGAGTGCTCTCCTGTGTGAGCTCTGCCTGCTGGGTGGCGCCTTGCTTGGGAGAACCACCTCATTTTATGATTTTACAACAAACTCCCACTAACTGGATCTAGTCGGTTGTGAACTTGGACTTCCCCAGAAAACATCTGCAACACCAGAGCCTGTGGGAACCAAGCACCGGGCACTGGAACTTGGCTGAAAGGCCAGAGCTCCCAGCTGGGAGGACATGGCTTTGAGCCCAAGCTGCCTGTTAGCAGAGTCCAAAGTCCCCAGCTGATCTATCACTGTTCTTAACCCTGGGAGGCCAGGCAATCCCTGCAAGGTTTCAGGCATTCTTCTGAATTCTGAGGCAAGGCCCAACACTGTACACTTTTTGGCTCCTAGCACTCTCTTCTTCCAACCGGTTTAGAAGCCACAACTTCCGTGGCGCCTGGGTGGCTCGGTTGTTGAATATCTCGCTCTTGATGTGGGCTCGGGTCATGATCCCAGGGTCATATCATCAAGCCCCAGGTCAGACCCATGCTGAGCGCAGAGCCTGCTTAAGATTCTCTCTCTCTCCCTCTGTTCCTCTATCCTGCTCATGTTCTTAAAAAAAAAAAAAACAAACCACACCTTCTATTTCTACCCAGAGGGAACCACCATTCTGACATTTTTCACTATCGATTAGTTACACCTGTTCCAGAATTTCACTGAAATGTAATCATGCCATCCACCATCTTTAGGGTCCGGATTCTCTCAACATGTTTTTGAGATTCATCGGTGGTGGGATGTGTATCAGGAGTCCGTTTCTTTCCACTGCCCAGCAGCATTCTCCTGTACGAAAAAACCTGTTTCTTTAACCAGCCCTCGCTTTGGTGGCACCTGGGTGATTCCCAGTTCGGGGTCACTGTGAATAAAACTGCCACGAGCAGTCACACGTGAGTCTTTTTTCGGACATATGTTCATTTCTCTTAAGTGCTTAGGTCTGAGGTGGATACTTAATTTTACAGGAAACCGCCGGACCAGACCCTGTTCCTGAGAAGGTGTACCGGCTTCCCACCAACAACATACGGAAGCTTTAGTTGCTCCACATGCCCGATGACATACAGTGTTGTTGTTTTCATTTTATTTAAGAAAATTTAGCCATTCTAGCTAGTGTGAAGTGGTTTTCCATTGTGGGTTTAATTTAGACTTCTCTGGTGACCACTGATGCTGAGCACCTTCCCATGTGCTTATATGGCTTCCTTTACGCGTTCAATTCAGCGGCCTTTTAGTATATTCAAAAGGTTGTGCCACCATCACCGTGACCTAATTTCAGAATCATTTTCGGGACCCCCAAAGCCTGTACACCCCAAAAACCCGTACCCATCAGCAGTCACTCCCCGTAGCCACTGCCAACTGTTTATTCTTTCTGACTTTACAGATCTGCCTGTTCTAGATGCTTCATAGAAACAAAATCACACACTATGTGGCCTTTGGGGACTGGCTTCTTTCACTTAGTGCAATATTTTCAAGGTTCATTCCTGCTACACATGTGTATTTCATTCCTTTTATGGCTGAATAATACTCCACTGGTATGGATTTTGTTTTTCCATTCATCGGTGGGTGGGACATTTAGGTAAAATGACTTTTATATCAAGAATCTGGGGGACACCTGGGGGGCTCAGTCGGTTGAGCATCCGACTTCGGCTCAGGTCATGATCTCGCAGTTCACGAATTCGAGCCCCGCATCAGGCTCTGTGCTGACAGCTCAGAGCCTGGAGCCTGCTTCGTATTCTGTGTCTCCCTCTCCCTCTGCCCCTCCCCTGCTTGCACTCTGTCTGTCTGTCTGTCTGTCTCTCTCTCTCTCTCTCTCAAAAATAAACAAACATTAAAAAAAACTGGAACTCCCTCTGCGTGGCTATCTTTTCAAGATGAGTATCACGTAACAAGACATTGAGAACACCTCATCAGTGCCACTCCCTTCTGGGGGTCAACTCCTGCTCCACTGACTCCAGTTAGTGGGTTTTTGTTTTGTTTTAATTTGTACAAGTTATGGTCATTGTCTGTGAGAGGGTTGGCCTGATCTGAGCTCCTCCATCATTACTGGAAGCAACCTCTCAGTGTATGCCCATCACCTTTTCTCTCCATTTTGGTAACAGTACTCCCAATTTCTCCTTCGAGAAAATGTCCTTCACCTTGGCTCCAAGATGGGTATATGACCTGGGCCCACAAGAGTATTCCACTCTTTCTGACCGCCATGACTAGCTCAGGAAGAGGAATGTGACCTAAGTCTGGCCCAAATCAATTTAAGAGCTTTTGCTGGGGCGCGCCTGAGTGACTCAGTCGGTTAAGCATCCAACTTCGGCTCAGGTCATGATCTCACGGTTCATGGGTTCGAGCCCCATGTTGGGCTCTGTGCTGACAGCTTGGAGCCTGGAGCCTGGAGCCTGCTTCGGAATCTGTGACTCTCTCTCTCTCTCTCTGCCCCTGCCCCCTAGTGCTCTGTCTCTCAAAAAAATAAATAAATGTTTGAAAAAATTTTAAAAAATTGTTTTAATTAAAATTAGACAGAAATTAGGGGAAAAAAAGATCTTTTGCTGGAAGCTATCTGAAAAGAGATACCTTCTTTCAGTTGGTTGTTAACAGAGTAGCAGGGAAGCCTGGAACTGATGGAGGCTTTTGCCCGTCTGAGACAGAAGTCAACATGGAGAAAAGTGGAGCTGAAAGACATTAAAAGAAAAAAAAAAAAAATTCCTGGTGACATAACTTAGGTTTCGGGATATAACTGTGCTTGAGGCTGGTATACCCAGGACTTTTCAGTTAGAGTCTAATGGATACTACTTTTCTCCTTGGACTAGTTTGGGTTAGTTTTTTGTTATCTGCAACTGAGAAGCCTAATAGGTAATTATAGGGACAAAGAACGTGTTAACCGCTAACCACTCAGTCTAAACCTGTTCTCTAGCACCTTGTCTAGAAGCCAAGGCCCCATACCAAGAAATCCAAACATTCTATACTTAAACCACTCTAACATCAATCCCACAGGGCTTAAGACAGAGCTTTGTAGGGGCGCCTGGGTGGCGCAGTCGGTTAAGCGTCCGACTTCAGCCAGGTCACGATCTCGCGGTCCGTGAGTTCGAGCCCCGCGTCAGGCTCTGGGCTGATGGCTCGGAGCCTGGAGCCTGTTTCCGATTCTGTGTCACCCTCTATCTCTGCCCCTCCCCCGTTCATGCTCTGTCTCTCTCTGTCCCAAAAAAATAAATAAAAAACGTTGAAAAAAAAAATTAAAAAAAAAAAAAAGACAGAGCTTTGTTCTGAATCAAAGGGAAGTCAGGCATCTAAGACCCTACACTCAGATCCCATACTCTCAATGTAGCCACGCTCAACAACAATCTACATTCATCAATTGGTTTGAAAAAATTAAGGAGATGCGGATTTCTTTCCCCTAGTACCTACCATGCTTCTAGACCAAAGCTTACATACATCATTCTCATTGAAACCTAACAATCGCCTAAGCACACCCTCTCTATAGCTGGGGAACCTGAAGTTCAGAGTGGTTAAATTATGCTCGGTAACTCAGGAAATAACAGGCAGTTACAAAACTGCAAACTCTAAAATCTATGTTCTCCCTCCCAATTTCAAACTTTGTAAGGACTTCGGCTTATTCATTAGCAAAAGAGATCATGAAGTAAGACCATTTCGTCTACTAGAAACTGTCAATCAACTGTTATTAAGATTGCACTGAAAGAGTCACCAATAGGATGGTGATTCGTAGTGGCATCTGATAAAAATAAAGGTAACAATTGTGAGAAATAAGTTTAGAAATTCCCTGGGCTTGCACCAGTGGGTTAACAAGGCATAAAGAATTACAAAACCATAGGATGCTCTTACCCAAGCTTGAGTAGACAAGATTAGGCCCCCAGAATAGAGTAGGAGAGGGGCAAAGGCCCCCAGAATAGACGTGGTAGGGGGCAAAGGCCCCTAGAATAGAGAGGGGGGCAAAGGCCCCCAACACAAAGGTATATGAAGTAAGCAAGATTAGGTATTCAGGGCAAAAGTGCCCCCCAATTCAGTACTATTTTCACAGGAGGGAAGGACCAAGTTAAGTAAACAGGTAAATAGGGCTATAGACCTCTGTTGCTGTGCGTGAAGCAGCCCAGAGCAGAGCTGATTAGCAAAAGAAAAGGTGCCTTGTTAACCCTGAGGTCATTTCCCCTATCTGCCTTATCCCCTAGGCTAGCTAAGATAAACAGACACTGCGCCTCCTGTCTGCCATTAACAACCATCTGCCCATCTGCCTGGCGCCAGGATTGACCCAAACCTCAAACACCGTGTATCTTCAAAACCCCCTTTCCCTCATGCCCATGAGTTAATGTTCACAGATTCATTGTCTCTTTGTGCATGCCCATCACGTTTGTAAGCCTTCTGATCTTAATAAATACGGAGCAAGGACCCTTATTCGGGGTCTTGTCTTTTCGCGGACATTAGCCATCTCTTGCTTTTAATCCTGCGTCTGCTCTCTTGCTGGCCAAGAGAGAACTTTAGATTTAGAATCTACGACAAACACTGACAGCTATTCCTTACTGAATACCTACTATGAGCTAAGCACTTTTATGTAGATGACTCCATCTAACTCTTCTAACGGTCCTGCAGAGGAAGTGCTCTTCATTTAACACTGTGGAAACAGGAGTCTTGGAGAAATCAGTGACTTTACTGAAGTCACACAAGTAATAAGTGGAAGAGGTGGGATTCAAATCCAGATCTGTCTGACTCTATGACCTAAGCCTTAAGGCTCATGATCAACATCCCAAACCTATTGGTATAATGTTCAACAAACTAGCTTCCCCTCCACAGATAGAGTGACCACAAATCCTGAAGTGATGTATACTGGGTATTTTTTCCAATGCAAATGATATAGGATCCTATAGAAGATTCATTTTTAAAACATTTGTAAGACTCTTTGTACACAAATTTAGAAATGAGGTTTAAAAGGCTGACTTACTACATGCCCCTGTTTCCAGGTCCGGAAAGCTGGGTCACTAAAACTATGAATTCTAATGGACCTACCCACTGAGAACAGGGTGCCTCGTGGCTGGGCCAGGTATTTATAAAACACACACTGTGGTTTACAAAACACTTCTTTTTTTAAGATTTTTTAAAAAGTTTGTCTATTTAAGCAATCTCTACACCCAACGTGGGGCTCGAACTCATGACCCTGAGATCAAGAATCACACACTCCACCAACTGAGCCAGCCAGGTGCCCCAACAAAACACTTTCAAGGCACCACTTCAGATCTTGGACAGCCAGCCCCTCTCAAACAGCAATACCATACAGCAACTGCAGTAAGCAATTCCAGTGTCCCCATCCCAAGCAAGCACAGGCTTTCATGCTTCAGGTCCTTTAATCCTTTCCCTACCTCTCCGTGGGTCTCAAATTTGCTCGTATTTCAGGTGCAAATCAAATGGCAGCCAAGTTAATACTTTCACGGCAGTACTTGCCAACATTTCTCACACCACAGCATACACAGAACGTATTATTTATGATGTTATTTGTGTCCTCGTGTAAAAGAACAAAGCTGCTTGCAGCCAGAAGAGAATGGCAGGGGGATCTGGCTGTCCCAGGCCCTGCTCAGGTGCCCTGATGCCAAGGGCAATCAAAATTTCCAAAGCACAGTACACAAATTTCTGTTCTTGCACCTGTCACACACGCACGAGACACTTGCATTAACTTGTCTCTCCTGCAGACCACAAACTCTCAGAAGACAGAGAAGCAGGCATATTCGTCTCTATATTCCCAGCAACTAGCACAGGGCCTGGCACCTACTAAGTCTTCAAAATAGATTATGGGAGCTGAATCCTGGAAATCTCTTAAAACAGTCTTTCAGCTTAGAAGCATGCACCAATTCTGAAGCTGGGTTAGTCAATACCTTCTCTCCAATCCCAGAAAAAAAAAAAAAAAAAATAGTTCCTATAAACATACTCTAAGAAAGACAATCTACTCCCACTTACGGAGAAGAGGTACTTTTCCTCTATAAATTAATTCATTCAATAATTTGTTAAATACTGCTGTGCCAGGCATAAGGAACATACAGCAGTGAATGAGGCAAAGACTCCCTGCCTTGCTGTACAAAACTTACAGTCCAGAAAGGAACACAGACATTAAAAAAATAGTCCCATATACTTATTTGTAGGTGAAAGTTAAAAGGGACATAGAGATGGGGCACCCGGGAGGCTCAGTTGGTTAAGGAACAACTCTTGATATTGGCTCGGGTCATGATCTCATGGTTGGTGGGATTGAATCCTGTCGGGCTCCATGCTTGGGATTCTTTCTCTCTGTCCCTCCCTGGCTTGCATGCACATGTGCACTCTCTCAAAATAAATACATAAACATTAAAAAAAATTTTTTTTTTAAATAAAAGGGACATAGAGGACAGAGTAGATACACAGATAAATTTGAATAAACAATGACAGGGATGTTGAAGAACTGAAAACACAAATTCTCAGGCAAAAAGGACAAAGTGCCAAAGAGAATATCTACAATTAGACACCCAATAGTGAAACTTCAAAGCCTCAAGGGCAAATACATGATAATATACTGGAGAAGGAAAGGGGAGGGGGACAAAATACACCAAGAATAACTCAAGTGTTTGGCAGGAGCAACTGGAAGAATGGGAAGACAGGTTAAGGTACGAGAAGGGTAACACTTAAAATGTCAGTTTTGTACATGTTTGAGATGCTGATTTGACATTTTAAGAGATACCATTTGAGAGGTGAATGTAAGAATCTGGAGTTCAAGGTAGAGCACTGGGCTGCAGATAGAAATTTGAGAGCACAACACACAGTATTTATATTTAAAGCCTTGAAATTGATAGCTCCTAGGAAGTGACCACGGAGAAGAGATTCAGCATGAGGCCTGGGGGCGGTGTAATCATTAAAGATAAGGAAGAGGAACAAGAAATCAGCAGAGAAGCCAGAGAGCTGAGGCTAAAGACGTGGCTATTGCACAAATCAAATGAAGAACGTGCTTCAAGAAGGGGCAACGATGAACCGCATCAAACATTGCTACGGGAGTGCGAACGAAGTTAAAACTGAATTTGGCGACGTTGCGATCATTGGTGGCTTTGACAAAGCCACCAATTTGGCGATCATTGGTGGCTTTGACAAAGTGCTATTTCAGTGGAATGGTGGGGGCCTAGACTGGAGTGGGTTCTCGAGAGACCTGGAGATGAGATGTCAGCTACAGACTGAAGCCCTAGGCTGTAAACGGGCGCAGACAGATGAGGAGGCAACTGGAAGTCTCTGGAGGGCGAAGGAAGTCATCTCCTTAAGGGGGGCGCATCCTCGGCTGCTGTCTTCCCACACCTGGGCTGAGTACCCCGCCTCTGCCGCCTTAGCGCCCCGCACCGCGCGCGCCAGCTTCCGGCGAGCGCACGCGCAAACTCAAACACCGCCGGCCCTCCCTCCTCCAGCCCCGCCTCTCCCCGCCCAAGGCGCGTGCGCACCGCCCCTCGAGAGCCGCCTCGGCAAGGCCCGGGAGTAGGGACGCACCGGGGACCCTAACCCTCCGCTCCCGCCATTTCCCGGGGGCCCCAGACCGCGACCCAGCCCCACCTGCCAAGCCACGAACGGAGTAAGCACGTCGCGCTGGAAATTACGACGGCAGGAGCGGGCGCGTCCCTCGAATGCTTTTCAAAGCCTTAGGACCATAACGCGCTTACGTTCGAAGATTCGCGGCACGTCGAGAGCCACACACGCTGTTTTCCTTTTATGAGCTAGTCGCAGCGCGAACCCCTTCACGCATGCGCCGTCCTTCCTGTGTGACGCGCCGCGCTGCTCCTTGGGAAATGTAGTTTTTACTTTGTCACCCTAGTCCGGAGTCAGCCGCTGGACCTTATTTTAACAAACTAAGGCCTTTGTCTGTTTTCAGTAGCCTCTCATTCCCCAAAGCCTCTATAAGATAATAAAAAAAAATTTTATGTGTGTGAAACCACAGGTTGCTCCAAAAGATAAATTCTATTTTAAAAAGTTTGAATAAATTAAAACAAACAGATCCTTAGACCCAGAAATTGCCCTTTCAGGGAGTCTTCTCAGGAACCTATTAAGGACGTGAGTAAATGTTTAACTATATTAGTTTCCATACCAGTATCTTATAACTTCTTACATAACCCCTGCCAAAGTTTAGAAGTACATTTTATGTCGTTTGATTATTTGATACACTTGCCAGCCCAATAAGGTTAGGATCATCTGTTTTGTTCACCTATGTGTTCCCAGTACCTAGCACATTCCTAGTACCTATGAGGGCGCATGGTAGGCCCTCAACATTTTCGTGTACACTTAGAAGGATCGCAGACTTCAACACAAACTGTTCCAGCCCCAAATTAATGCATCATTCCCACCCCCCGCCCCCATCAAGCTTCTTTTTGATTTTGTGATCTCTGTCTCAATGATGCTGGCATGACCATCTATCCAGACTCAGCCCTATATCCTGCATTTTATGAAGCTAATGCTGGCAAGGATATCACAAATTTTGCGTTTGTGGAGGTCTCAAGAGCTGTTTCTCCTGAATGTCAAATACTGACCTTAGTGGCTCCTCAGAAGAGATTTGGAGCTCACAATTGTTTGTTTGTTTGTTTGTTTGAATTTATCTTTAATCTCCTATACTACTACTGTCAAACGACAGAAATTCAACTGAGTAACTTAGAAGGTCAAATTGGCTTTATTGAAACGGTTCGTGAATTGGGCAGCATCCCACCCACCGAGCTGAAGAAAAGGAAAGGTTTTTGAAGTGGAGAGGGAGCAGAAAAAAAGGATATTATTAGCAAAGAATACATTGTTTTGGGCAAGGTCACCCCTCCTGAGGGGAATAGAAGGGATCTATCAGTAAATTTCCTAGTGCTGACCAAGAAATTCCATGTAGATTGGTTAAATAATAAATAATAACAGTTCACATTGTTGGGGACTTACTATGTACCAGGTGCTGTTAATATGTTTTGTATGTTTCATTCATAAAACATACTCCATATACTTACCGTCTTCACTGCTTGCACCCTCGTCTGAGGGGTCTCTACTCCTCGTTCAACAACTGCAAGAGCTTTTTATTTGTTTATTCCCAGATGTGGAGGTTGGGTTACTCATTACTCGCTTTATGACAGACTACAATCATTGGGCTCAGTACACCCTCTCTCTTGTTTTCTCTGTTTATGACCTTTATCTCTTCTCCACTCCTCCTCCCTTCCCCAGCGTGTGTGTGTCTTTACAAAACACGCGTGTTGCTTAGGGTGCATGTATTTTTAATTTGCTTAAGTGGTATTGTGCTATAAACCTCAGTTTCTTATTTTTTCCACTCCACCCTGTACTTTTAAGATTTGTCCTTGTTGTTGTATGTGCCTGTTACTTAGAAAAACTGTGCAATCTTTCTCAATGGACATCCACATTGTAGTTATCTGGACCCGTGGTGATGGACGTTTAAATCGCCTCCAACTACTGGCTACGGCAGACAACCAGCCTCATGCCTGTCCTCTAGCGGCCAATGTGAGGATTTTTCTGGGAAGTATAACTGCCCAGTGAGACTGGTAATAGCCCCTTAAATTGTCTGCCCTCGCACATTCTGGCCAGAGCACTCTTCTCAAAACACAAAGGTGTGCGTGAACTGGCACCTGGGTCTCCCGCCCCATCACCTTCTCTCCCAACCCTCTCCACCTCGCTCTCTCCTTCAGCGTCTCCACTTCTTTAGGTCTTTCATACCTGCCACGTCCCTCCTCCCTCCTCTGGAGCATATTTCCCTGCCCTATTTGCCTCCAAATCTCCTACTCAACTTCAGATCTCCCTGACTGGGCCAAATCCCTCTGTCACGATCCCTCGAGAGCCCCATGTAGTAGACCTCCTGTAATTGTGACCATAACACAATAACACAATCGTACAGTTGTTTGTGGCATAATTTGATTTATGTCTGTCCTACCTCTCACTCCTTAGATTATAAGCCCCATGAAGGCTGGGCTCATACCTGTTTATGTTCATCACCGTATCTTTAGCACACAGCCTTGTGCCTGGCAGATAACAAAAACATTCGTTAGATGAAAGAGAAAATGGAGGTGTTATCTCTGCTTTGGGGAGGGCCATCGAGGGGCCGGCGTCTTGGTGGGGTGACTGCTAGAGAATTTGGTCCTCAGCTCTGCAGGACCAGAAATTCCATTTTGTGAGCAACCTCTCAGGGTAGACTCACACCGATGCAGCTCAAAAGGGACTGATGTACAAACCAGAACCCACTGATTTAGAAATGTGGTGCTGACCAGAGCACTCACTTTGCCTGGACAGCACCCTTCGTTCCTGTGAGAAAGGCACAGTGTGGCAAAGAAAACTGGGCCCTTCTGGTCTTTGAGTCCCTTTGCGTCAGAGCATCACATCTGAAATCTTTGCCAAAAAGCCTTGAAAGGTCACAGGGATCTTGACGGAAGGTCTCTTTAGGTCATGCGGAGGGAGTTACATTACCATGACTTCCTAACAATCCCTTTACAAATCCCTTTCTTCACAGAGTTCCACTGCTGAGGACGGTGCTCACACTCTCCCTCCTCTTTGCTTTCTTCCTGCTCAGAACTGACTCTGTGCATGGGGGGCTTCCGGAACCTTCTATGGAAAGCCAGCTACCCATCTCTCACCTTGTCCCTATTCATGCCTACCCATAACCCACTTGAACAAAACAGAAAAGGCTTGAATCCCACACCCATCTTCTTAGTGCAGATGATAGAACTAACTAGAGGTCATATGATCCCCAGGCATGGCTGGACTGACCAGGGAACAACATACAAATCCAGGCCCAAGAGATAGAAATGCTTGCTTACTATTCAAAGGAACGTGAAGGAATACAGCCCAACTACTTGTATGCACCTACAAGTAGTCCGAGCACATACAGGCAGCTAACCAGCACTATCCTGAACACATAAGCACTAGATGCAGCTCACGAAATCTATGACATACAGAACAAAGATATTTTTCAGATTCCAAGTCCCTCAAAAGGTGGAACAAACTTTTGACCTCCCTGGGACGGGACAAAGCAACACCAGAACCAACTAAGGAACAACTGTTAACATGACCTCATGGACTTCTAATCAACAGCATCTACCTTCTCAGAAGATCCCTGACCCAAATTTTGCCCTGAAAAACCCTCACTTGTAAGCCATCGGGGCATTTGGGACTTTTGAGCATTAGCTCCTCGTTCTTCTGGACGGCACCACACCAATAAATACCCTATCTTCCTTCACTGCAAAAGCTCGGCGTCAGTTTTTACTGGCTTGCTGTGCATCAGGTGAATGAATTCTCACTGGGTTTGGTTACAGGCTCTTCCTTTGGATCTGACCTCCCATGGCAGGCAGGTGGGGCAAATTCTAACTCTTTACACTTACTGCTTTTCCTCCCCAACACATACAAAAGAAGCCGTAGCATGACCAGAAGGTGGCATAGTGTGTGCGGAACCCAAGGGGGGAAGGGGATACAATACATTAACTCTTAAAAATTGCCTTTATCTCCTCCCCTACCCCACTGCCGGTCCTAAAATAGGTATACATTGTACGGAGTATTACTCAGCAATCAAAAAGAATGAAATCTTGCCAGTGAAAACTTGCAACAACATGGATGGAACTAGAGTGTATTATGCTAAGCAAAATTAGTCAGAAAAAGACAAATATCATATGACTTCGCTCATATGTGGAATTTAAGATACAAAACAGATGAACATAAGGGAAGGGAAGCAAAAATAATATAAACACAGGGAGCGGGGGCAAAACATAAGAGACTCTTATGGCTGGGAGGTGGGCTAAATGGGTGAGGAGCATTAAGGAGGACACTTGAGGGGCGCCTGGGTGGCTCAGTCGGTTGAGCGGCCGACTTCCGCTCAGGTCATGATCTCGGGGTCCGTGAGTTCGAGCCCCGCGTCAGGCTCTGTGCTGACAGCTCAGAGCCTGGAGCCTGTTTCGGATTCTGTGTCTCCCTCTCTCTCTGACCCTCCCCTGTTCATGCTCTGTCTCTCTCTGTCTCAAAAATAAATAAACGTTAAAAAAAAAATTTAAAAAAAAAAAGGAGGACACTTGATGGGATGAGCACTGGGGGTTATACGTAGGGGATGAACCAGGGGATTCTACTCCTGAAATCATTATTGCACTATATGCTAACTAACTTGGATATAAATTTTAAAAAAGAAATAAAATAAAATAAAAAATAAAATAAAACATAAAGTAAAATTAAATTAAATTAAATTAAAAATGGGTATACGCGGTAGAAAGTCAAACATTGCAGAGATCTAGAATCTGGAATGGAAAAAGTACAAATTCTCCATGATCCCTGTCCAGGGCGTGACCACTCCCGAAGAGTGTGATGACTTCCCATCCCCTAGCCTCTCCCCCTTTCTTTGTTCAGTAACTACAATAATTTTGCTTACAAAAATAAGATGGGCTTGGGGCTCTCTTTCTCTGGGGTGGGGGGAAGCCACTCCTCAAAGCACGGGAACTTTTGTAACCTGGGACAGCTGAGAGCAGGGCTGGGAGGAGGGCTGGTGGCTGGTGGGAAGGGGGCCAGATTCTGCCCCTGAAGAGTACTGGGCTCTACAGACATTCCCCACCCCCTACCACCACCCACTCAAACTGCAAGGCTATGATCTTCACTATTTGAAAATCGTATTTGAATAGATTTTCCTCTGTAAGTATGGAATGATGTATCAGATTGAATGAGCCAACAAGCAAATGCTCAAAGATCTCCCTGATGGACCCCCAGGATTCTCTTGACATTCCTCAGGCTGGATGCCACCTTTAAAGACCAGGGCTTCTACAGGGGATCCCCAGAGCACATTACCATCCAGGAGTGGTCAGACAGAAAGTCAGCTAGACCACATGACACCTGGATTGGAATTTGTACAGTCAAGGATGGCTATCCTATCCAGGAAACCTTCACCAGGAATTACAAGGTGATACTGTCCGCCAAGTGTTTTGACATCCAGCTGGACATTAAAGACCTCTGTGTGTCTACCCCACCAAGAAGGTGCCAGAGTACCCAGCAGAGCAGGTAAGCCCGCGAACGCAGAAGTGACAGCACTGGACATCAGACGCCACGGCCTCGGAGGGAAATGGATTTGAGACTTGAAGAGACAGGGCTCTTCGCTGGAGGTAAATATCGTCATCTTACGAAGATAAACATAGTTGTGAGTTCTTCGTATGTCTGTAATTTTGACTACTCAAGCTATGTTTACAAAATGAAACAGAATGGAGAACATATGGTAACATGAGATGAGTAGA
The DNA here is from genome assembly GCF_018350215.1 of Panthera leo. Taxonomy (NCBI): domain Eukaryota; kingdom Metazoa; phylum Chordata; class Mammalia; order Carnivora; family Felidae; genus Panthera; species Panthera leo. The sequence continues at coordinate 18,648,254 of NC_056694.1, forward strand.
TAGCTAATATGGATACTTCGGCTAGTTCTGAAATCCACTTGGTCCTGTTTTTTACGTGTGTGTAGGTGCATACTAGGTGCCCCGGCATAGGAAGGGCTAAGGTGTTGGCTGTGGCAGGGAGGCGTATTGTACTATTGACATTGTTGAGGATTGACGGTGATAATAAAAAGTAGTGATTTGGGTCAGTTTACAGACAACGACCCCTTTAGTGTCAGAATGCTGACATTGGCCCCTCCTACCAAAGCGATCCCTTTTAAAGTCCCTTCCGGATTTGGGGCACCTGGGTGGCTCAACTGAGCCACTCGGTTGAGTGTCCGACTTCAGCTCAGGTCATGATCCCATGGTTCATGGGTTCAAGGCCCGCATCAGGCTCTGTGCTGACAGTTCAGAGCCTGGAGCCTGCTTCAGATTCTGTCTCTCTCTCTCTCTCTCTCTCTCTCTGCCCCTCCCCCACTTGCTCTCTCTCTCTCTCTCTCTCTCTCTCTCTCTCAAAAATAAATAAACATTTAAAAAATAAAAAAAATAACTAATAAATATTTGGTTGCATTAAAAAAAATCCCTTCCAGATTTAAGAGTTCTATGGCATGACCCAATTCACATAGAAATTTTGGCGTAACTAGAAGTCTGTACTATTCCTCTAAAGAGACATTTTAAGGGGCACCTGGGTGGCTCAGTTGGTTGAGCATCCAACTTCAGCTCAGATCATATATCTCACACTCTGTGAGTTCCAACCCCGCGTCGGGCTCTGTGCTGACAGCTCAGAGCCTGGAGCCTGCTTCAGATTCTGTGTCTCCCCCTCTCTCTGCCCCTCCCCTGCTCATGCTCTGTCCCTCTGTGTCTCAAAAATAAATAAAAATTTTAAAAAATTTTTAAAAAGACAAGAATAAAAAAGAGCACTGAACTGTGAGACAGGAGACTCTCGTCTAATAAATCCAGGAATAGAATTCCCTTGTGCTCTAGCTCCTTTGGCTAACTAAATGCACTGTGCTTCCCTTCACTTTGGCCTTCCTGGAAAACTGACCTGGTCTCTCTGACTTCCTAGGTTAGTTCACACGTGAGTTTTTCTGGGAGTTGCTCACAAGCCTGGGTTAGGTGCATGGTGCAGCCTGAAGGTGCTTTTGTCACATTACTTATTACGCTGGGTGGTAACATCCTGCTTATTGGACAGTATCATCCACCAGCCTATGAGCCCCTTGGATACGGGTACCGTGTTCTGTTCGCTTCTATATCCCAGCACCAAGCAAGTGCCTGGTGTATGATTGGTGCCCTAGACGTTTGTAGAATAGTGAATGCTAGCCTGTCTTATCCTTCCTTCCTCCTCTGGTAAAGGGGTTGGGTTCACTGATTTCTAGGGAGTGTTCCAGGAATAGAATTTATCACTCTAGACTCATTCATGATTGTTTTAACTGACCATCCATCTTCTTTATTTACCAGAGAAAGTGTGATACCTATTTTATGCTGAAAACAATGTATTACACACAGTTACTTATATTATTTCAAAAACTGTAATGTAAGGGGCGTCTGGGTGGCTCAGTCGGTTAGGTGTCTGACTTCAGCTCAGGCCGTGATCTTGCGGTTCAAGAGTTTGAGCCCCATGTCGGGTTCTGTGCTGACAGCTCAGAGCCTGGAGCCTGCTTCAGATTCTGTCTCCCTCTCTCTGCCCCTCCCCCACTCAGGCTCTCTGTCTTTCTCTCTTAAAAATAAATAAAAACACCTGCACCCCGATGTTTATAGCAGCACTCTCAACAATAGCCAAAGTATGGAAAGAGCCCAAATGTCCATCGATGGATGAATGGATAAAGAAGACGTGGTATCTATATATACAATGGAGTATTACTCGGCAGTCAAAAAGAATGAAATCTTGCCATTTGCAACTACGTGGATGGAACTGGAGGGTATTATGCTAAGTGAAATTAGTCAGTCAGAGAAAGACAAATATCGTATGACTTCCCTCATATGAAGACTTTAAGACACAGAACAGATGAACATAAGGGAAGGGAAGCAAAAATCATATAAAAACAAGGAGGGGGACAAAACATAAAAGACTCTTAAATACGGAGAACAGAGCGTTACTGGAGGGGTTGTGGGAGGGAGGATGGGCTAAATGGGGAAGGGGCACTAAGGAATCTACTCCTGAAATCATTGTTACACTATATGCTAACTTGGACGTAAATTTTAAAAAAATAAATTAAATAAAAAAAGAGAAATATTTGGAAAAATAAATAAGTAAATCCATTAAAAAATTAAACAACGTAATGTAAAAGTTAGGATTATAGTACACATAATGTTCTGCAACTTGTTTTTCTCATTCATGACGACTTTCTCATCAGAGCCAGAGACATAACTTATTGTTGTTGTTTTTTTAACGTTTATTCATTATTGAGAGAGAGAGAGAGACAGACAGAGCATGAGCAGGGGAGGGGCAGAGAGAGGGGGGAGACACAGAATCGGAAGCAGGCTCCAGGCTCCCAGCCATCAGCACAGAGCCCGACGCGGGGCTCGAACTCACAAACCGTGAGGTCGTGACCTGAGCTGAAGTCGGATGCCCAACCGCCTGAGCCACCCAGGCACCCCCGTAGCTTATTGTTTTTAAAGGCTATGGAGTATTTCACCAAAGAATGCTGCTCGGTCACCTTCTGTTGGATGCTTAGCTTGTTTCCAGCTTTTCACTATTATAAACAAGGCCATTTCCGCAGGAGCATTTCCTCAGGAGACTCTGTAAGCAGAACTACACTATCACGGCATATTTAACATTCCGAACAGCGTTGCCAAACTGCCCATGGAGAGAACGCACCCACTGGTCTTCAAGGTGATGGTAGTGCGCAGCCAAGAATAATTGCAAGTCAGCTGCCGGGTTTGGGGGGGGTGTCTCTGGACTTGCTGCTATAAAGTCAGGCAGACCCATTTTATTTCACCACATTTAGGTTTCTTCATCTCTTTCGTACCCAGGGATGCCACCAGCCCAGCTTGATTATGTAACCTGCCTTCAGCCTGGGAATCTCCAGATCCTTTGAGCCAAAAACACCTGCACATCCTTTGGGCTGTCCACGCTTTCCTGACTTGGCCAGTTTAACTCGTGGAGTTGGATGTGTTTTGGTGTATTTCTCATTTTTTTTTTTTTAATTTTGAGAGAGAGAGAGAGTATGAATGGAGGAGGGGCAGAGAGAGAGAGGGAGAGAGGACATCCCAAGCATGCTCCACAGTGTCGGGGCAGAGCCCGATGCTGGGCTCGATCCTACGAACCGTGAGAGCATGACCTGAGCCGAAATCAAGAGTTGGATGCTTAACTGACCGAACCACCCAGGCACCCCTCTTTCTCGGTCATTTTTGTTCAGGGTTCACTGCCTCTAGGAAACCTGCTGTGATCCTCTCCCAACTGTCCCCCACCCTCCTCACCCCCGTTGGGTTGGGTACCTTCCTGAGAGCTCCCCAGCGCCCCCGGGGTTTACTCCGGGTTACCTGCTGATCACACTGGGTTGTAATAGGTATGCCTGGCCATCTCCTGGAATGTCACGAAGGTACAGTCATACATAGAAAGAAAATAAACTTCCTCTTGGCCGATTACACGTATTTACCTGGAGACTAGAAAATGGGAAAACACACTTCAACTTTTCCCACTGAGTCACCTTCTGGGCCCTACAGGTCCATGCCATGGGTTCCCAAAAGTCCCTTCTCTCTTGGCCACCCTCCCTCTGTCTGCCCCGCTCCCCTGGGATCTGGGCTTTCTTCTAATAGCACCTGCAGGATCAAGGCCAGGAAAAGTTCCTCCCCGGCTCCACGGAGAACGGTCACACTGTCTTCACAGTCTTCTGTGGGACTAGGGTTGGGGCTCTCAGTTCCCCCAGAGCACAGCACCAAGAAGCTGAAAAACCCACCGGTCTTAAAAGAGCTTTGCGGATTCAACTGATCATTTATTGAGCACTGACTGTGTTCCAGGGACCGGGGATACAACAAGATAGATGAGATTCCTGCCTTCGTGAATGATGATAATAATAACAGCTCACATGTATTGACCACGTACTCTGTTCTGGGCATTGTTCTGCACCTTGACATGAATTGGCCTTTTAATGCTTCTAACAATCCCACCAGGTAGGTATCATCGTTAATCTCATCTTACAGATGAGGAAACTGAGACACAGAGAGGCTAAATAACTTATCTCAGGGCACAAAACTAACAGGTGCAAGAACCAAGCTTTGGACCCAAGCAGAGCCTACTCCTTTAGCCACTAACTGAACCAACCAGGATTGCATTCGAGTGGGGACATATCACGTAGAAGGAAACAAAGAAAAAAGGATATTTCCATCAGTGATCTCTATGGGGAAAGTATAATAAAATGAGGGTCATGGGGTAAAAATGGGGAATCCTTAGCACCCAGCCTGGTCCACAGCAAGTCCTAATCATTCAAGGGGAAGGGAGGAGGGACAGGGAGGGCGGAAGGAAGGAATCCCTGACAGGTGCTTCCCTAGGCACGGCCGCCAAAAGCTTGCCAGTGTTTGGTCAGCCGTGCTGATCTAGAACCAGGCTGGAACTGGGGTCAGGTAGACCTCGGGAGGAATACTTCACCACTCACCAGCCGTGTGACCTTGAGCAAGTTGCTCTCGGAGCTTCAATTTCCCTTCTCCAAAGATCGGAGGAAATAGCGGTCTACACTGTGCCGGCTCAGGACAAAGGCCTGTCGCACCTAGTGGTTCTGTCACCATCTTCCCCGTGCAGCTGAGCCGATGGAAAGTCAGAAGGGAGCCCAGGATCTCGCAGCTCGTACAGGGGCCTGGGCAGCTCGGGAATTTGGAGGGTGGGGGGGTGTTCTTGGTAGTGACCACGACAGGGTGCAGACGTTTGTCCTGCTAGACAGTCATGAAGCTAAAACGCTCCTTTACGAGGACGTGAGGCTAGAACGTACTCTATCACATGCAGTGATGAAGTCCACTGCCTTGTAGGAACCGCGTATTTCCTCATTGTCTCCACCTTAATTTGCCTGGGTGTGGCATCTTGGTTTAAGGTTATTTTCCTCCGCGCCTGATCATCTGGTCTGTTAGTATTCGTGGGAAGGAAAAATTCTTCCCCTGTCCTTCAGAAGCTTCCAGCTGGACTAAGAATTGAATGGACACGAGACAGATAAACAACAGGAAAAAGCGAAGTTTTATTATGTGCGCGTGGGGGCCCCCCCGTCATGAAATTGAGACCTAACAAAAATGACCAAAGCAGGCAGTTTTTATCCTTTTCGATGAAGAGACAATAAATCCATGAGGAATTGAAAGGAGAAAGAGAACTTAATTTGGGGAGCTTTAATTTGTAAGCAATTCTAAACAGATTTTGGGCTGGGATAGGAAATGAGTAAAAAAATCACGGACGAAAAAAAATAAAAAAATAAATCACGGACGTCTTCGCTCTAAATTTCCTATGTCTGGTGATCAGGGTGTCTCTTTACCTCCTTAACTTTCACCTGGGAGATTTATTTCCTGCTCTCGGCGACTGAGGAGGGTCTGCCCTTCTCACCACAGGTTGTCTCTGAAGTAACTTTTATTTAAAATAACCAATATGGGGCGCTTGGGTGGCTCAGTCGGTTAAGCGTCCGACTTCGGCTCAGGTCATGATCTCACGGTCCATGAGTTCGAGCCCCGCGTCGGGCTCTCTGCTGACAGCTCAGAGCCTGGAGCCCGTTTCAGATTCTGTGTCTCCCTCTCTCTCTGGCCCTCCCCTGTTCATGCTCTCTCTCTGTCTCAAAAATAAATAAGTATTTAAAAAAATAAAAAAATAAAATAAAATAAAATAACCAATATGCTAGGGGTGCCTAGGTGGCTCCGTTGGTTACGCATTTGACTCTTGGTTTCAGCTCAGGTCACGAGCTCACCGTTCGTGGGTTCGAGCCCCGCATCGGGCTCTGCACTGACCGTGTGGGCCTGCTTGGGATTCTCTCTCTCCCTTTCTCTCTGCCTCTCCGCCCCTCTCTCTCTCAACAATAAACATTGAAAAAATAAAATAAAATAAAATAGCCAATAGGCTGAAGCGGCACATTGTGGGGCGGCCTGCCCTCGGTCCGTCTGTGATTGTCCCAAGCTCTGTTTGATTCAGGTGACCTCACTTTCATTTCCTGGATGTTCAGGAATTCACATATCAACCAAACCTGAAAAACAAAAACTAAAGTTAATTCTGGCTCAGGCTAGGGAGAAACGGGAGCAGAAGTGCCTCTTCGTGTTAAACGCAGAACGAGACTGGGTTATTACAGGGTTTTGGGGGAGGTAAAATTTAGGCAGCACTGAGAGGGAACGGTGTTTGAATGGGCTCACAGCAAGGTGGGCAAGTGAGCAGAGAATTTAAACACCTGGCTAAGCCCGAGAAGGTCCTCAGCCCCGGCCCTGGGATTTGGCACATAAATCCCAGGGAAAGTGTGAGTGGGCCACCCCGGGTGTGGCCCTCTCTGGGTCAGCTCAACCCACACGGGCAGATCCCTTCAGGCAAGTGTGGAACTTTCCATCTTCACGCATTTCTTATCTGAATCCCTTCCTTTCATTCATATTAAGTAGGCCCAAATGCCTGTTTACTCCTTAATGTCTTCTCCCTCAGCATTTCCATGGTTTGAAAGACATTATTGCAGCATAAGTGGGTTTCCTTTCACGTCGCCTTCCCATTACGTGACAGCATCATGGAGTTGTTTGGAAATTGTGCGAATTACTCATAGGGAAGCTAAGATCGTAGGAGCGTGCCAGGCACTGTCGCAAGTGTCCTTCCCTGAGGTGTCTCATTCGATTCTCTCACCAACCCCGTGAAGTCAATGCAATTATTATCATCTTCATTTGTACAGAGGAGAAAACCGAGGCACAGAGAGGTTAAGTGACTTGTCTGGAGTCACCCAGGAAGTAGTGGACCAGAGGTTTGAACCCAGGGCAGCTGGCTCCAAAATCTGCACTTTTAACCCTCCCTGTTGGGTGAGGGAAACTACCTAGGGACCCACTCCATCACCACACACACCCCCCCCCCCTTCCCAGCTCGGCATATGAAGGGGGCTTTCCAGATGTTTCTTATCAAAAAGGGGTGTTGGGTGTGTTCGGGGTGAGAACAGCTGACCTATTTCATGGAGTGTTCTTCATAACCCGCCACCAGGGTCCTGCGTCTAAGGCAGAATTGGGATGGGGTCAGCTGCGTGGCAGGGGGCAGGAGACGGACAGGAAGGAGTCGGCCAGGTGAGGCCCTCCGATCCCCACTGGGCCACGATCCCAAGGATTGTTTATGCTCAGACTCTGCCTCTTTCCTCCTCCTCCCTGAGGGGCGGGGATCTCCTCTGTGGAAAAATACCCAGCTGGGCGAGCCCCAGTGAGAGGGAGGAGGCGAGGGGAAGGGGCTGGGACTCACAGGACCGACTCTTTTCCCCTCTCGTGATTGCTGTTTACTGGGTCGGGTTCTGGGAAAGGGCCAGATTGCATCAGACAGGGCCTGGGGAGGACACGTGGCCTTATAAGTTGGGGCCCGTGAACAGGGAGGTGTCAGGAAACCAGACACAAACAAAGCGTTGGGAGACGGCAGGGAGACAGCAAGGGAAAGTCAGGTGTGATGGCCACCTTCCCGCAAGCAGCCAGCCCGGCCCAGCAGCCCCCAGGTCCGGAGGACGAAGACCTCAGCCTGGATGAGTATGACCTCTATAACCTGGCTCCTTCTTACCTGGGTAAGGTCTGGCCCGGTCACCTTCCTGGTCCCTTACCTTCTACCCCCAACCCCCGACTAGGATTCCTCCTTGGACTCCTCCCCACCCCCCACCCCTCTCTAACCTGTTCCCTTGACCCCTCCAGTCACCCCTTCCAACCCTTCTTCCCCTTAGTGCTGTCCTGCTCAGCCCTGGGACCTCACACGCCCCTAGAATTTGGGAGCAACAACAGATCATGGGGGCCCCTCATTCCACAGATGGAGAGACAGGGGTTACAAGTGCCCCAAAGCTATGTGGTGACCACTCTCCAGTCCGCTTCCTCCAACCCAGGCTCTTTCCAGCCCGCACTCCCAACCCCCTGCCTCTCCTTGGATGTATCAGGCCTCTGTCCACCTCACCTCGGCCTCTTGCCTGGTTCCCAGGAGCAGGAGGTCGGAAAGGTCGCAGCAAGAGAGAAGCTGCCGCCAACACCAACCGCCCCAGCCCCGGTGGCCACGAGAGGAAGCTGGTGACCAAGCTTCAGAACACGGAGCGGAAAAAGCGAGGGGCACGGTCTTGAGGCAGAGCTGGAGGTAAAGAGTCAGGGGTAGAAGTCCCTCTGCCTCCAAAGGACATGCTCGAATGTGTGTGGTCAGGTGGGGAGCAAGGTTCCAAGAACTGTCGTCTCGGGGTGCCTGGGTGGCTCAGTCAGTTGGGTGCCTGACTTCAGCTCAGGTCACAGTCTTGCAGTTCACGAGTTCAAACCCCTCGTCGGGCTCCGTGCTGACAGCTCAGAACCTGGAGCCTGCTTCGGGTTCTGTGTCTCCTTCTCTCTCTGCCCCTCCCCTGCTCACACTCTGTCTCTCTCCCTCTCTCAAAAATAAACATTAAAAAATTAAAAAAGAAAAAAAAAGAACGATTGTCTCAACATAGAATAAAATGAGACACACGTCGGACTCTGAGTTTCCTGGTGGCCAGAGCAAAAGGGGAAACACAGAACCTTTGCAATTGGAGGGAAATTTGGTTTACGGAGAGGGTAACAGAGGCCCAGAGAGGGTAGGGTCCTTCTCTGGAGACCCAGAGCAAGTGACCGGGAGAGGAAGAGTTAGAACCCAGAATTAGAACTGTCACTCTCTTTCCTTGCCCCAGATAAGGCTACAGCACGGATACCACACAGCGATGGAGACGGGACTGCGGAGAATTGGCACCTGGGGGAGGGATCCGGGCCTGCCTGCCTTCCCACTCCACCCCAGGACTTACCCTACCTGACTAGGCTCTGAGGGGCCACCAAGCCCCAGAAAAAGGACAAGCTAGGGGTGGGGAGCAAGACGAAGGGAATGGAGAGGCAGCGTCACGAAAGGTACCCCCCACCCCGAAGGAAAGACACCAAAGAAACTGGAACCCCTTAAGGGTGGCAAGGACAATAAACAAAATTCAGCAGTTGCAGCTTGTGTGTGGAATTTTGTCCCCCCTCCCTCTGTGTGGTTTCGTTTGTTTCTTGTCCCTGCCTGCATATGTCTGCCTCTGCATGAACCAACAAGAACGTTTTTTGTCTTTGGTTATATGTGTCTGGGAGAGGGCGTCCCCGGTTTGGTAGGGACGGGTAGAGGCCAGCCTGGCTGCTTTTGTTTTATTTTGGTGCGCAGAGGTTTTGGCAAATGTGCCTCTGTGGTCTCTTAGGAAATGCACGGAAATGTCCTGTTTCCTTGTCATGCTGCCTGTGAAAGAAGCCCCCTCCCCAGACCCTCCCCAGCTCCTCTCCCTTTTCAGAATAAACAATCTTACTGATCATGTCATTTTCATATAAAACCACCTTTTGAAGTGACTGTTCTTTATGGTGCCGTCTGCAAAACGGAGAACACCGAGATTTAGAACATGAAGGGACTTGCCCCAGGTTACTCGGGGGCTGCTGTACTGAAGTCTCAAAACGAGATAGAAAGTTCTCTCTCTGTCACGTAGCAGCTCCAACAGTCAGTACTCTTGGGCTAAAATGACAACTGGACCACGTCAGGGATTCCAGCTACTTGGAACTCATTGTTCCGCCACGCTCCAAACATGGCTTCCACCTTGGGGTCCACACTCGCTGCTTCGGTGTCTGCCACCAATCAGATCTGCATCTCAACCCGTGGAAAGGGAGTGGGGGAAGCCACACCAATTCATTTTGAAGACCATGACCTAAAAGTAGAATACGTTACATCTGGCCAGAATTTAATCGCATGGCCACGTCCAACTACCGGAGAGGTCGGGAGACAGAGTATTCAGGTGCTTAGCCACGTGTTCACCAAAACTTGGGGAAGGCGGGGGTGTGAATACTGGGGAAAAAACTGGCAAGAAACATTTTCCACCGGCAGACTCAGCACAAGGGGCGGGGGAGAAAAGCCCTAGGTCTGGTCCTGGGCAAAGCATTTTTCTTTTTCTCCTGCCCTTCCATATAAGCCCTAGGCTGCACAACTTGGAGGCAATTGTTCTTAGTTAGGGACCTAAGAATGTGAACAGAGGAAGGCCTCAGCCCAGCACAGATCTGGTGTGTCAGCTTTCGAAAATCATGGCAACAGCCCCCATGTAATTGGGCTACTTCTCTGTGACAGGTGTTTTACAGGCGCTGTTCCATTTAACCCTTACACTAATCCAACAGGCATAATGTTATTTGATCCTATTTTACAGACCAGAAAACCGAGGTTAAGAGAAGTTAAGTAATTTGCCCAAAGTCACACAGCCACAACTTGGAGGAGCTGGGATTTTGAACTTAGGTCCGTCTAATTTTTGAAGCCCGGGTCTTTCCCTTTTTACTATATGCCTGAGGATAAAATGTACGACAATGTGGAATCCTAGATGCTCGTTCATTTCTGGTTAATTACTACTCCTTTTGAGCCTGTTTCTTTTCCTGTCAAAAGGTCTACTTCAGGGGCGCCTGGGTGGCGCAGTCGGTTAAGCGTCCGACTTCAGCCAGGTCACGATCTCGCGGTCTGTGAGTTCGAGCCCCGCGTCAGGCTCTGGGCTGATGGCTCGGAGCCTGGAGCCTGTTTCTGATTCTGTGTCTCCCTCTCTCTCTGCCCCTCCCCCGTTCATGCTCTGTCTCTCTCTGTCCCAAAAATAAATAAAAAACGTTGAAAAAAAAAAAAATTAAAAAAGGTCTACTTCAAAGGAGAAAACAAAGGCTGCAAAGCGCTGTGTCTGTGGCCGAACGTGGCCACTCCCTGTCTTCTGGGTCCTTTGACACTTTGCCAGGAGGCCCCATATGTTACCCTCACTCCTGGCCTGTGATTGGCCCTCCCTGGCCTCGCCCTACCTTGGCACAAACTCTGCCTGGGAGGCCTTTACGTGGCTGTTCCGGGAACCAGATAATTCTTGGAATTACTGAATGTTTGGATCCGAAAGGATCCTGGATGTTAGAGCCCCACTCTGCCCTTCGCGGAAGGGAAAATCAAGGCCTGATGGGGCAGGGGCTAAAACTCATACGAAGACTGGGGACGCAGTCAGGACAAGAACCTGTTCTTGACTCTACCCGTCCAGAACACCCCTCTACTGTTCCACCTACTTTTTACCCCCCCCTTTTTTTGGTCCCCTAGTTGCATGTAATGTCTGTCTCCTTAGTTTCTAGGGGTCCTCCTGAGGACAGAGGGATGACTGACTTCTATTTCCCCTTGGGAGCTTGCGGAAGTTTCCCCACCAAGTTGCCACAATTCTAAGGATTCCCAGCTCCTTGCCGAGAATCTGGAAACTCACTGCGGGGTTTGCTTCACCAACACCTAGTCCTCTTCTGCCCACTCAGCTCTCAGGGCTGTGTATTTTTTCCAATTTCAAAAGCACCCAAAGTTGATTTTAACTGGCACTCCTTAAAGGTAATGCCAGTACTAGGAAGAGTCATGGTCACCATCATTGATGGTCTGCCTGAGGCTTTTCCCCGCCTCATCTTTCACACAGCACTTTCTTGATTTCTGCCCTACGTGCATTTAGGCTGTACCATTGTTTGCCTAGAATTTTTCAAATTACCTCCTTACCTTTTCCACTCAAACGCACTTTAAAAGGAGACTACATCACCACCCAAACTGGAAAACCACAATCACTTGTCATAACTCGAAGATCGTAGAAAGACACCCATTATCACTTCTTTCAGTCCACCTGCGCACACCTCGGATGACCTTGTGTGCTAAGGGTCACGGGCGTTCACACTCGGAGAAACATGGGTTGTTTCGGAGCCAGACACTCCTCCAGGTGCTCTGCATACGTGGGAGAAGGCCGCCTTGTAATCACCCGGTCGCAGGTGCATTAAAGACACGGCTGCCTGGCTTCCCCTCCCAGAGAGTCTGATTTCGTTGGTCCGAGGTGGAGGCCGGGCATTGGGAGTTGGGAGAGTGAGTCTAACGTGCAGTGAAGCGTGAAGGCGTCAGGTGCACGGGGCTTTTGTCTCACACTGCACTTAACAAATAGGGTCGTCACTGCAAGCGCTCCCAAGCCACACGCCCTCCTTACCGTGGGGCCTTGCCACCCTCCTATCGAAGGGGAGACAGGGGACTGTGCTCCTTTTGAACGTGGGGGGAACTTTGCTCTCTGGGGTTCTTGGAGCGCAGTCACCCTGCTGCAAGAAAGTCCGAAGCGACACACGTGGAGACACGACATGGAAAGGCCACGTGCTGATGTCATTCTGGTCTTCAGCCCCGCGGAAGTCCCAGCTGAAAGCCATCCTCCGGCTCCAGACGTGTGAGCGAAGGGAACCCGCTGACGATTTCCAGCCCCAGCCGCCGTGTCACCTCTGGCATCTGAGTCTTCCCGGATGAGGCCCAACAACATATTGGGGCGCCAGAGACAAGCCATCTCTAATTCCCCACCCACGGACGCAGCGCGTGACCAAACGGTCATTTCACAGCCTGACGTTTGGGGATGGTATGTTACACGGCAATAGTGACTGGAACAGCCTCAGGGTCCCCCGGGCTCAAGTCCAGATCCCGTCTGCAAGTGGGGCTCGAACTCACAAATCGTGAGATCATGACCTGAGCCGAAGTCAGACGCTCATCCGACTGAGCCTCCCCAGCGCCCCAGTTTATCCTGCACCTTAATTTCCACATCTGTAGGCAGGAGATGAAAAGTACACCCACCCCCCGGAATGGTTTTGAGGAGGAAATGGAGTCTCTCAAGCACTTAGCAGGGCACCTGACCCAGAACAAGACCTTAAGGAAACGGCAGAGAAGCAGACACAATGGGCTCTGGATCCAGACTCTGTGGGTTCAAGTCCCTGCTCCCTCATCCTCTGTGTGACCTTGGGCCGCTTACCTGACCTTTCTAGTCTCAGTTTCCCCACGTGTAAAATAGGAATTCCAGTAACATTAAACACGGGGTCCTTGCTGCGATTAAGCAAGGAAGTGTTGCAAAGTGCATAGTAAGCAGCATGTAAGTGCTTGATTAAAACAGTGACCCGGAAACAGAGTTCCGGCGTGCAAGAAATGCAATCTATTGTTTAAGTTGATACACACTGCTCCTTTTCTGCTGGCAGCAGGTGTCTGATGGGGTCAGTTTGCCCTCCTTTCTCTCCTTTCTCCAGGGTTGATCAGGAGCAGAGCTGGGAAGGGGCGTGGAATGCTCGAGGCCTCAACATCCCCTTGATACATTGCCATCTGCCACCGTGTCCCTGCCACTGCCCTTCCTGTCCTTTCTTTTCTTTTTTTATCTTAATGTTTATTTATTTATTTTGTGAGAGAGCGAGCACAAGCAGGGGAGAGGCAGAGAGAGATAATCCCAAGCAGGCTCCACGCTGTCAGCACAGGGCCCCATGAGGGGCTCAAACTCATGAACCATGAGATCATGACCTTAGCTAAAATCAAGAGTCAGATGCTTAACTGACTGAGCCACCAGGCGCCCCCTTGCCTTTCCGTTTGTTGTTTACGATCAACCCTCACAGCCCTGCTCTTTGTGTGCTCCGGGCCACCTCCCAACACCTGGGGGCAGGGATACATCTGGGGCCTGTCCTTCACTGGAAAAGGGGGCACAGTCCCTTCCGTCCTCAGATCTCTCCATACTGTTCAAAACGAGCGTGGCCTGGACTCCGTGGGGACACGCCAGTTCTAACTTCTCCTCCTTTCCTTTTCCAATTGCTTCCCTTCTTCCCTGACTTGGGGAGTACCTTAAAGTTGGCCCCACCCCCACCCCATCCACCTTGCTATTCGGGTGGCTGCGATCCTCTGTGCCTTCAGTCCCCCACGGCTGTTGAACTAAAAATGAAACCGTACTGACATCCCTTCGCCGTAGCAATGAAAGCCACATGGCCCTCACTGACTTACCAGGAATGGGATGAGCATCAAAGGAGACGTGGGGAAACTCCACCTTGGTTTGTGTACAAAAATTGCACGGCGATGGATGGTACCCAGTGATCACTGGTGGGCGATCACTCTGTAGTGCATACCAACGTCGAATTATCACGTTACACCTGAAACTTACATGTTCTACACCAACTTGACTTCAATAATAAAGCATAAAAATATTATTCAACCACAGCAATTATTATTTTTTTTAATATATATATTTTTAAGGTTTATTTATTTATTTTTGAGAGAGGGAGCGTGAGGGGGGGAGGGGCAGAGAGAGAAGGAGACAGAATCCCAAGCAGGCTCCACACTGTCTGCACAGAGCCGGATGCAGGGTTCAAACTCACAAACATGAGATCATGACCTGAGCCGAAACCAAGAGTCGGACGCCCAACCAACGGAGCCACCCAGGTGCCCCGCATGGTAATTATTATTATCACACTTTGGCAAATGCCAAAGTCCTGTGGGAGGGCAAAGGCCTGGGTTATGGGTTCACTGGCGGTCACAGGCTGAGCTGGGAGTAGACTCGGTGTGCTGATTCCCACGTCCAAGCTTTCCAGAGAGCTCTGTGGCCTTCAGGGAGTGCCAGGCTGGAGAAAGCAAAGAAGGAAGAACAACCCATCCCCAGAGTCCCTGTGCAAGCAGTCTGCCCCACACAGGGGTACCTTTCCCCAGGGGCCAGACACAACGCCCAGGTCTCTGACAACTAGAAGCACTTCCTTTTCTGTGTAAAAGAAGGTACACTTTTTTTTTCTCTTTTTTATAATTTTTTTAATGTTTATTTATTTTTGACAGAGTGAGACAGAGCATGAGTGGGGGAGGGGCAGAGAGAGAGAGGGAGACACAGGATCTGAAGCAGGCTCCAGGCTCTGAGCTGTCAGCACAGAGCCCGACGCGGGGCTCGAACCCACGAACCGCGAGACCGTGACCTGAGCCGAAATCCAACACTCGACCGACTGAGCCACCCGGGCGTCCCTATACTTTGCTTTTCTGATTACAAAAGCAGTGAATGCTGTGGAATCAGAAGATGAGCACCATCCCCTTGGGTTCAGTCCTCCTGACTGAACACATCCTCCCTCTAACTTTTGCCTTACATTTGAGTTATAAAATTGAAGTTCATTTGTAATCATTTCACGGAATGCTTACACCAGCTCTGTGCAGGCTTATCCTGTTCTCTCTTTTCTGGAGAACTGGTTTGGAGAAGTTTTGTTGGAGTGTGTGTGTGTGTGTGTGTGTGTGTGTGTGTGTGTGTGTTTTACTGTTCGAGGAAATAATCATTTATTCCTTCGACACATATTTATGGAGCCAGGGAATATTCTAGAAGCTATGAGTACAACAGTAAACCAGTTCTCTTCTCATGGAGCTCACATTCCAGTGGGGACAAATAATAAAAGTGAACAAACAAAAGAATTTCAGCAGGGCGTGTGCAATTTAAAACGCCTCAGTTGCGGGGGGGCACCTGGGTGGCTCAGAAAGTTGCGCGTCCCACTTCGGCTCAGGCCATGATCTCGTGGTCCGTGAGTTTGAGCCCTGGGTCAGGCTCTGTGTTGACAGCTCAGAGCCCGGAGCCTGCTTTCGGATTCTGTGTCTTCCTCTCTTTCTGCCCCTCCCCACTCATGCTCTGTCTCTCTGTCTCTCTCTCGCTCTCCGTCAAAAATAAATAAACGTTAAAAAAAATAAAACACGCCTTGGTTACGGAAAGCCTCACTGAGACGTGAGGGCCTTTAAGTGAAGACCAGAAGGAAGTTAGGGAGTCATTTGTGCTGAAATTCCTCTTTATTAAAAGAGCACATAGTACCCATCTAACATACTATGCATTTTGCTTATTAATTTATTGTCTGGGGTTAGGGGAGGTGACCGCTGGCAGCCAAGAAGCCCGAGGCACTAAGGGCAGGGGCTCAGTGACCAGAGGCAGAAGGCAGGGCCTGGGCTGGGTGACCTAAGTGTCCTCTCTTCTGCTTTTGCTGACCCCTCCTCCCCTAAGCCTGGTGCTTTGGGCCCTCCATGGAGCAGGTGCACTGCCCTGGGGAGTCTCCTAAAGGTGTTCTGGGGACGCCCTCTCCGTCACCATCCTCCTTAACATGCTTCCCCACTGCCCATTTGCGTGTGGTGTTCAGACCCCAACCACCCGCCCCTCGGGCTAAGTTCTTCTTCAGGGCTGGTCAAGAAGGCGCGCAATAAACATTCGCGGACGAGCATGTCAGGACTAGTCTCGCTTCACAGCGCTCTTGTTACTGGGGACGTTTCTCCTCCCGCCCCGTCCTGTCAGAATCCTACTAATTCCCAACAATCAGTGTTGCCTTCCAGAGTTTTCCCCCGTCTGATCGCCCGACAGAGTTGACCCACCCCACAACCTCACCGGGCAAATATAGTCCTCACCCCCATTTTGCAGATGCAGAAACCGAGGCTGAAAAGGAACGCGATTAGCTAGGTCTGGGTCAGAGATTCTCACCTGCAGGAAGCTTCCTCTGTTTCTCACGAGAACCACCCTCTCCTCACCCCGAACCCCATGCTCCTCTGTACCTCCTGCTGCAGTCTGGCCTATTTTAGGGCTGTGTTGACGTCTGCTCCCCCTTGAATGAGAACGGTGTTGGAGTCAGTATATCTGCTGCTTCTATAGGAGTTGTCTGGGCCTGCCCTGCTCTCCTCCTCTGGGACCGGGCGGTCAGTTGGATTCTGGGGCTCAGACCAGCAAGGACAGCGGTGAGGGCACGAGGTCCTGACCAGCAATCTCTGCGAGAGGGTCCTGGGAGCAGGGCTGGTCTATCACCTGCAGAGGAGAGTGTGAGCCAGGATGGGGGTCCGGGAGGTGGAAGGGGCGGGGCCTGACATAGCTGTGACCTCTGACCTCTACTCCAGCTTCCCCTCTGGCAGCAAGGGGCCTGTCTCCCTTGGGAGACACCCCCCACCCCTCTGCTCCTGAGGGTTTCCTGGTATTTACAGAAAGCTTGGAGTGCATATTCCTACTCCCGGACAGGTGAGAGGTTCTGGACTTTGGGGGAATGGCCATGAGATTCCTGGTGGGATGTGTGGAGCCCGGGGAGGGGGGGGGGTGGCTGGGAGACTCCCTGGGTCCCACCCTCTCTTATTTGCCCCTCTCCTCTGCCCTCTTTCAGTGTCACTGTTTCCTGCATTCTTCTGGCTGCTCATCACAGTCACCCTGGCAAGATCCTCGGTGCAAGGGAACACGGAGAGGACCCTAGGGTGGGGGGGCCGGGCCAGTAGGGCTCCTGGCACTTTCAGTGAATGCAGGAGAGGGATCATCTCTTTGTCAAGATTGAACCCTGGGGCGCCTAGGTGGCTCAGTGGGTTAAGCGTCCGGCTTTGGCTCAGGCCACGATCTCATGGTTTGTGAGTTCGAGCCCCGCGTCGGGTTCCACACTGGCCGTGCAAAGCCTGCTTGGAATTCTCTCTCTCTCTCTCTCTCTCTCTCTCTCTCTCTCCCCCCCCCCCCCCCATGCTCTCTCTCTGCCCCTTCCCCACTTGCACCTGTGCTCGCGCTCTCTCTCTCAAAAATAAATAAACTTAAAAAAAAAAAAAAAAGTTTGAACCATGGCACCATTTGGAGAGGAGGCGTCAGGGGTAGGCCTCTTGCTATCTTTTGCTCCTGAGCAGGGTTTCTGTTTTCTGGCCCCTCTTCCTTTCTGTGCCCTCCGCAATTAGAGGCCGTTGGTGCCAGTGATCAGGAGCATGAACTGCCACGGCTGTAGTGGAATTGAAATGTGCTAAGAGACTATAACTTAAATGTTCTCACCAAAAAAAAGGGGGGTTGGGATACGAGGTGACGGATTGTTCATTAACGCCAAGGGAGAAACACATTCACGGTGTTTACACATATCAGATCAGCACCTCGTACACTTTAGCTTGTAATTTTGTCAATTAGACTTCCATAAAGGGGGGGGGAAGGATGTGGCCTCTCAAACTGTTCTGTTTTGATTCACATTTCAGTCCTGCTACTGTTGTGTTATCAACCTTGGTTTCCTCATCCGTAAACTGGATTGTTTTGAGAAATATACGAGTTTGGGCGTGTAAAGCCATTAGAGCGATGTCTGATGTATAGAGAAGGTTCAAAATGCTAACCGCTCTGCTAGGCAGTATAGTATAAATGGCTAAGAAGACCAGAGGTCCAGGGTTCAAGTCCCAGAGCTGCCGCTTACTAGCTGGGTAACCTTGGGCACAAAGCCTTAACCCCTCTGGGCCTCAGTTTCCTCTTCATATAATGAATATAAATAATAATACCTCCAGCATAGGGATTCCATGAGCCAGTAGTTGAAAAGTACCTGGGCACATAGAAGCATTTGATTACATTTTATATCACTTTAATTTGTATAATTTTATAATTATCATATAATTTTAACTTTATTCCATTCAGTATAAGTTCAGTGAAGGCAGAACGTTCCATTGGCCCCATTCACTGCTGAACTCAAATATCTAGAATAATGCCTGGACATACCGAGTTGGCGCTCGGTAAATATTGACCAAGCATCTACTCTGTTTTCACGTTGTCCTTTCTATCTGAAACGCTCTCTCCACTGGCTTCTAACAGAGGGCTCTTTCTACTACACGATGTATTTGCCTTTATCATTTAACAAAAATCTGGTCTGTGATTTTTGACATTGGAAATCCATTGTGAAGGTGGCTCAAAGCAGGGGAGGGGAAACACAGCTCCAAATAGCTTAAGCAGAAAAGAAGAGGGGCGCCTGGGTGCCTCAGTCGGTTAAATGTCCAACTTCGGCTCAGCTCATGATCTCGCGGTTCGTGGGTTCAAGCCCCACACCAGGCTCTGTGTGACAGCTCAGAGCCTGGAGCCTGCTTCGGATTCCGTGTCTCCTCTCTTTCTGCCCCTCCTCCTCCCCCACTCACACTCTCTCTCAAAAATAAATAAACATTAAAAAAATTTTTTTTTTTTTTAGAGATTCACTCACGAAACTAAACTTTTCAAAGTAATCGCTTCAGGAAGAGCTGGATCCAGGAGCTCGAAGTAACTTGTGAGATCCTTGTCTCCCTCTCTGGCTCTCAGCTCTACTTTCCAAAGTCAGTTCCAGACTGAGGCAGGGTCTTCCCTCACAGCAGCCAACAGCAGGTTCAAGTTCACATCCTGCCTGTTTAGTCACAGCTGCAGACCGGTAAGTTACAAACTGCCCTGCTTTGACTCTGGTCTCCCACGTGTATCCAGTCTTCTCAGCTAGGTGGCCGCCTCTGGGGGCAGGGACCATGGTTGCCACACCTCAGTACTCAATCCCTAATTCTGTCTTCCCCTCTCCTACCCAAGGGCAGAATCATAGGAAGAGTGGAAGTTGTTCACATCAATATTGGCAGCGGGACTCATGTCTGAGGAGGTGGGTCTGGAGGAGGTCTGGGGAAGACCCTAGGGGCCTTGGGAAGGGCCCAGAACGTGCAGAAAAATTGAAAAGCTAAGAGACTAACATCTAGATCTTAGGGGTCTTAGTGTAGGTGGGAACCGGAGGCGACAGTCCTCAAGCCATAGAGGGGAAAAGGCATTCATGAAAAGATGAAACACCAGATGGAGGTACAAGGAGCCGGTTATTTGAAGAGCCGAGGAAGGGGTTCTACACAGAGGGAATAGCAGGTACAAAGGCCCTGAGGTAGGAGTGCGCCTGGAGTGTTTGTGGGGCAGCCAGAAGGTGTGGGAGGGAATAAAGGAGGTCAGTGGGAAGGATCTCCAGGGCTTTGTAAGCCATTCAGAGGGTTTTGCTTTCACTGAGTGGAATGAGAAGCCACGGGGACCCGTAAGGCCAGGAGCGAAACTGAGGCAGGAGCAAGAAAAGCGGGTGGGCAGAAGCATATATGTTGTATATATTCTTTTGTATGAATCAGATAAGACATGAAACTATAAGCAGTGGGTGTGTACCATTCCGGGGGAGCCACCTGGGGGTTTCACATGCAGTGGGCCAGACGAGTGAGGGACACGGCAGCCACGGGTGGCTGAGACCCCGCAGAGGCTGCGGGGTGAGAGCTCTGGCTGTGGCGTAGGGCCCGGTGTCAGCCTCTGAGCTTAGGGCCGCCGGAGGCCTGGTGTGTGCTCGGGCCTGCGCCCCTCCCTCAGACACCTGGCGTGACCCATCCGGGGGCTCAGCCCAGGGTCTGTCTCCATCCCAGGTCAGTCCCACCACTGGGACTCACCGCCAGAGGTGAGTCCCACCCACTGGCTCTCATATTTGAGGCTGTCCACACCCTGGCCCAGGGCCCAATTGGCTGGCTCCCGGCGATTTCTGTTTCTGGCCCGAATTCTGCCCTGACGCATGTTTCTGGGTCCCTAGGTCCCCTCTGCCTGTGCCCTCACCACTCACAGCCCCAACCGTCCTTAATTTGTAAGATGTGACTGCAGCCTTTTCTGTTCCTTACCCTCTTCTTCCCACTCTCCTTCCACCTTTTTTCGTCCGTGGAGGGCAACCATGCCTTGTATTTATTAATGACAACTAACATTTCTTTCCTTATACCTGTTGTCTTACCACATGCCAGGCCCTGTTCCAACCTCTTGGTAAATAATAGCTCATTGAATCATCTAAACAGTCTTAGGAGTTTGTATTATTTGCCTCATGTTATAGCTGACAAAGCAGGCGCAGAGAGGTTAAGTAACTTGCCTAAGATCACACAGCTACTCAGTGGCAGCCATTTATGTGCGTAATCGTCACCGCAGTCCCATCCGGCGAATAAGTAGCCTCCCCACCTAGTAGATGAGCCAAGAACAGGGGGATTTCAGGCCTCGCCAAAGGTCGTACTTGACCAAAGGAAGTATAGGGGCTGTGAAAGCAGCGTAGGACTGACTCCCAAGTGGGGCCCTGACCCGTGACCCCCTATGTCTCCCAAGTTCACCTCCATGTCTGAGCTGGGAGGTGGGCAGGCCTGGGATCGCAAGCCTCATCTTACAAATGGAGAAACTGAAGCCAAGAGTGTTTGGGCCTCTCTCTTTCAAGAGGGTACACTTGAGGGGGGAAGGGCAAGCAGGGCCGGGACTTGAACCGGGACTTTTTACCCCCAGGCCGGTGATTTTTCCTCGACAGCCCTGCCTCCTGGGTTTCAAACTCTTCCTTCCTGGCACTCCACAGAGCTGGTGTCCCACCTTCTCCCCACACCCTGCGTGGCTCAGTCTTCCCGCCCCTGCATTCCTGCTTCACCTACACAGAACACCCCGCGATAAATATCTCATCACTAGTGCGTCCCCCACCCCCACCCCTTTGTCTCAGCCCTCCCTAGGTGTCTGCCATGGCCTTGATGACTTTTTTCTCTCTTACAGGGAAAAAAGAGATGGGATCGAGGGAGAGAAGCCCTCTCCCCTTGCCAGACTCCCCTGCCCCAGGTCGGGAGTCGCATAGGAGACACCCCATCTAGAGGCAGCCCCCAGGGTCGGTGGGAAGGGGCGTGGCGAGGGCACGCTGCAGAAAGAATGACTGACCCTGGGTGTGGTGTGGGGTGCATGTGTACAACAGGAGAGAAGTCAGGTGATGGGGGCTGGGGCTCTAGGATGTTCCACCTCCACGCTCAGGGGGGAAGGGGTGGGCGCTGTGCCTGGGCTCAGGGTCTCACCACCTGTGTTCAGGAGACTCCGAGGTGTGGCCCCAGCTCCAGACTGGCCCCACCTCCCCCCAGCCTTCCTGCCTTCAGCGAAGCCCAGCTTGATTTAACCGAGGGGTTACTTCCAAGTCTCGGAGTTGACATCAGAGGGCCCAGGGATTCCCCTCACCAGCCCGAGCTGAAAACAAGGGACTTGAGTTCCAGGCTTCGCCCTGTCGCTGATCTGCTGTGTCGACTCTGAATCGAGACTTCCCCTCCCTGATTCCATCCTGATATCACATCTGAAGCTTCTAACTTCGACTTCCTGGGCGCAGGATTCCCATGCAACCCCATGGAGTGTCCCGTGGGGTCAGAGCTCTAACGGGGTACTTGGGAAATGATCAGAAATGTGGCAGATGGCTCTTTTCTCTCTCTTTTAAATCATCTAGGTTTTAATTTCCCTACGTAATAATAGGGGCAGCATTTGAAAACTGCTACTGCTTCTCAATGAGGAACCTGATTTCCGGAGCTGGCCAGTGACTCACCTGAGGTCACCAGAAGTGTCAGCTACACACTGGAGTCCATAGATCTCCGGGATCTTGGTTTCCTTTCCAGCAGTTCTCAGCCTTCACCACATCCCTTCGATTTCCTGCTGCTCCCAGCCCAAGCCTCAGCTCACCAGCCAAGATCCATTCGTGGCAACTGAGGCCCAGGTAGACAGAGACAGGCTCAGGCCCATCCTCCAAGGATATAGACAGAGGCTGCCCCCCCACCCCATGCCCCACCACCACCCCGCACCTCTCCTCATCGGCCCTCTGGTTTCTTGGCAAGGCTCTGCCAAGATCATCAGCCCAGGGCCGTGGCCAGCAGCCCAGAAAACCCCATTTCCATCCTTCAGTACCTGTCTGGAGCCTTGGCAGAGTCGGGGAAGGCTGACAGCAAGAGCTCAGGGCTCAGCAGTGGGTCCCAGACCTCCCGTCTAGGAGGGCAACTTACAGAGCGCCAGGAGGGCAACTTACAGAGCGCCAGCCGTGAGTAGAACCTGCATTAGGCACTGTGATAAAAGACAGATTTGTTTGCTGATTTGCTAAGAAGCTGCTATTGTTAGCTACGGGGGATATATCAGTGCACATAACTGGCAAACATTCCCACCCTTGGGGAGCTCGCGCTCTAGTGCATAGAGAGAGACAAAAAAGAGAGAGAGAAAATGTTAAATATTTTTTAACGGTGTTTTCTCTTTTTTGAGAGAGAGACAGAGACAGAGACAGCACAAGTGGGGAGGGGCAGAGAGAGAGAGAGAGAATATCCCAAGCAGGCCCCATACTGCCAGCGCAGAGCCTGCTGTGGGGCTCGAACCCATGAAGCCATGAGATTGTGACCTGAGCCAAAAGCAAGTGTCAGACACTTAACCGAATGAGTCACCCAGGAGGTCAAAAATGTTAGATATTTTTAAATGTTATGGAGAAATATAATGCAGGGAAAGGGATAGAAAGTGTATGTAAGAGACACAGGCAAATAATTAAAGTGAACAGTTATTAAAGATAACGTCTTCAAACTATGATTATATGGGATTTCTGGAATCTAATGAAGGGAATCTATAAAAAAATAAGAAAAAAATAATAATGAATAATTAAAGTTTACTCTCTGAGGGGCGCCTGGGTGGCTCAGTCAGTTGAGCGTCCAACATCGGCTTGGGTCATGATCTCCCGGTTCGTGGGTTCGAGCCCCACGTTGGACTCTTTGCTGACAACTTGGAGCCTGGAACCTGCTTCAGATTCTGTGTCTCCCTCTCTCCCTGCCCCTCCCCTATTCGCACTCTTCTGTCTCTCTCTCTCTCTCTCTCAAAAATAAAAATTAAAAAGCTATAAATAGGGATGCCTGGGTGACTAAGTTGGTTAAGTATCCGACTTCAGCTCGGGTCATGATCTCGCAGCTTGTGAATTTGAGCCCCACATCGTGCTCTGTGCTGACAGCTCAGAGCCTGGAGCCTGCTTCGGATTCTTGTGTCTCCTTTTCTCTCTACCCCTCCCCCGCTCATACTCTGTCGCTCTCTCTCTCTCTCTCAAAAATAAATAAAAACATTAAACAGTTTTTAAAGAGTATTAATAAATAAAGTTTACTCTCTGAAATGAAGACAAAAATAAAGACGTTCACTGTCACATCTAATTAACATGGTACTAAAATACCCAGCTAGAAAAAACAAGGCCACACAAATAATGTGTATTTTTTAAAGGTATAAAATCTGGAAAAGGCACCACTTGCCCTTTATAACCAGGAACAAAGTAGGACAAACTATAAACTAATGATCTTGAACTCATGAAGGCGCTGAGGTCACGGGGCTAAGAACGGACCTCACATTCAGAATAGGACAGATCCCTTCGGTCAGCAATAGAACGTTTATTTGCTTCGGGCGGACACTGATAAATACCACACAAACTGACGAAAATATTAATCTAAAATTTTGTTTTAACGAAACCCACTGCAAATAAAAATAGATTAAAAATGAGTATGTTCAAAAAAAAAAAAGATAAGCTATGTAAACGCCAATCAAAAAGAGCAGGACCGGTTGAATTAATTTAAAAAAAAAAAAAAGTAAGCTTCAGGGAAAAAGAGGGAATATTATCAGGGAGAAAGAGAGACACTGCATTCTGGTAAAAGGGTCAGCTCTTCAAAAAGGCATCACAGTTCTAGGGGTGTATCTGCCTAAATAACAGCATTTCAAAGCAGTTGAGAGAAATCGATGCATCTAAAAGGAAAATGGAGAGATCCACAGTTATAGTTGGAAATTGCACCATTTCTTTCTAGAACAAAGAAAAGAGAAAGTGCCAGGGACCGGGCTGCATATTTTAATAGGGTAGTCAGTGAGGACTCCATCTGAGAAGGTGACGTTTGAGCGGGGATCGAAAGAAGAGAGTAGGCTTTGCAGATATCTGGAAGAAGAGCCTTCCAGGCAGAAGGGACAGCAAGCGCAAAGGCCCTGAGGCAGGAGCATGCATGCCTGGCAATGAGGGAGCCGGGATGGCTGGAGTGGTATGAGCGAGGATAGAATAAGCAAGAGAAATAAAAATGAAACGTCTGTTGGAGACAGGATTTATGGCAGGAAGGAATGAGCTATTCAGGGGAGGAAGCCCGTGACAAGGGGTAGGTTCAGAAAAGGTTGAGGAGAGGGAACTCCAGAGAAGGCAGTGGGACATTCTAGGCAAAGAGAGGAGCGTGTGCAAAGGCAAGCAAGTCTGAGGTGGTTCATCATGTCCAAGCGTGAAGCTCCAGCTGCCGGAGCAGAAATAGGGCAGGGGCCAGGAATGAGGCTGTGGGAGTCAGCTGCAGCCAGATCGAGAAGGGCAGAGACACGACAAGAGACAGGAGGTCTTGACGAACCATCAGAGAAGGTCGGGAGGATCAGGAGGTTGTGGTGAGAGAGTGGGTGATGGGGTTCGAGGTTCAGGAGGTATGGCAGTTCTGGGTACCGGCAAAGGGTGGGGAGTGGTTGCATCAGAGGGTGAGTGGGGTGGCATGCCTCCAGAGTGGCCGCAGGACTTGGGGATGGGAGGAAGACCGACCAGGGCCTGTGCCTGTCCTCACGATCAGTCTCAGGATGTTTGGGACCCCCCACAGTGGGGAGCCTCAGCTGCGTGGGATGTGGGAGAATGAGCTGTCACCACTGGGGGACGCGGCAAGCGAAACCCATCTGGGCTAGGCAGGTGCCAGCCGCTCTTCCTTTTCCTTCTCCTCCAAGCAGCCCTCTGGGATTGCTCCCCGAAATGTACTGGTACTTCCCTGGCAGTTGGTTCCAGGCGGCCCCGAGGGGCAGGGCCTGTGTAGAGCCGAGGAGGCAGACTACAGGAAGGGAAAGCCCCCATGGTTTCTGTCTCACTGCAGGGACCCAACAGGGAAACCCCACGGATCCCAAAAGGAAAGTGGGCCTCGGGGAAGACCAAGAAACCCCCATCGTGTCCCTGAAGATGGAAAATCCAGGGTGGGGTGAAGGGTGGAACCGTGCTGGAAGGGAGACCTGTCGTTGAGGCAGCCCAGCCCTGACAGCCGTCCACAGAGCAGAAACACACAGGGCAGGGTTATTCTGGGACCTGGCTGAGCCCCATCCTGACCTCACACAACCCCAACCTGGTGAGCCCTGACCCTGGTCATCGAGGGAGCTCTTATCCCAGCCCAGGCCTGAGCCCTGACCTGAGTCACAGGCTCTGTCAGAAGCTCGGCCACAGCCTGAGCTCTGGGCCCAATCCGGACTGAGGTCTAAGCTCAACCCCGATGGGTCCCAAGCAGAGCCTCTGGGTCATTGACGGCTCTGACCCCAAACACAGACAGAGCTAGGATGTTGGCCCTAGACAAAGTTCTAGACCAAGTCCGGCCCTAGTAGACCAAGTCCTGATCATGGTTACAGACTGAGATCTAATCCCAGGTCTTACTCTGGCCAAAGACAGAGCCCTCGGCCCATTCTCACCTGCCCTGCCCCTGCCCGGGCTGGGGCCCCAGTGCTCCACACAAAACCCCCCTCCCAGCCCCCCCAGCGACTTCCCCGCTTCCTTCGCACTCCCTCACTCAGCCATCTGGTAAACCAGAAAAGAGTAGGATGACTCAAAACCCCAAGTCCTCTCCGATGGGCAATCCCCTTACCTGGCCGTCCATCTTTTGCCAGACAGTGAGCTGGTGATGGCATAGGATGATGATGACAGAGCAAAGGAACAGGAGGGGTTGAGGGTCCAGGACCCATCACCAGCCCCTAGAGCAGTGACTTACCCGGGAGTGGGGATGCGAGGGGAGGAAATGTCCTAGGAGCTCAGCGGGGGGTCCGGAGCTTGGATTGACCGAAACCCTAGCTTCCCGCCACCCCCTCCACCCCCCCTGCTGCACCTCCCGCCCCCTCTGGGAAGGGAAATGACATTTCCCCATTTCAGCAAGGGGTGGTGAGGAGGGAAGACTGAGCGCAAAGCCGAAAGTACAAGCAGGACGGAAAGTGAAACCGGCGCAGCCCCCAGTATAAGACCCCTGCCCGGGAGATGGCTGGCCACACAGGCTGGGCCCCGTCATGGGCCAGATGGCAGGCGACCTTGGCTGGCGTGAGTTTGAGGCCAGGGCCGGGGGCGGAGGGGGTGGCAAGCTTGGCTGAGACTGGGCAGGGGGTGGGAGGGCTTGACTGGTGTGGATGGGGGCCGGGGGCCGAGGGACAGCTACTGGGTCAAGACTAAGGATACAGGAAACAGTCGACCGGAGGATAGGAATGAGGCTGGAGTGAATGAGGGTGATGGTTTGATCAGGGCTGGGCAGCGGATGGGAAGCCTTGACCGGCCCAGATGGGGAGAGGCGGGCAGCCAGTTTGACCAGGGCCAGGATCAGGAGTTTGGCTAGAGCGACTGAGCGGGGACGGGACAGTTTGGCTGAGAACCGGGGCTGGGAGAGGAAGAAGGGCAGGAGGAGTGGGCTGGAGTGTGGGGCGGGGGCAAGGCAGCGGCGGCCTAACTGGGTCAAGGGTCTGTAGCTTGGAAGGAGGTCCAATCCACAGTGGGCGACTCAAGGACACAGAGACACAGAAGGAAGAGCAGATGGTAGGGCCATAGTAGGGACCAAGGGCTGGAGAACGGGTAGAGAGCCAGAGCCAAGGAGCTGGGATTGAGTGCAGAGCGTAGGGAGAAGCCAAGGGAAGGGTCTGGGGTCCCAGAGCTCAGACAGGAAGCCCTAGGAAGTGGCCCAGCTCGATTTGGGGTGGCAATATCCACCAGAGCCTGGGGTACTCACTTTCCCTCAACACAGAGCTGAGAAGAACCCCACTCTGCCTGAAGTCCCTGGGATGTGGTCCCTAAACCGGGGAGCCCGGATGCTAGGGGTCCCAGGGACCACCCACCACCTCTAGAAGTACATTGGCCGGTGAAGGACCCAGAAGCTCTCCTTCACCTTTACGTACAGGACATTTCGGGAAGCAGAGCCCATCAAGAATGGACAAGGGAGAAGCATGGAGAGGAGGGTGAGCGGGAACAGACAGACTTACAGCTTAGTTTTGGTTTGTGTTTCGAGGAGAATTGTGTAACTCCAGTGATTGCTAGATTTCCTCTCCCTGATGGAGAAACCACCGAACCCTGGCCTCTTCCCAGACCCCCCACCCTAGGGCCCCTCTCTCTTCTGTCCAGGAAACATAGGCCGGAAATACTTTCAGAAACCAGCTGGCCTGACTACCCCATTTTACGGATGGAAACCTGAGGCACAGAGATAAGAGGCGACTCATCTCATCCAGGGAAGGACCTGGACGAGAAACAGAGGTTATGCCTCCCATCCCAGGCCCCCTTCCTCCCCCTGGCACCCCCTCTTCTTCTGACACTGCAGAGTGACCCATCGGCCTCGGTGGTGGCTGGACCAATCTGTCCTTCTGACTCTCCAAGGTAGAGTCTCCAGCACTGCCCGCCCACCCCTGGGGCTCCAGTTCAGGCCATCAGAGCCGCCTGGCTAAGCCCCAGGAATCTTCGGCAGAACAGAGTGCCCACTCCAGGGGAGGTGGCTGCCTCGTCTGAGTTCCCTGCGGGGGAAGCACGCAGGATCTGCATTTGGGCAGATCTGGAATCCAGTCCTGGTCCCCTCCCCCTCTCGCCACGCCACCCTGGGCTAGTCAGCCTCACATTTTCCTCATCTGCAAAATGCACGGATAATAGCCCCCAGGCTGCCACATACCGTTGAGCGGTTGGTTCACCGAAAAAGACACTTAGCCAAGGGAGTTAGTGAGGGGCCGAGATGGAGCCTGAGATCTGCTTACGAATGTGGGCCTTCTGTGCAAGGCCGTGTCCCCCTCGGAGAAGGGGTACCTTCCTTTCGTTCAGACAGAGATGCCATATGGTGTCCTCGATAGCTTCCATGTTATTAGTGGCCTTGCGGGGTCAGCAAAATGGCACACAGGCTTTGCCTACAGCACAGGCTCAGAAGGGGCATGTTGAGTTCTTCTCGAGCTTTCCCCCAACCTGGCCCACCATCTCCCCCCTCTCTCCAGGGCTCAGCCTCTTGTTGCTCTCCTTGCTCCTGGCTCGTGCTGGTGTTTGGGGATTCCCGAGGCCGCCAGGGAGGCCCCCCCTGAGCCTGCAGGAGCTGCGGAGGGAGTTCAAGGTCAGCCTGCACCTCGCCAGGAAGCTGTTCTCCGAGGTTCGGACCCAGGCCCACCGCTTTGTGAGTCTCTCTCTGATGCAGCTGGCTTTGGGGACGGGCGAATCCCCAATCCCTCTGGCCCCCCCACTAACAGATCTTGCCCCACAGGCTGAATCTCACCTGCCAGGAGTGAGCCTGGACCTCCTGCCCCTGGGAGATCAGCTCCCCAATGTCTCCCTGACCTTCCAGGCCTGGCACAGCCTCTCTGTGAGTTGGGGGCCGGTGGGGTGGGGCAGGAGAGCTGGCAGCAAGGCTGGGCCGGGTGGATGGTGATGACGTCAGGGGATTGAATGGAAAATGGATTTGGGGATGAATGGAGGAATTGGATCCGGATGAGGCTTGGCACGTCACCGGATATAAAGATCCAGCTGGAATAAAGAAGTCATGTCAGAACGAGGCTGCACATACGGAGGAGGGATGGCGTGGGATTAGTGTGGGAAGGAGGTTGGAGACAGGATAAAAACACAAGTGAAGCCATGGACGTGAAACGGAGGGGGGTGCCTGGGTGGCTCAGCCGGTTAAGCGTCCAACTCCTGATCTCGGCTCAGGTCACGACCTCACGGTTCCTGAGATCGAGCCCCCAGTCTGCTGTTAGCACAGAGTCTGCTTAGGGTTCTCTCTCCCTCTCTCTGTCCCTCCCTCCCCCCCCCTCAAAATAAACTTAAAAAAAAAAAGGAGGGGTGCCTGGGTGGCTCGGTCGGTTAAGCATCCGACTTTGGCTCGGGTCATGATCTCACGGTCCATGAGTTCGAGCCCCGCGTCGGGCTCTGTGCTGACAGCTCAGAGCCTGGAGCCTGTTTCAGATTCTGTGTCTCCCTTTCTCTCTGCCCCTCCCCTGTTCATGCTCTGTCTCTCTCTGTCTCAAAAATAAATAAACGTTAAAATAAAAAAAAAAAAGGAAAGGAACATGAAAGGGGATGGTAGGGAAGAGGATAGAGTGGGGTTGTGGAGAGAGAGTGATAGGACAGTGGAGATGGGCTTAGGTTTGATCCTCAGCCTGCAAGCCTTTCCTGACCCCCTCCCTTCCCTCCTGCAGGACCCAGAACGACTCTGCTTCCTCTTCATGACACTTCGCCCCTTCCATGCCCTGTTGGGAAGCCTGGGAAGCCAGGGGGGCTGGACGAGCTCAGAGAAGATAGAGCTATGGACCATGAGGTTGGACCTCCGGGATTTGCAGCGGCATCTCCACTTCCAGGTAGAGTGTTCACCCCCCTCCCGAACTCCCAGAGACCAACACGTAACATTGAGCCTCACGGGCCCCCTTTTTCAAACACTCCCTGCCCGCAGGTTGGGTAAGTTTGGAAGGAGATGCTGTAGGTCCTCTGAGTGTGTGTGTGTGTGTGTGTGTAGGCCCTGGCTCTGCCCCCCCCGAATCTCTGCCTCCTCTTGATGTCTTGATCCAAACAGCTCTGAAGCACCCGGAACAGCTGCTGGCATTAGCAGGCCCTACAGCAAAGCTCGGTCCCTTCTCCCTTAGCCCCTAACGTCACCAGATCCTCCCGAATATCTCCAAGGGAAACAGGCGTTTTATCCTTAATAAAATGTAAGCAGCATGAAAACTGGCTGTCCCACCTTGCTGCCCTCTCCGGACCCCCAAATGACCCTCGAGAGGAGAACTTCGGGCATCCCACACGCCCAGGGCGATCCTGGGATTGTGTGCCCGCCCCGGGCGCGGCATCTGGCTCGGTGACTTCCATTTTCTCGAATCAAAAAATCAGGCAGGACACGTGAGACGATGACATAATGGAAGG
The DNA here is from genome assembly GCF_018350215.1 of Panthera leo. Lineage (NCBI taxonomy): Eukaryota > Metazoa > Chordata > Mammalia > Carnivora > Felidae > Panthera > Panthera leo. Next base: position 18,678,578 of record NC_056694.1, read on the forward strand.
TCTAGAGTAGGGGCTGTCCAGGGAAATCATGACCTCGTGGTATCTGATGTCATTCTGTTACCACTGGGCACCTAAAGGAACAAGGGTTTGCTCGGGGTCTCCGCTTGGCCACTGTCTGACCCGTGGGCCTCTCCTCACAGGTGCTGGCTGCGGGACTCAACCTCCCCGAGGAGGAAGATGACGAGGAGAGGAAGGAGCCGCTCCCAGGGGCTCCGAGTGGCCTCTCACGGGTGTCAGGGCAGCCGTCCTGGCCCCAGCTCCTCTATACCTACCAGCTGCTGCACTCCTTAGAGCTCGTCTTAGCTCGGGCCGTAAGGGACTTGCTCTTACTCTCCCAAGCTGGAAACCCAGCCCCGGCCTCGGGGTCCTCGTTCGGCTCCCGGCCCTGATGGGGTGACCGCTCAGCCCCTTCCCTTCACCCTTCATTCAGTTCGGGCCAACGGGACAGCCTCCAGCTCGTCTGCCTCAAACAGGGCAGGACTCCACCGGCCTCCCACCCCAACCCCCACCCAATAACTTAAGGCCCCTCCAGGCCCTGCCGGATATTTATTTCTTGGATATTTATTTATTGTTTAGGAAAATGATGGTTTATTTATTGTTTCAGAGCCGGCTAGTTGTCCCCGAGCTAGGCCACCGTGCGGGGTGCCGAATAAAGCACTGTCATCCTCTCTCAGCCTCGGCTTCTTTTCCCAGAAGGGGTGCCTGATGCCAAAGGACAAAAGGGTCTGGGGGGGGGGGTCTGTAGTCTCTGGCCGCCCTGGACCCCTCTCTGCTCCTAAATTTCGGGGGCTCCTGGCCCACCTTCCCCCAGACTGGCTTGCTGGGCTGGTGGTTGCCACAGTAACCTGCAGAGCCGTGAGTTTTTCAAAGCTCAAGGCCACTGATCCGTCCCATCAACCTCTGATTGCAGATGGAGGTCCAGAGGGCCTCCTGACCCCTCTCCTCCGGGCTAGCGCCCACCCCGCCGAGCTTTGGGTTCCCACTGCACTGCCCTCTGGAGGCCTGGGTGGGGACCGGAGAGGTCGGGGAGGGAAGGCCGTGAGGAGAACTGTCCCGTCCCCTCGGTCCTGCAGACAGCAGAGATGCGCCGGAGGCGTGATCAGGACGGGCCATGAGGGGCGCGCTCCCAGCGGGTCAGGGGTTGGGGGGGGGGCTGTCCATCAGCCACACTGCAGTCAGACTCCTCAAGTTCACGCTTCTCGAGGATGTCTGCCTCTGTCTGCTCCGAGCTTGACACACCAAGAAACCAAGGCCCAGAGGGTGGAAAAGGGTGTGTCCAAAGTGGCGGAGGGAGATAGGCCGAGCAGGATTTGGTGGATCCTTCTGACGCTCATTCAGGGCCCGGCTCCCAGGGGCTCGGGGCGCTCACTGGGGTTTGGGCCGGCCCAGTCGGGCCTGCAGTTCCTGCATCATGCCGGGGTGGGCAAGGCCAAACCTGCAGGTGGAGACGGGCTGTGGGAGCTGGTCTCCACGTGTCCACGGCCTCCTCCCCACCCCGGCCCAGCCACGTCGCCCTCTGCTTACCCGTGTCCCAGGGGCCTTCTCCTGGCTGGCGGTGGGGTCCCTTCAGGCCTTGGGGGGCTTGCCTCCGGGGGTTCCTCTGGCCGGAGAAGTCTCTGCTCGGGGGCTGACGGCTCTTCCTCAGGGGGGGGGCTGGGAGGCTCCTCCTGCCGCTCAGGGGCCGGGGTCCGTCGGAAAGAGGGCCGGGAGCGACGCTGGGAGGAGCTTCGAGACAGGAGTACACGGCTCCTCGAGACAGAGACGTCCAGGCGAGACCCAGGAAGCAGGGCCTGCAGGGACAGGGGCACCGAGTACCAAGGGGCTGGCTTCGATATTCTGCTCTGTCCAGCCCCAGACCCCGGCTGGAGCCCTCACCTCACTCCAGCTGCCGTGAGCATCCCCTCCGGGACTTGCTGCCGTCTCCCCACGTGGCCCAGGCTCCTGGTGTGTTGACTGGTCCTCCTGGCCCTGGATGTCCTCCGGGCCTTCTGGAACAATCTCCTCGGCCTCTGCCCTCTGGTCTTCAGTCACCTCAACACCCTCCACGTCAAGGGGCCTCTGTGCCTCTTTCTCAGGGTGGAGGTCCCCACGCTGCCCCTCACCGCCTTGCCCCTGCTCCTTTAACTGCCATCCCGCAGCCTCCTGTTCCCGCGGCGGCGTCTGCCCTCCTGGGAGCCCCTCGGCCTCTACCGTGGCCGTGGCGCCCTCTGCCCTCGCCACCTGGGAACCCCAGGTAAAGCCGTCCATCCCACAGCCTCCCTCTGCCGCTGCAGATTCCCTGACCTCTGCGCACTCTCCCCTGGGCTCACCGTCTCCGGCCTCAAAAGCCTCTTCTGGGCCCCCTCTGCTATTTACCTCCATGTCTGCTGAGCCCTCCAGGCCAAACTCTGGCCCCCCTCGGGTTTTTTCCCACGCAGCCTCCACCAGCTCCTTTCCTCCCCAGCCTCCTGCCTCCCTTCTGATTCCCAAGCTTCCCCAGCCTCTCTTTTGGGCCCTCTCCCAGGTGCAGCAGCCCTCCCATCGGCCTTGTCCCCCGCTATCTCAGCGGCCGAAGAACTGACCCCTGTGTCCTCGCTGCCCTGGAGGCTCAGAGCCGCCTCCTCCAGCCCCCAGACTCCGCTGGATGTCGTGTCTGCCCTGCAGGGCACCGTGGCCTCTGCCTCCTCATCCTCGGTGTCTCGGGCATCTGACTCCCCCAGTGCCCGACCTGCCCCTGCCCCTGCGCTGAACCTTCCACCCGGCTCCTGGCTCTGTGCTCCGCGGGCCTCTTCCTCCTCTGCTCCACACCCTGCTTCCTCAGCTTTCTTCCACTCCCCACCTGCCTCCAGGACATCTGGGAGCGCAGACTCTTGGCCTCCCTCGGCCTCCTCGGCCTCCTCGGCCTCCTCTGATGCCTGGCTTCCTACAGCCTCCTCCTCCCCCTCTTCAGCATCTGCTTTTTCTTTGTGGGAATCCCCTCCCTCCAAGTCCCTCCTCTGGGCTTCAGTCCCAGAGGCACCAGGCTTTCCATACCCCAGGTTTCTGGGGTATTCCTCCGGGCTCCTTTCTGTCTCCTCTTTGTTCAGGGCTGGAATGCCCCGGGGCTCTTCCTCTTCCCCCAGTCCTTCCTCAGGCTGCTCTGTTGGGGTCTGGGGGGCGGCCATCAGCTCAGGGTCCTGGCCTTCGGTGACCTCGTGCTCAAGGCCACTGCCCTCCAACGCCAGCCCTTCTCCACCTGTCTGAGCCTCCCCCTCGCTCTTCTCCCCCCTGCACTCCTTCTCAAGGCTGGCCTCCGGGTTTGCCTCCAAGCCAGCATCACCTTCAGCCTCGTTTGCCACTTTGTTCTTGGGCAACTCAGCCTCGGCGATCCAGCAACTCTCTCCCTCCTCTTTGGCCTTCTCTGCCTGCACCACCTCCTCCAGACCAAGGGCAACAGTCCTGTTCACCAAGGCTTGCCTCCCCTCGGCCTCTTCCCCGTCCCGATCTGCCTGGACCTCAAACCCCTCTCCCTCCCCCTCTGACCCCTGGCCTCCTGCAGACTCTTTCCCTGCCAGCTGGTCCTTCACTGCTTCCTCCACGCCCTCAGTTCCTAGAGCCTGGCTCTGTTTGGGGGAAATGCTCATCTCAGCCTTTCTCTTCTCATCCACCTCCTCCTCCTGGTCTTCCCTGGCAGCCTCCTCTATTGCCCAGGTCCTCCCAGTGCCCTCTGAGATCCTTTCTCTGGAGACTACTTCCCCATATTCTGGCTCCCTGGCTCCCAAGAGGTTACCTTCCTTCCCAACTGAGGTTGTCCCGGCCTCTGCCTTGCCTAAAGTTATCCCGGCCTCCTCCTCTCTACCTGAGGTTGTCCCGGCCTCCTCCTCCCTGCCTGAGGTTGTCCCGGCTTCCTCCTCTCCCCCTGAGGTTGTCCCAGCCTCTTCCTCCCTGCCTGAGGCTGTCCCAGCCTCCTCCTTTCCCCCTGAGGTTGTCCCGGCCTCCTCCTCCCTGCCTGAGGTTGTCCCAGCCTCCTCCTCCCTGCCTGAGGTTGTCTCTGCCTCCTCCTCCTCCCTGTCTGAGGTTGTCCCGGCCTCCACCTCTCCCCCTGAGGTTGTCCCAGCCTCTTCCTCCCTGCCTGAGGCTGTCCCAGCCTCCTCCTCTCCCCCTGAGGTTGTCCCAGCCTCCTCCTCCCTACCTGAGGTTGTCCCAGCCTCCTCCTCCCTGCCTGAGGTTGTCTCTGCCTCCTCCTCCTCCCTGTCTGAGGTTGTCCCGGCCTCCTCCTCTCCCCCTGATGTTGTCCCGGCCTCCTCCTCCCTACCTGAGGTTGTCCCAGCCTCCTCCTCCCTGCCTGAGGTTGTCTCTGCCTCCTCCTCCTCCCTGTCTGAGGTTGTCCCGGCCTCCTCCTCTCCCCCTGATGTTGTCCCGGCCTCCTCCTCCCTGCCTGAGGTTGTCCCAGCCTCCTTCTCCCTGCCTGAGGTTGTCTCTGCCTCCTCCTCCTCCTCCCTGTCTGAGGTTGTCCCGGCCTCCTCCTCTCCCCCTGAGGTTGTCCCAGCCTCTTCCTCCCTGCCTGAGGCTGTCCCAGCCTCCTCCTCTCCCCCTGAGGTTGTCCCAGCCTCCTCCTCCCTACCTGAAGTTGTCCCGGCCTCCTCCTCCCTGCCTGAGGTTGTCTCTGCCTCCTCTTCCTCCCTGCCTGAGGTTGTCCCGGCCTCCTCCTCCCTGCCTGAGGTTGTCTCTGCCTCCTCCTCCTCCCTGTCTGAGGTTATCCCGGCCTCCTCCTCTCCCCCTGAGATTGTCCCAGCCTCTTCCTCCCTGTCTAAGGCTGTCCCAGCCTCCTCCTCTCCCCCTGAGGTTGTCCCGGCCTCCTCTTCCCTACCTGAGGTTGTCCCAGCCTCCTCCTCCCTGCCTGAGGTTGTCTCTGCCTCCTCCTCCTCCCTGTCTGAGGTTGTCCCGGCCTCCTCCTCTCCCCCTGAGATTGTCCCAGCCTCTTCCTCCCTGTCTAAGGCTGTCCCAGCCTCCTCCTCTCCCCCTGAGGTTGTCCCGGCCTCCTCCTCCCTACCTGAGGTTGTCCCAGCCTCCTCCTCCCTGCCTGAGGTTGTCCCGGCCTCCTCCTCCCTGCCTGAGGTTGTCCCGGCCTCCTCCTCCCTTCCTGAGGTTGTCCTGGCCTCCTCCTCCCTGCCTGAGGTTGTCTCAGCCTCCTCCTCCCTGCCTGAGGTTGTCCTGGCCTCCTCCTCTCCACCTGAGGTTGTCTCTGTCTCCTCCCTGCCTGAGGCTGTCCTGGCCTCTTCCTCCCTGCCTGAGGTTGTCCCAGCTTCAGATTCTGTCCCTGACTCCCGTGTTTTCTCTACCCTTGTGCTTTGGCTACCCCTTAGGACCACCATCACCTCTCCTTCCTTCCCAGCCTCTTTGGCCCTAGGCGCCTGGATCTCTTCCGCAACTGCCTCCTTGAACACCTGCTCTAATGACTCCCTGCTGTCCCCTGCTACCTTCCCCTCGGGCTCCCTCTGCCAGGTCCATTCTGACTCCGCCTTTCCGGCCACCCCTGGCTTCCCTTCCCTGATCTCTTCCGCCTCCTCCTCCTGTTCCCAGGTTCTCCGTGTCTCCTCTCTGTTCACTTCCTGCTCATTGGGCCCTCGACTCTCCTGGGTTTGGCTGCCGTTGTCTCGACCAGCCTTAGACCCTGCCCCAGACGTCTTTTTGGCCTCTAAGTGGGCACTTGGCTCCTGGCACCTGGCAGCCTTGGCTGCTTCCCAGGCCCCAGTGAGCTGCCTGTTTGCTTGAGACCCATGGGAGCTGCCTTCTTCCCAATCCCAGGTCTGTTTTGTAGCTGAACCTCCCTCCTGGTACCTTCCAGCCTCTCTAGGCTCTCTCAGCCCTCCACCCTCCTTGCTTTGGCTGCCTCCAAGGCCCTCAAGGGCCTCCTGGGCTCCCTTCTCTTCAGTCTCCTCTGGCCTTCCTGCAGCCACCTCCCCCAGTTCCTCAGCTGCCCTTGCCTCCCTCCTCTCTACAGTGGGGACCTCATCGCCCATAAGGTAGGAGACAAAGGTGCTGAGGGAATCCTGGAAGAGAAGGGGCAGGGGGACAAAGGCATTAAGGGGAGATCCAGCCTTCTTAGGACTGTTTAGGATGGGACCCTGCCCCAGAGGAACTCAGATACAGAAGAGGGGTTCTGGGATCTGGAAGGAGAAAGAGAACTGTATCTGCAGAAGGAAAAGGAAAGGGCTAGATTAGGGGTAGGGATGTATCTGTGGAGGTGGGGTATTGAAATCCAGAAACAATCAGGCTAGGAGGCTACCTGATCCTGGGAAAGGAATCTCCAGTCTTGAGGAGAGTCTCAAAGGGTGGAGGGAAGAGGGGGGGGCCCAGGGAGCAGGGCGAAAGTCTCTGGCATCTCCTTGCCCCTCTCACCAATGCCCCCCTCAAGGCCTGATGCAGCCCAGGGAGATGGAGCCGGAGGAAATCCATCCTGTCTGTCTCTGTGTGTCCAGAAAGCCGACAAATGACCGTCCCCACCCACTGAGACAAGCCAGTCTTCCCCGGGGCCCAGGACACTTCCTCTTCCCCTAAGTCTGCCTGACGCATCCCCTCCCCAGGCCCTGCCCACCCTCTGCGGTGCCCACAGCAGCTTCCAGTCCTGGCTGGGAAATGGGTTTGCATCACCTGGGGGGACTCAGGTGCATAGTTGGAATTGAAGGGCAAGGGAAGGGAGGCCATAAAGAAAAACGTAGGAGCAGGAGACCTCAGAATTGGGGAGGGGGGAGGGGGCCGTGGCAACTGCAGCTTAAATGACTCAGGTCTTGTATTCACACCTCAGCCATTTCCGTCTCCCCCACAAGCCACAGCCACTCTGTGAGAGGAAGCTGGGGTTTGTGGTTCCTGTTTTGCCTAGGGACAAGGAGTAGGAGTGAAGAGGGGTTGGTAAGAGCTCTGGCTTCTCATTTCAGGGTCATTAATGCTTCCCTAAGGGGAAGAAGGGGCCGGGCTGGTGGCTCCAATGTCCATTCCCTCATCTGTAGTCATTCTTGCAAAACAAAACTTGGCTAAGCTTTGTGTTGTGGTTATTTGTGTCTACCTCTCAACCTCTTGTGAGTTCCTTGAAGGCAGAGGCCATGTATGACATGTTGCTGAGTTTCTAGGGCACCGCAAGCGTAGTAGGACACCATATTTCATTGGTTGAGTGACCTGGGAAGCAGCCCAAGGGGGCCACATTTCAAACAGCAGTCTGAGGACTTGGTGGTGAGAAAGAGCTGGTAGAGGTGGGCACCAGCTGGTGGAAGCCCATAGAAGGGATTAGCAGGGGAAGGACTCCATGAAGAAAATTCAGGATGCTGCTTAACTACCTAGAGAAAGGTAAGAGAATAATCACTCCTTATTTGGGACTATGTGAAGTGACTTTGATCTACACCTCTTCCCCTAATCCCCACCTTCTAAATTTCCAATTAAAGGGACTAGATGAGATCACAGAATCAGAATTTTGGAACTTATTACTCGTCAGGTCTAAGTATCCTCGATGCAGGCAGGAATTCTGCCAGCAGCCTGCTCAGCCAAACACACCTGCCTCTGGTGCTCTATTTCCTATTGCTAAAAAGGTCTCTAAGGTCACGTTTAGGTCTCACTTTGCGTCTTCACCAGCAATTTTCCTTTTTTGTTTTCTCATCTGTAAAGCGAGGGGGGAGGCGGGACTATTTCTGTGATAATCTTCAGTTCTAGGATAATTTGGGGAAAGGGATCTCCTTAATGCTTTGGATATTGCCAATAGGTAGAAATCCTCTTTGATGAGTGTTATCTTTATTTTCAGTTCCGAAGCAATCTAAGGGCAACAGATAAGAATAAGGATGCCCCGAAACTGGCTGTCTTTGTTCCCAACCAGAAACAGAGAAGGGAGTAACCCGGTGGCCATATTTATTTCTGGCAATTGAAGGTCGCTAGAGGAGCTGAAGCCGCTTGCTGCCATGCCTAGTGCTGGCAGGATACGGTCAAGACCTTGCGCCCCGCTAGTCTAATGTCGTGGCTCTTCTTTGCTGATCCTACCCGCTCTAGTTTTAAACCAGCCGTTCCAGGGTTCTCCCGGCCTCTCTCTGTCCCCCGCCCCGAGGCTGGGAAGGCCTAAAGCGAAGACAGAGAGAGGACCCGGAAGTTGTGGTGACCTCCAAAAGCACGTGATGAGGGACCCGCTGGTGTTGTCACGTGAGCCGCCCACCTGCGGTACCTCGGGGCCGAACTTGCAGCTGCTCTTAAAGGTACAGACCGCAGAGCCCCCTGCTTTAAAGGGGGCGGGGGCGGAGTCCCACGGGTGGGACGTGGTGGGGTGTGCGAGGGCGCGAGATGGAGCCCGGGGTAACGTGGTGGGTCGCCGGGCGCGAGTGCGGCGGAGAAGCCGGAGCCGGGACCGGCAGTGGGGCGTTGATCCTTCTCATCTGTCGCAGACCCTCATCCGCCGGGTCAGAGCCAAGCCTGGACTCTCGCTGACTTTGAACGCTTCGCGGGATCTCAACTTGATGCCATGGGAGGCTGTGCGGGCTCGCGGCGGCGCCTTTTGGATTCCGAGGGTGCGTATTTCTACGCGCCCTCCTGAGAGTGACAGCCTCTGTCCCCACCAGACTCGGGCCTCGGGCGCTGGCTCGGCCCCGGGAGGAGCCCCGTGGGGCCTTCGTGCACCTGCGAGTGGGGTGGAGGTCATGCTCGCTTCTTCTCGCCTTCCCAGGGGAGGAGACCGCCCCCGAACCTCGGCCCCGTCTGTTAGACCGTCAGGGAGCCCTTTGGAAGAACGCGATGGGTTTCTGGTGAGTGGCCCGAAGAGTTCAGCAGAAGTAAAAATGCGGTGGGAAGAGGGGAAGCAACAGGAAGAAAGAGCTGAGGAGGAAAAAATTGAGCTCTGAAAAAGGAGCTGAATTCACAAATATTTACTGAGCCAGTTGGTTTGCCCAAGGCTGCGGGTAAAGTTCCCAGACTTTATTCATTTACTTACCACCTTCTTATTTTGGCCAGAGCCTCATTTCACCTGTAGGACTACTTCGTGTTTTACTTCAAGCAAGTCAGGCTTTAGATTTGTAAATGCATGTGTTTCTTTAAAGAAAACTTTAAATCACTATTCTAGACGGAAAGCCAGTATTGCTCCCAATGCATGTTTTAAAAAGCACATGCCTGCTTTTTAAAAGATCATCCACCTACCTCCTGGAATCATTCAAATATTGAGCTCTGGGAAATGCTTCTAGCACTAACCTGACCATGGAGGGCTTGGGTGGCACACTGGGTTGGAAGTGACTTCCCACGTGACTCTGGAAGAGTCTCGTAACCTCTCTGAACCTCGGTTTCACAGCAGCAAGATGAGAACGGTAGTACCACTTTGTAGGCTTGTGGAAGGAGCACGTGAACTCTCTGGCTCTTGGCCCAGTTCCTTTCCCATCACTGAGTGTGGCTCTGGGAAGTGAGACTAAGCAAAAAAGATTCTTCATGGGTCATAAAGGACTTTGGTATTATCTTATTTTCATCCCTGCAGCCCCCTGTGAGGCAGTGAGAAGAGAAACTTGTATCCTCATTTACCCATGAGGAGACCAAGGCCACTCAAGTAGGAAGCAGCAGGCTTGGGATCTGAACGTGATCCTTCCGAGCTTCAAGCTCCGGGATCTTTCTACTGTCCCAGCACGTCAGAGACTGTGGATCAGTGGATGAGAATAGTCCCAGGAACTGAATCATGGTGGAAGCTTGGAGGAGACAGGCATCAAGGACGACTTCCTTCTCTTCCTGGGAGAGATAAGATGTGGACCCGTCTGCCTCCCAAAGCCTGTTATTTCTAGCCCTAACATTGAATGGAGATGGGGGGGGGGGGGGCCTAGTGACAGAGAAAAACAAGGGAGCTGACTGAAGGCCACAAGAAGGGGAGATTTGGTGCTAGGACTGTGGGTAGATTGTAAGCCTGGAAGGAGGCTGGGATGTGTTCTTCTGTGTCAGTTATATCTCAATAAAACTGAAGAAACAAAAGGTCTATAATGCTCACTCCAGGCTCCTGGGCCTTTGCAACAACTTTTCCTATGTGGTGATGCTCAGCGCCGCCCATGACATCCTTAGCCACCAGAGGGCATCCGGGAACCAAAGCCGTGTAAGTGACCCTCTCTATCACCGCCACCATATTTAGTCATCATGGGAAGATGAAGAACTCAACCTAGGGCAGGGGCCCCTTTGAAAAACTCAGGGAATGGGGTAGCCAAGGGTTGGGGCAAGAGGACTAAAGTTCCCAATCTCCCAGACCTCAGAGTGAGAAGGGTTTTTAAGAATCAACTGGTGCCAGGTGTCCAAACTCAAATTTTGGCTAGGTGGGGCCCTGGTAGGGTTTTTTTAACCCCAGCACTGAACATTTTAGGCTGGAGAATTCTCTGTTGTGGGGCTTTCTGTGCATTGTAGGGTGTTTAGCAACATCCCTGGCCTCTACCCATTAGATACCAGTAGCATACCCCCCCCCCCGCCCCCCCAGTTCTCCAGTTGAGACAAGAATGTCCCCAGATATCGCCAAATGTTCCCTGGGGGCTATAATCACCTCCCGTTGAGACCCTCTTGTCTATGATGAGCGAGGGGATGCACGCCAAAGGCCAGCAGCCACCTCCTTACAGGCCCCACAGGGAATTCGGTCCAAGATCAGCTTTTCTGGAAACCGAAATCTTTAAAAATGAAAGCTCCTGAATGTGTTACCCAAGTAGAGCCCATTTACAGGGCCATCTTTGGCCTTCGGGTCCTTAGTTTAAGGTTTCCACGGCCACCTCACCCTGCCTGTTGTGCACATAGAAAAAGCCAGGTCCCAAGAGTACAGCGCGGAGCCAAAGCCGTCCTTCAAGTTAGGGCTGAGCTGGGACTGGAGTCGGGCCCTTTTGGTCTCTCCTCTTGCCTCCCTGGGTAAAAGACTCTTCTCTTTTATCAGGTAGACCCAGACCCAGCGCCCACCACCCGCAATAGTTCATCTCGATTTGACTGCAACTCTGTCTCCACGGCTGTGAGTACCCATCTGGTCTCCCCCTGCCCCGCACCCCCACCCCCAGCACCCAGCTGCGACTGTCGTGATTATAATAATCAAGACCATTTACTGAGCCTTTTCTGTGTGTGGCCTACATTGGCTCATTTAATGCACACAGCAGTGCTACGAGCTAGGCGCTATAACCATCCCCCATTTTCCAGACGAGGAAACTGAAACTCGGAGCGTGTGAATGTCTTGTTGACTCCTAGCTAAGGAGCAGCAGAGCTGGGACTCGAACCCAGAGCTGTCTGACTTCAGGGCCTGTGTTTGTAGCGGGTCGACCCGGCTGGTGTGTGTCTTTCCTTGGCCACTTGGTTGGGAGGTTTGTGCCTGGGACCATCTGGGGTCTCAACGTGTTCTCCCGTTCCAGGCGGTGCTCCTGGCCGACATCCTCCCCACCCTCGTCATCAAATTGCTGGCCCCTCTTGGTCTTCATCTGTTGCCCTACAGGTCCGGGTGGGGGTGGTGGGAGGAAGGGCAGGTGGGATCTGAGAGTGGGGAGGCCAGGAGGGCTGAGACGGCCGGAGGGCTGGGGAGTTGCGGGCGGAAGCTGACCCTCTTCTTCTCTCGCTATACCTCTCCCCCTCAGCCCCCGGGTGCTCGTCAGCGGGATTTGTTCTGCGGGAAGCTTCATCCTGGTTGCCTTTTCTCATTCAGTGGGGACCAGCCTGTGTGGTGAGTGTGAGGTTTCGTGTCAGGTGGGGAACCCAGAGGAACCGAAACTGAGCATTGTGGGGTAGTCTCCCCAGCTTCCCCGAGGAAAGGGATTGTTTGTGTAACCCTCAGAAGCCTGCCAGGACTGTCACAGGCAGGAGAGGGGGGATGGGGTCATTTTGGAGGGGTTGGGGGGTGGGGAGATAGGAGGGAATGGATGGAACACCGGGAGCTCAAGACGAGCAGTCACCAAGACTCCATGACGGCCGAGGCATCAGAGATGAGTTCTTGCTCCGGAGTTGATAACTGGGCGGATGGCGGTACCATTCCCTGTGAGCGGATGTGCGGGGGGAGCGGGTTGGTTCTACTCCAGGTCTGAAGCCCGCCTGCCCAAGGGATCTGTTTTTAGCTCCGCTGAGCTGATGCAGAGGAGGCCCTGGCCAGACACCTCAGGGGGCCGGAGATATCAGGGAGGCTGGGTGTGGTCACTGCCATGCTTGTCCCCCCCTCCCCTCCCCCCCAGGTGTGGTCTTGGCTAGCATCTCGTCAGGTCTGGGGGAGGTCACCTTCCTCTCGCTCACCGCCTTCTACCCCAGGTAAGCAGGCAGAGCAGGGAGTCGGGGAGAGGACCTCCCGGTGCTGGCTTTGGTCCTTCCTCAACCCTTGTGTTCCTCTCAGGGCCGTGATCTCCTGGTGGTCCTCAGGAACCGGGGGAGCAGGGCTGCTGGGAGCGTTGTCCTACCTGGGCCTCACCCAGGCTGGCCTCTCCCCCCAGCACACCCTGCTGTCCATGCTGGGTATCCCCGCCCTGCTGCTGGCCAGGTAGGCTGCCTGGGCTGGGAGGGTGATGGGTCAGGGGAGAGAACTAGACCCTGCTCCCAGTCTTCCGATCCTGGCCTCCTTGTAAAGAGGGGATGTGGATTCTGGACTCTGATGGGCCTGGTTTGAGTTCTGGAGCCTCCACTTGCTAGTGATATAGTGTGGGGCAAGGTGTTTCACCTCTCCGGCCCTCAGTTTCCCTGTATCATTTTTTTAAAATTTTTTAAATGTTTACTTGTTTTTTGAGAGAGAGACAAAGAGAGAGAGAGACAGAGCGCAAGGAGGGGAGGGGCAGAGAAAGAGGGAGACACAGAATCGGAAGCAGGCTCCAGGCTCCGAGCTGTCAGCACAGAGCCCGAGGCGGGGCTCGAACTCACGAGCCGTGAGATCATGATGTGAGCCCAAGTCAGATGCTTAACCAACTGAGTCATCCAGGCGCCCCAGTTTCCCCATATCTTAAATGGCGGTAGTTCTCCTTGTGTCTTCATGAGGTGATGTGTGTGAAGCCTCTGATACAGTGTGGATCCCAAGATGATTTGCGGGGGGCGGGGTGGGGGGGACCCTTACTTGATTAATTTTGAGTGTGTTAGGAAAAAAATTTAAACTAGCCAATCCAATCTATTATCCACATATTAATGCTTAGAACAAGGCCACGTAGAAAAAGGGAATCAATTTAAAGGAAAATAACAAGCAAAAAAAAAAAAATTATATATAGGAGGAGCGTAGATACGGCAAATTAGAAGTGACGGAAATTTGAAAAGTTGAATGAATGCGTAACACACGGTAGCTAGAGCGATCATCTCTGGCACGGGATGGGGGGCTGTGGCAATGATGGGTGGAGGGGGTGGTGCCCTGGGAGGGAGCGGCCTCTCTGGTCTTACCTTCATCCCACCCGCTCCTAGCTATTTCTTTTTGCTCACATCTCCCGAGCCCCAGGACCCTGGAGGGGAGGAAGAGGCAGAGACATCAGCCCGGCAGCCCCTGATAAACAGCGAGGCCCCCGAGGCGAAGTCAGGTAAGAGACGCAGAGCCGTCACTGTCTCTCTCGCTGGGTTTTAGCCTTTGCTGTCTACGGTGGACCCGGTCGGGAAGGGGGGGGAGTGGATGTGCTGGTTACGGTAAGAATCATTTGCGTTCATCTATTCAAGAAGTGCTCTCATTGAGCACTTGCTGGGGGTACCAGGTGACTGACATAGGAAAGGGGGGAGATTCGTGAAGAAGCAGCTGAATCGGAAACGTGTTGTTTTCAAGCATTGGTAAGTGCTGGCCGGACATAAAGCGGTTTTGCTGCTGGGAACCGGGGGGAAACAGAGAAGGGTCCTGCGTAGAGAAGGTGGTTCGGAAGGCCTTTTTGAGGCAGTGTCCTTGGGCTGAAATTTCAATGACCAGGTGTCAGCCTTATGGATGTCGGGGTGAACAGGTTGCAGGCAGAGGGAGCAGCAAATTCTAAAACCCTGTGGTGGGAATGAGCTTGGATGTTCAAGAAACGGAAAGGAGGGGCCAGCTTGGCTGGGATGGAGTGTGTAGCCTTTTTGAGCTGTATACATGAGCTGTGAAGACGTCTCACCGGCTTCTTTCTTTCTTTTTCTTTCTTTCTTTCTTTCTTTCTTTCTTTCTTTCTTTCTAAGCAGTGGTAAAACAGAGCTAATGTGAAGTTTACCGATTTCACCATTTTTTTATGTTTATTTTTGAGAGGGGGAGAGGGAGACAGAGCACGAGCAGGGGAGGGGCAGAGAGAGGAAGAGACACAGAATCGGAAGCAGGCTCCAGGCTCCGAGCTGTCCGCGCAGAGCCCGATGCGGGGCTCGAACTCGCGAGCCGTTAGATCATGACCTGAGCCGGAAGTCAGATGCTTCACCAACTGAGCCCCCCCAGGCGCCCCTCAATTTGACCATTTTGAATTGTACAGTCCCAGTCCGGTGGCATTTTTTTTTTTAATTTTTTTTTTTTAACGTTTATTTATTTTTGAGACAGAGCATGAACAGGGGAGGGGCAGAGAGAGAGGGAGACACAGAATCTGAAACAGGCTCCAGGCTCTGAGCTGTCAGCACAGAGCCCGACGCAGGGCTCGAACTCACGGACCGCGAGATCATGACCTGAGCCGAAGTCGGCCGCCTAACCGACTGAGCCACCCAGGCGCCCCAGTCCGGTGGCATTTAAGCACGCTCAATGAGCGTGAGCGTGCTTGGTTTCTTGCACACCAGCACCCTCTGCCGAGTCAACGTGCCAGCCTCACCTGCCCTTCTCTCCCTGTTCCCCTGCAGACTCCAGCTCGAACCTCTCCCTTCAGGAAAGGTGGACCGTGTTCAAGGTATGGATGGTGGCGGGTCCCCCGTGGCCAGTGCCCGCCTGCCAGCCTGCCACTTACAGCTTCTGACCCTTCCAGGGCCTGCTGTGGTACATCGTCCCCTTGGTCCTGGTCTACTTTGCGGAGTATTTCATCAATCAGGGGCTTGTGAGTGAGGGCTGCTGGGGGGGGGGGGGGGGGGGGGGGAGTAGCAACGGAGGCGGGGCCCCACATGTCTCTGACCGTCTGCCCTGTCTGCTCTCTGCTGCAGTTTGAGCTCCTGTTCTTCCGGAACACGTCCCTGACTCACGCTCAGCAGTACCGCTGGTAAGAAGGGCGAGGGTGTGGCGGCAGGACGGGCAGGGGGCTGGGGGCGGCACCCGGAAGGGCTTCCTCCTACTCCCTGCCTCCACCGAAGGTACCAGATGCTCTACCAGGCCGGCGTCTTTGTGTCCCGCTCTTCTCTCCGCTGCTGTCGAATCCGCTTCACGTGGGTCCTGGCCCTGCTGCAGGTACCGAGCCCAGCCCTCCCTCTGTTCCCACCGTAGCTCCCGGCTTCCCAGACCCCAGGCTTCCCTCCCTCAGCAGGAATTATTTATTGCTCACCATCAGGTTCTGGGCCCGGGGGACAGAAGGCCAGCAGGGCTCCGGCTCTGCGTAAAACGCGTGACCTCAGCAGCCTGGCAAACCTGGGTGCAAATCCCAGCTTATGTACTCTGTAGCTGGGTGACTTAGGGCCGGTCTCTACACCAGCCTGAGCCTAGAGCGTCTCCTCTATAAATCGGGTGTGGCCAACACCTACTTGTCAGGGCAGTCGTAGGAAATAGAGGTGAGAGGAAGAAGAAGAAAATGAGATTTTGTATTCTGTTTTAACCCATTAGAAGCACTCACTTAATGGTTATTTCCACAAGCCTCGCGCAGAGACACAGGGTTTCAAATAACGTTTCTAAGGATAAAAAAAAAATGTACCATTCTTTTATTCTGGATGGTTCATTGTGATAGAATCGGTGATGTCGTAGTCAACAGGCTATTGACCTCAAGGCTGGCGAGCAAATTGTGACTTCCCACAGCAAAAGTATTACAGCGTTAAGTGCACAGACACCATCCACTCCCAACGGTCTAACCCAAGTAGCTTCACATAACCAGCCTTCGCTGTTTCAAGGTCATGTGTCTACAGCTCCTGGAGGTAACTCATTTTCAAGGTCATGTGTCTACAGCCCCTGAAGGTAACTCTCAAACTACATCTTTGGTTAGTACAGGAAAGTCCTTTTTAATAAGCTGAGCTCACGCCTCGGATAACGAGATATAGGGCAAGTGAAGATTTTGCACTTCCGGGTTATGACGACGCCATGTGAATGGCCTCCAGCTTCTCTGTTGGTCTGAGCAGTACTGCGAACCCAGGGCTATGTACCCCCAAAGTGCCAAAGCACTGCGTCAACAATTCTGAACTCAGTAGATGCCACTGAAATGGGTGGCTTGCGATTTTAGCTGTCCTTTTTTTTTTTTTTTTTTAAAGTTTATTTATTTACTTATTTTGAGAGAGAGCGAGTGTGCACGCGCCAGTGAGCAGGGGAGGGGCAGAGAGAGAGGGAGACACAGAATCGGAAGCAGGCTCCGGGCTCTGAGCGGTCAGCACAGAGCCCGATGTAGGGCTCGAACCCATGAACTGTGAGATCGTGACCTGAGCTGAAGTCAGATGCTCAACCGACGGAGCCACCCAGGCGCCCCCTACTGGGCGTGTTCTTTTCCATGCAGGTCTCTGAGCTTACCTCAGACTTCATGAATGAGAACCTCTGAGGGCAAGGTCTATGTGGGTCACCACACCCCCAGGTGTATGTACATCAACCTCGTGAGCTGCCACGGTGGCCTACCCACTGGGGAGGCAACCTTGTGTGCTCAGACCTGGGGCACTGGGGATCCTCTGAAGGACTGGAGCACACAGGAGGGACCTACCCCCTTGGGTGGGGTCGGAGAAGCTTCGTAAGAGAACTGAGAACACTGTAGCCAGAGTTTCTCAACCTCGGCACTGTTGACGTTTGGGGCTGGACCATCCTTTGTCGTGGGGCCGTTCGTGCCCGGCAGGGGGCTGGGCCTCTGCCTACTCCGTCCCCACTCGTGACAGCCAAGAACATCTTTACATGTTGCCCAGTGTCCCCTGGGTGGCAAAATCACACCCGGTTGAGAACTGCTGGTGCATGTGTAGCCCAAAATGGGGGGGGGGGGGAGCGTGCCCTTGGGAGGAGGGCACTGGGGTGGGAGGGGTCCTGATCCAAGGTGAGCCACGAACAGTGGTGGCTAGGAGATCCCAAGTGAGGGGAAGGCAGAATAGCGCTCCAGGCAGCAGGCGTGACAGGACCAAAGGTGAGGTGGGGCGAGACCTACGAGGTCTCGGGTGCTGGGACGGGACAGGGAGCAGGCTTACCCCGGATCTCAGGGTCTGGTAGGCCAGCTGGGTGCTGGGATGTGAGCCAGGCCCGTCAGCCCTCTCAGCATCTCTCGGAACCGGGGGCCACTGGATGGGATCGCGGCCTCCCTGGCCGCCGCCGGTCCCAGGCTCAGCCCTCCCCTCCTCCTGCATCCATAGTGCTTCAACCTGGCCTTCCTGCTGGTGGACGTGTGGTTGAGCTTCCTGCCCAGCATCTACCTCGTCTTCCTGATCATTCTGTATGAGGGACTCCTGGGCGGTGCTGCCTATGTGAACACCTTCCACAACATTGCGCTGGAGGTCAGCACCAGCTGGCTGAGGGTTGTGGGTAGCCTCGCTGGGGAAGGCCAGGGCAGGGGTGTCTAGGACTGAAGCCTCACCCCTGCTCTCTGCCCTCTCCAGACGAGTGATGAGCACCGGGAATTTGCCATGGCGGCCGCCTGTATCTCCGACACCTTGGGCATCTCCCTGTCAGGGCTCCTGGCCCTGCCTCTGCACGACTTCCTTTGTCATCTGTCTTGACACTCTGGCTTCTTGGAGCACTGGTCACACTAATCTGGGCCTGCGCTGACAGGCGGGCAAGTCAGGCCGCGGGCCCACAGCCCAGAGCTCATTCCCAGAGCTCCGCCCCAGGCTTCCCTGCACGGCTGGGGTGCAGAGAAGCACCGAGGTTCCGTTCCCCCTTGAGCTGGGGGGAGCCGTTTTCTCCCACTCCCAGGCTGGCCTTGGGGGGGTTTCTTCACGGCATTATGTCCTTGGAATAAATGCCTATTTTGTCAATTGATTCCTGTGCCATTTTTTTCTGGTTGAAAAAAAATGTTTCTTTTATTACGGAAGTAATACAAACCCACTTTGGAAGGTAGGCAGGAGAGCATAAAGAAAGCATTTCAGCAGATTTCTACTTCATCTTTGAGGCCTTATTCATTCATTCATTCATTCACTGTACGGGGCCATATATATATATACATTTCCCCCAACATGTAAGTTTTCAAGCCTACAGGGAGGTTGAGAGAATTCGTATTCATGTAGGCATGGTTCCACAGTAAACCTTTTGCTAGAATTACTTTATCCCATATGTAACACTCCATGCAAATCAGCCTATCTTATTTTTGTGACATATTTCAAAGTAGGAGGCTGACTTTCATATATTTCTCCTATGTTTCTGAGATTTTATTTTATTTTTTAAAGTTTATTTTAAGAAAGAGAGAGGAAGAGTAGGGGAAGGGCAGAGAGAGAGAGAGAGGGGGAGAGAGACTCGCAAGCAGGCTCCACCAGCACAGGGCCTGACACAGGGTTCAGTCTCATGAACCGGGAGATCACGACCAGAGCCAAAATCAAGAGTCGAACATTTAACCAGCTGAGCCATCCAGGCGTCCCAAGATTTTATTTTAAAGTGATCTCTATAGCCGACGTGGCGTTCGAACCCACAACCCTGAGATCGAGAGTTGCATTCTTTGCGGACTGAGCCAGCCAGGCGCCCCCAATACACTTCCCTCTAAACACATCAGCATGCAGGTGCGCCCGGGTGGCTCTGTCAGTTAAGCATCTAACCCTTGATTTTGGCTCAGGTCTAATCTCACAGTTTGTGGGATCAGCCCCCATGTCGGGCTCCATGCTGACAGCATGGAGGCTGCTTGGGATCTTCTCTCTCCCTCTTTCTCTGCCCCTCCCCTGCTCTCTCTCTCTCTCACTCAAAATAAATAAATAAACATTAAACGCTCCAGCATGTGCATTAGCTAGAATCTAGTATTTTTGTACAGTCCTTTTTTTAGGTATAATTTTTATACACTAAAATGCATAAATCGTATCTTTTTTTTAATGTTTACTTATTTTTGAAACAGAGACAGAGCATGAATGGGGGAGGGTCAGAGAGAGAGAGGGAGACACAGAATCCAAATCAGAGCTGAGCTGTCAGCACAGAGCCGGACGGGGGCTTGAACTCACGAGACTTGAGATCGTGACCTGAGCCGAAGTTGGACACTTCATCGACTGAGCCACCCAGGTGCCCCTGCATAAATCATATATTTTTTAAAAAATTTTAGGGGCTTCTGGGTGGCTCAGTAGGTTGAACACCTGACTTCGGCTCAGGTCATGATCTCACAGTTTGTGGGTTCGAGCCCCACGTCAGGCTCTGCGTTGACAGCAGGTAGCCTGCTTCAGATTCGCTCTCTCTCTCTCTCTCTCTGCCCCTCCCCCCACCTCATTAAAAATTTTTTAATGCTTATTTATTTTGAGAGAGAGAGATAGCAAGCAAGGGAGGGGCAAAGAGAGGGAGAGAGAATCCCAAGCAGGCTGTGCACTGTCAGCGTGGGCTCCAACTCCCCCACACACGTGAGATCATGACCTGAGCTGAAGTCGGATGCTTAACCGACTGAGCCATCCAGGCGTCCCCATCGAGTGCTTTTATTCACTTAGTATTTCTTTTAATTAAGTGACCATACAAATTTTTAATTTTTTTTTTTTTAATTTTTTTTCAACGTTTTTTATTTATTTTTGGGACAGAGAGAGACAGAGCATGAACGGGGGAGGGGCAGAGAGAGAGGGAGACACAGAATCGGAAACAGGCTCCAGGCTCCGAGCCATCAGCCCAGAGCCTGACGCGGGGCTCGAACTCACGGACCGCGAGATCGTGACCTGGCTGAAGTCGGACGCTTAACCGACGGCGCCACCCAGGCGCCCCTTTTTTTAATTTTTTTTTTTTTAATTTTTTTTTTTAATTTTTTTTTTTTAATTTTTTTTTTTTTTTTTTTTTTTTTTTTATGACCATACAAATTTTTAAAAGGAAGCTTAACCTTGAGTGTGGAATGCTAGTTACAGGTTTTCTTCTTCACCTCATTAAAATAAACGCAGACAGCCCCTGACTCGTGAGGGTTTCACTTACAATTTTCCGACTTTACAATGGCGTGAACGTGAGAGCCAGTCAGTAGAAGCTCTACTTGGAATTCGGAATTTTGATCTTTTCCCGGGCTGGCGATACGTGGTGCTATCCTCTGGTGACGCGGGGCAGTGGCGGCGATCCTCAGCTCCCAGTCAGCCACGCGATCGCCGGGGTCAACGACAGACTCACCTACAGCCCTTGTGTTCCCGTACAACCATTTTGTCACTTTCAGTACGGTATTCAGTCAATCACATGAGGCATCCCACACTCCATTGTAAAATAGATGTTGCGTTCGATGACTTTGCCCCACTGCAGGCTGGCCTAAGTGTTCTGAACACATTTCAGGTAGGCTCGGCTAAGCCATGATGTTCAGTAGGTTGGGTGTATCACATGCATTTTCAAATTAAAATAGTTTCAACTTAATGGGTTCATCACAACAGAACCCCGTCCTCAGTCGAGGAAGACCTACCGGTACATAACTCTCGGAGTTCAAAGTGAACATCCAAGTACGCTCTGAGACCATCCATCCCATCACTACTTGTGATGTTTGGGGCCCACGCTCAGCGAAACGTGGGCATGATGGTTAATAGCGTGGGCTTTGCAGGCAGAGAAGCCCGGTCTGCGGGCCCCAGCTCTACCATTCGCTAACTCACGATCTCGGGCAATTACCTTCATCTCTGCACTTCCGTTCACTGATTTGTCCAGTGGGAATAACCGAAGTTCCAACCCCTCGTAATATGGTTGTGGAAACGACATGACCTCGTGGGAAGGCAGAGTCAGCACTCAGTACATGTTAGCTTTGATCCTGCTACAGTTGGAATCCTGCCTCTCCTGTTAGACTGCGTTATGCCAGTGGTTCTCACACTTTAGTGTGCTCCAAAGGGCTAGTGAAATACGGATTGCTGGGCCCACCCCCAGGGCTCTGATTGAGGAAGTGTGGGGTGGGGACCAAGAATATGCATTTCTATCGTAAGTGTAGGTAATGCTGATGCTGTTGTTCTTGGGACCACACTTTTTTTTTTTTAAGTTTATTTGAGAGAGAGAGAGAGAGAGCAGGGGAGGGGAGGGGCCCAGAGGGAGGGGAACAGGGCATCTGAAGGGAGGCTTTGTGCCAACAGCAGACAGCCTGATGCGGGGCTCGAACTCACCATGAGATCATGACCTGAGGTGAAGTCAGACGCTTAACCCACTGAGCCATCCAGGTGCCCCTTTAAAACATTTTTTTTTTTAATAGGACTTCCCTCATCCTCCTTTTCGGTTCAACAAATTTATGAGTTTGTCCTTCGAAAGGCCAGGAACTTTTTAGATAGAAAAATATGTTTCATTTTGACGGGTACACAGTATTCCATCACTGTGGCCCTTTACAGCTTATTTAATCGTTCTATTAATGCTGGCCATTTGTCTTGTATCCATTTATTGTTATTATTATTATTAAACATAACCCTTTTACATTAGATTTTTCTGTATATAACAGTATTTCTCTGGGGTAGATTCTCAAAAGTGAAACTTGAAGGATGCGCGTTCTTTGAGGGCTGATACGTCACCACATAATTTTCTGAAAGGTGTTTTGTTTCACCAGTTTAGGGCACCTGTCAAGTGTGTGTGCTTCACAGCACCCTCCTCAGCACTGGGTATAATCATTTTTGATCATTTGCTAAGTGAGTGGAAACGTATCCAATCTGGATTATCTAAACGTTTCTAACAGCTTTACTGAGATATACATTGCTTCACGTAACCGTATACAGTAATCGGTTTTCTGTATAATCAAAGATAAGTATGCCCCGTATTACAGTCAACTCTAGAACACCTTTATCACCCCATAAAGGAATCCTGTACTCTGTAGCTGTCACTCCCTACCCTTCCATCCCCACCCTACCCCCACCAGCCCTAAGAAACTTCCAGTCTACTTCCTGTCTTTATAGATTTCCCTATTCTGGGCATTTTGTGTGAATGGAATCATATAACATGTGGCCCCGGTGACTGGCTTCTTTCGCTTAGCATAATATTCTTAAGGGTCACCCATGTTGTAACATGGATCAGTATCTTATTCCTTTTTATGGCCGAATAATATTATTTCATTGTGTGGACATACAATGCTTTGTTTATCCACGTGTCCATTGATGGAAATCCAGCGCGTTTCCTTTTTTTAATTTTAATTTTTTGCTACTATGAACAATGCTGCTCTAAGTATTTGTGTCAAGTTTGTGTGTGTGTGTTTATTTTTGAAAGAGAGAGAGAGAGTGGGAGACACAGAATCCGAAGCAGGCTCCAGGCTCTGAGCTGTCAGCACAGAGCCCGACGTGGGGCTCGAACTCACAGACCGCGAGATCATGACCTGAGCCGATGTCAGACGCCCAACCGACTGAGCCACCCAGGCGCCCCACTGGGTCAAGTTTTTGAGCACACATATGTTTTCATTTCTCTTGAGTAACAGGGCCTATAACACTGTAGGTCATTTGGTAACTCTGTTTAATTCGTGACGGAACTGCCAGCCTGTTACCCAAAGTGACTATACCATTTTACGTTCCACCAGTAACGCGTGAGGGTTCTGATTCTCCACATCCTCACCAATATTTACTCTTTTCCTGTTTTGTTTGGTTTTTTGTTCTTTGTTTTATTATAGCCTCCTAGTGGGTGTGAAATGGTATCTCATTGAGGTTTTGATGTGCATTTCCCTGATGGCTAAGGATTTTGAGCGTCTTTTAATGTACTTATTGGTCATTTGTATATGTTCTTTGGAGAAAAAAGTCCTTTGCCCATTTAAAAAAATGTTTGAGTTGTAAAAGTTCTTTATGTATTGGGGCGCCTGGGTGGCTCAGTCGGTTAAGCGGCCGACTTCGGCTCGGGTCATGATCTCGCGGTCCGTGAGATCGAGCCCCGCGTCGGGCCCTGTGCTGACGGCTCAGAGCCTGGAGCCTGTTTCGGATTCTGTGTCTCCCTCTCTCTGCCCCTCCCCCATTCATGCTCTGTCTCTCTCTGTCTCAAAAAATAAATAAACGTTAAAAAATTTTTTAAAAAAGTTCTTTATGTATCTTAGATACAAATTCTTTATCAGAGGCAGGATTTTCAAATGTTTTCTCCTCCTCCGTGTGTTACTTTTTTTTTACCTTTTTGATGATATCTTCGGTGCACAACACTTTTGAATTTTGATGAAGCCAAATTTATCTATTTTTCCTTTGGCTGCTTGAGCTCTTGGTGAAATAGTTAAGAAAGCATTGCCAAAGCTACAGTCAAGAAGAATTATCCCTGTGTTTCTTTTTTTTTTAAGTTTATTTATTTATTTTTAAGATGGGGGGGAGGGTCAGAGGGAGAGGGAGAGAGAGAGAGAGAGAGAGAGAGAGAGAGAATCCCAAACAGGCTCTGCACTGTCAGCGTGGAGCTCAACTTGGGGCTTGAACTCACAAACCGTGAGATCATGACCTGAGCCAAATCAAGAGTCAGATGCTTAACTGACTGAGCCATCCAGGCGCCCCTCCCTATTTCTTTTTAAAAGTTGTATCGTTTTGGCTCTTACATTTAATTCTTTCATCCATTTTGAGTTCTTATTTGCATGTCATGTGAGGTAAGGGTATGCCCAGAAAAGAGTTAACGTAGCAGGCCTAAACGACTAACCTTGTAAAAAGGCTGCTTGCAAGGTTGGCCTGTGGTTGGAGTTTGAGAACTTAGGTTTCAGGAGGATTCCCATCATTAATTGCTACCAGGGGCACACACTTCTTAAAAGGCTTGTACAAACACTATGGGTTCTGCTGAACACTTGATTTCCTTCTAGAAGTTTGGAATTTCCCTAGATGGCAACATTTCATAGGTGTTGTCACAATTCATTGCTGGGAGATTTAAATATGTGTTTTCACCAGGACAAGACTCGGAATCTTGTATCTGGTTGCCCTGGACTTCATTCCATGTGTCTTTCTTTTCCCTTTGCTGATTTTTGGCTTGTTTCCTTTCAGCCGTGAGTATGACTATATGCTGAGTCCTATGAGTCTTCCTAGTGAATCATTGAACTTGAGGATGGTCTTGGGGACCCCTAACACGGGGCCCAACTTCATCCTTTTGCATGTGGATATCCAGGTGTCCCAACGCCATTTATTGAAAAGATTCCCAGGGCACATGGGTGGCTCAGTCAGTTAAGCGTCTGACTTAGGTTCAGGTCATGATCTCACAGTTTGTGGGTTCGAGCTCCATGTCGGGCTCTGTGCTGACAGCTCAGAACCTGGAGCCTGCTTCGGATTCTGTGTCTCCCTTCTCTCTTTGCTCCTCCCCCACTCACGCCCTATCTCTCCCTGTCTCAAAAATAAGTAAACATTTAAAAAAAAAACGTTGTTAAAGAAAAAAAACATTCCCTATTGATTTGTTTTGGAAAATCAGTTGTTATAAATCAGTTGACTGTAAATTTGGGGATTTATTTCTGGACTCTCAATTCAATCCTATCGATCTACATGCTTATTCTTATGCTATTACAACACTGTCTTGATTACTGTGGTTTTGTAGAGAGTTTTTGAAATAGGGAGGTGTGAATCCCCTAACGTTGTTCTTCTTTTTCAAAAACGTTTTATGAATCTCCGCATAGAAACCAACTTGCGATTTTGATAGGGATTGCACTGAACCTGTTGATCAGTTTGGGAAGTATTGCCAACTTAACAATATTAACTCTTTGGATCCATGAACATGGGATGCATTTCCTCTTACTTAGAACTTTATTTTCTTTCAACAATGCTTTCTAATTTCAAAGTATACGTTTTGCACTTCTTTTGTTAAATTTATTTCTAAGTATTTTCTTCTTTCTCGGTGATTTGTGAGTGAAATTGTTTTCCTTGTTTCCTTTGGGGATTGGCCTCTACAAACGTATAAAAATACAATTGCTTTTTGTCTTTTGCTCTTTTACCCTCCAACCTTGCTGAACTCAATATTACTTCCAACAGTTTTTGATGAATTCCTTAGGATTTTCTACATACGAGGTCTGCAAACCTATCTAATCTGTCCTTTATGTAATTTTTTGCCTAATTGCCCTGGCTAGAACCTCTAGTACAATGTGGAAGAGAAGTGGTAAGAGTAGACTTCCTTGTCTTATTCCTGATTTTAGGGGGAAAGCTTTCAATCTTTCATCATTAAGTATGATGTTAGCTGTGGATTTTTTGTAGATGTCCTATATATCATATTGAGGAAGTTCCCTTCTGTTCCTACTTTGCAAAGTGTTTCTATCATGAAGATGTTTTGCATCTTGTCAAATGCTCTTTTTTTCACATCTATTGAGATGATCGTGTGGTTTTTGTCTTTTATTGATATGGTGTATTACATTGATTCATTTTTTCTTTAATGCGTATTTATTTATTTTGAGAGAGAGAAAGAGAGTGAGTAGGGGAGGAGCAGAGAGAGACAGAGTCACAAGCATGCTCCATACTTTCAGCGCAGAGCCCGATGAGGGGCTTGAACCTAAGAATTGTGAGATCGTGACCCGAGCCAAAATCAAGAGTCAGATGTTTAACTGACTGAGCCACCAGGCACCCCCTCACAACTTCGTATTCCTAATAAACCTCGCTCGGTCACAGTTTGTATATTAGATTTTCTAGTGTTTTGTCGAGGATTTTGTGTCTCTATTTATAAGAGATATTAGTCTGTAATTTTCTTATGTCATTTTTTTCTAGTTTTTGGTATCAGGGTGACGCTGACCTCATTTAATGAGTTGGGAAGTATTCTTTTTTCTATTTTTTGGAAGAGTTTGTGAAGAACTACTATCAATTCTTTAAGTAGTTGCAGAATTAACCAGTGAAACTATATGGATCTGGGCTTTTCTCTGTGGGAAGTTTTTGCTACGTGTGTTTTTAAGCACTTGAAATGTAGCTAGTATGACTGAAAAACTGGACTTCTAATTTCATTTAATATATAACAAACCACAGATGGCTATTGTTGACCATATTGGACAAAAGAGGTGTTGCTTGGGCAGTGGTTCTCAATGGGGTGATACTGCCCCCTGTCGTCATTTTGGAAGTATGTGGGGGTTTTGAATCTCACTGTGAGTGAAGGCAGGGCCCTTACAGGGTGAGGGCCAAGCCATCCTGCTATGTGTAATATTGTCCTGCATGAAGAATAATGTTCCTATACCCAAGTGGCCTGTCGGTGTCCCTGCTAGACATCTAACAATACGTGCCAAAAATCTAACTTCATTTTACATGTAAACTCAAGATATATCTTGCTTGATGGGGCGCCTGGGTGGCTCAGTCAGTTGAGCATCTGACTTCGGCTCAGGTCACGATCTCACTGTCCATGAGTTCAAGCCCTGCGTTGGGCTCTGTGCTGACAGCTTGGAGCCTGGAGCCTGCTTCCGATTCTGTGTCTCCCTCTCTCACCGTCCCTCCCCCGCTCATGCTCTCTCTCTCTCTCTCTGTCTCTCTCTGTCAAAGATAAATAAACATTAAAAAATTTTTTTTAAGATATATCTTGCTTGCTGTTAATCTGCACCAAATTTTCCAGGAATTCAACTATTATTTACATTGCAGGAAGACTGTGTTTTGTTTTCTTTGGATCTCTCCCAAGAGCTGCTCACTATATTTGGAAAATACCCCTCACTGAAGGCATCCCTTATAGTAAAACCTATAAGGCTACACCGTAGCTGCCTCGTTCACTGTGATTCTAAATATATGTCAAAAGGCTGAGTATATATACACATACCTCTTTCAAATTATCAAATATAAAGAAACAAGTTCAACATTTGTTCATATTATAATTGTCTTCTCATAAATCCAAACTATGTCATTTCAAGTAGATGTAAATCTCTGACTCTTTCCTTATATCTTCTAGGGAAATCACACCTTAACCTTTGCATATTTAAGTACTTCTTTCCTTTTCTTTTAATGTTTATTTATTTATTTTTGAATGAGAGCGAGAAAGAGAAGGGGTGTGTGAGCAGGGGAGGGGCAGAGAAAGAGGGAGACAGAGAATCCCAAGCAGGCTCCAAGCTGTCAGTACAGAGCTCTTTTGGGGCTTGAACCCATGAACCACGAGATCATGACCTGAGCCAAAATCAGAGATTGGACGCTTTACTGACCGAACCACCCGGGCACCCCTTAAGTACATATTTAAACTTTTTTAAATGTTTATTTATTTTGAGAAAGAGAGAGACAGAGTATGAATGAGAGAGAGGGAGACACAGAATCCGAAGCAGGCTCCAGGCTCTGAGCTGTCGCCACAGAGCCTGACACGGGCCTCAAACCCACGAACCGAGAGATGATGACCTGAGCCAACTGATCCACCCAGGTACCCCTTGAGCACATATTTCAAATAGAGTTTATTTGTCTTTTTCTCCTTTATAAATACAGTTCAAGTATAGCAGTATTTACTCAAGCTGAATATACATTTACTCTATGGTTCAGCTATGGGCTCTCTCACCAAAGAAGGTACGTATTAATGTCCACAAAAAGAGTTGTGTAAAAATGTTGATAAAAGCTTTGCTCATAATAGCCCCAGAGTGGGAACAACCCAAACCAACAGGAGAATTAATACGTTATGGCCTAGTTACACAAGTGGAGAGCAACGACCAGTATGTAACAACATGGATGAATCTCACAGATTCACTCACTTCTGAAAGAGGCCAGACACAAACAGGACATACATTATAATTCTATGTGTATGAGGCTCAAGGACAGGAAAAACTAACATGATGGTAGAAGTGAAACTAACAACTTGTATGTATGTTGCCTTGCCTTTCAATAGTAATCGTAAGAAGGACACATTATTGAACACATACTACATGAAATGCATTGAGGGAGGAGCACCTGGGTGACTCAGTGGGCTAAGCATCCGACTTTGGCTCAGATCATGATCTCATGGTTCATGGGTTCGGGCCCCGCATCGGGCTCTGTGCTGACAGCTTGGAGCCTAGAGCCTGCTTTGGGTTCCGTGTCTCCCTCTCTCTCTGCCCCTCCCTGACTTGTGCACGCGCTCTCTCTCTCTCAAAAGTAAATAAATATTTTTAAAAATGAGAAACAAGAAAAAAGAAATGCATTGAAAGAGATACTAAAATGTATTAAAGATACTATAGCCCTGGGTGCCTGGGTGGCTCAGTCAGTTAAGTATCTGACTTTGGCTCAGGTCATGATCTCGCCGTTTGTGAGTTTGAGTCTCGCAGGGAGTCTCACATCAAGTCTCGCATTGGGTAAGCACGAGCCCTGCTTCTGGTGAACGTGAGCCCCGCTTTGGGTGCGCCACTCTTCCCTCTCTCTCTGTCTTTCTCTCTGTCCCCTGCCCCTTGTGGGAGTCTCTCTCCACCCTTGCTCACTTGAGCCCTCTGTCTCAATTAAAAAAAAAAAAAAAAAAAAAAAGGGACGCCCGGGTGCCTCAGTCAGTTAAGCGTCCAACTTCGACTCAGGTCATGATCTCGCGGTTTGTGAGTTCAAGCCCCGTGTCAGGTTCTGTGCTGACAGCTCAGAGCCTGGAGCCTGCTTCGGATTCTGTGTCTCTGCCTCTGCCATGCTCATGCTCTGTGTCTCTCTCTGTCTGTCTCTCAGTAATAAATAAATGTTAAATTTTTTTTTTTGAAAAAGATATTATTCCTGTCTTCAAAGAGTTCAGGAGCTATTTGGGAAAATAAAACACACACAAAGTAAAAAAAAAAAAATTGTATGTGTCAGAAGGTTATAGTGTCTATGAATTTCATAAAGTGTCTCAAGATAATTGTTTTAAGGGGCGCCTGGATGGGTCAGTCGGCTAAGTGTCTGACTTCAGCCCAGGTCACGGTCTTAACTGTCTGTGGATTCAAGCCCACGTAGGGTTCTGTGCTGACAGCTCAGAGCCTGGAGCCTGCTTCAGATTCTGTGTCTCCCTCCCTCTCTTTCTGACCCTCCCCCATGTGTGCTCCGTGTCTATCTATCTCTCTCAAAAATAAATAAAACATTACCAAAAAAAATTTTTTTAAGATATTTGTTTTAAAAATGGGGCACCGGATCCACCAGAACTGAGGCCTCCACGGCTGGAGGGAGTGAGAGAGAGCGTGGTACCTAGGATTCAGTCCCAGAGAGCAGTCTTAAGGCAACCCTCCCCCCCCCACCGCCATGCTCAGTCCTGTCTCCTCTCAGTCTGCTCCCCTCTTACAATTACAATGTATCTCACTTTACCAACAATGAAGCAACAGAAAGAGAAATCAAGGAATCGATCCCATTTACAATTGCACCAAACACCATAAAATACCTAGGAATAAATCTAACAAAAGAGGTGAAAAATCTATACACTAAAAGATATAGAAAGAAATTGAAGAAGACACAAAAAAATGGAAAAAGATTCCAAGCTCCTGGATAGGAAGAATAAAAATTGTTAAAATGTCAATACTACCCAAAGCAATCTACAGATTCAATGCAATCGCTATCAAAATATCACCAGCATTCTTCACAGATCCAGAAAAAACAATCCTAAAATTTGTAAGGAACTAGAAAAGACCCTGAATAGCCAAAGCAATCTTGAAAAAGAAAACCAAAGCAGGAGGCATCACAATCCCGGCCTTCAAGCTGTATTACAAAGCTGTAATCATCAAGACAGTATGGTACAGGCACAAGAACGGACACTCAGTTCAATGGAACAGTATAGAGAACCCAGAAATGGACCCACAAATGTATGGCCAACTAATCTTTGACAAAGCAGGAAAGAACATCCGATGGAATCAAGACAGTCTCTTCAGCAAATGGTGCTGGGAAAACTGGACGGCGACATGCGGAAGAATGAACCTGGACCCCTTTCTTACACCAGACACAAAAACAAACTCAAAACAGATGAAAGACCTAAATGTAAGACAGGAAGCCATCCAAATCCTCGAGGAGAAAGCAGGCAAAAACCTCTTTGACATTGGCCACAGCAACTTCTCACTCAACACGTCTCCGGAGGCAAAGGAAACAAAAGCAAAAATGAACTACTGGGACCTCATCAAAATAAAAAGCTTCTGCACAGCGAAGGGAACAATCAGCAAAACTAAAAGGCAACCGACAGAATGGGAGACGATATTTGCAAATGACGTATCAGAAAAAGGGTTAGTATCCAAAATCTATAAAGAACTTATCAAACTCAACACCCAAAAAACAAATAATCTGGTGAAGAAACGGGCAAAAGACATGAATAGACACTTCTCCAGAGAAGACATCCAGATGACCAACCGACACGTGAAAAAATGCTCACTGTCACTCATCATCAGGGAAACACAAATCAAAACCACAATGAGATACCACCTCACATCTGTCAGAATGGCTAACATGAACAACTCAGGCAACAACAGATGTTGGCGAGGATGCGGAGACAGAGGATCTCTTTTGCATTGCTGGTGGGAATGCAAAGTGGTGCAGCCACTCTGGAAAACAGTATGGAGGCTCCTCAAAAAATTAAATAGAACTACCCCACCACTCAGCAATTGCACTACTAGGCATTTATCCAAGGGATACAGGTGTGCTGTTTCAAAGGGACACATGCACCCCCATGTTTATAGCAGCACTATCAATAATAGCCCAAGTATGGAAAGAGCCCAAATGTCTGTTGATGGATGAATGGATGAAGAAGATGTGGTATATATATATACAATGGAGTATTTCTCGGCAATCCAAAAGAATGAAATCTTGCCATTTGCAACTATGTGGAATGGAACTAAAGGGTATTATGCTAAGTGAAATTAGCTAGTCAGAGAAAGACAAATACCATATGACTTCACTCATATGAGGACTTTAAGACACAGAACAGATGAACATAAGGGAAGGGAAGCAAAAATCATATAAAAACAGGGAGGAGGACAAAACAGAAGAGACTCACAAATATGGGGAACAAACTGAGGGTTCCCGGAGGGGTTGTGGGACGGGGGGGATGGCCTAAATGGGTAAGGGGCATTAAGGAATCTACTCCTGAAATCACTGCTGCACTAGATGCTAACTAACTTGGATGTAAATTTGAAAAAATAAAATTAAAAAGAAAATAATGTATCCCCCTTTGCTCAACATTACAAAGTAAAACAATGTATCCAGAAGAGTCTTCTGTGGCCTCCGAATTAGAGGATCTGTCACTAGCTGAGCCATCACCTGCATTTTCAGAGTCTTGGTTTTCTCATGTGTAGAATGAGGTTAGTAGTGACTGCTTTTCCTGCCTACCTACAAGTTTGTCACGAGTTTCAAATGCCTTTGTGCGTTTGAAATTGCTGTTCAAATGCCAGTGATGACTAACACCTTTCGGCTTGCGGGTTGCATTATTACAGGCCTTCAGAGAGAAGCAATCTGCCGAGGGGTGTGTGACGCCCACATGAACTGTATGCACCAGACTGATCAAAGCTCTGCCAGGGTGTGCTTCCTGTTCTGCCACCATCAAGGAGCCCATCAAAATCTAGGCATTGACAAAATTCACCTATTAAAAACGCCCATGTTACGCTTGGCTCCAGTTATGAGGCCTCGTTCTGCCCTTAAAGGAAGAAATTCTCAGCTTTTCTTTACTCTGCTGACCTCATTCCCACCCATCCTATTGAGAAGACCAAGTTTTGTTTTTTTTTTAACTCACAAATTGTTAGGATCTTGCTCTAAAACAGAAAAGCTCTCAACAGTTCTGAAGGCCGTGAAGGAATATTTGGGTTGGAATACGGGCTAGCCGTGTGCTCTTGGGCAGGTCACTTGACCTCCTGCCTAGGCGACACCATCCTCTTCTCTAAAGGGTTGTTGTGGGGGCACCTGGGTGGTTCAGTCGGTTGAGCGTCTGACTTCTGCTCAGGTCATGATCTCACAGTCTGTGAGTTCGAGCCCCGCGTCGGGCTCCATGCTGACAGCTCAGAGACTGGAGCCTACTTCAGATTCTGTGTCTCTCTCTCTCTCTGCTCCTCCCCTACTCGCTCTCTGTCTCTCTCTCTCTCTCTCTCAAAAATAAATAAACATGGAAAAAAATTTATTTATTTATTTATTTTTATTTTTAAAATTTTTTTTAATATATGAAATTTATTGTCAAATTGGTTTCCATACAACACCCAGTGCTCATCCCAAACGATGCCCTCTTCAATGCCCATCACCTACCCTCCCCCCCTCCCACCCCCCATCAACCCTCAGTTTGTTCTCAGTTTTTAAGAGTCTCTTATGCTTTGGCTCTCTCCCACTCTAACCTTTTTTTTTTTTTTTTCCCTTCCCCTCCCCCATGGGTTCCTGTTAAGTTTCTCAGGATCCACATAAGAGTGAACACATATGGTATCTTTCTCTGCATGGCTCATTTCACTTAGCATCACACTGTCCAGTAACATGGAAAAAATTTTACAAAGAGCTGCAAAATATATGAATAATGAAATAAGATACAGAAAAGCACAAAAATGTGCTAATGATTTGTGTAAGAAAAAAGGAGGGGATATATCTCTTCCACCTCTCTATTGATATACCTCTCTGTATAAATATTGGTACATAAAAAGATACAGATATATGTGTGTATGCATATTATAAGGATTATATCGATAAGATCTATCAGAAACCTCGCTATCTACACATCCTTATTGATATAACCCATATACATACCCATACACACATATATCTGCACCGAGTCCAACATGGGGCTTGAACTCACAACCAACCGTGAGATCAAGACCTGGGCTGAGATCAGAGTCGGATGCTTAACCGACCGAGCCACCCAGGCGCCCCTGTATCATTTACGTTGTGTGAATTAATTAACGTGATTACATTCTGTAATCATGCACACATATTATTAAGAGAAAGACCGTCCATGTGAAAGGGTTTGACACACACTAAGTGCCTTAAAGATATTTGTGGATGTGAATCTTGTTCATTAAGACCTCTATTTACCTAGGAGTTCCTGAGTGTGTTTTTATTTTAAAAAAAAATAACAAAAGCTTCATCCAATGTGGCATATTAAGTTGTGACAACCCTGGATGGGTTGTGGGTCCATAGATGTTCACTAGAGTACTCTTTATTCTTGTTTCTATGTTTGAAATATTTTATAATAAAAAATAAAATTTCATAAAATAAATGATTAATAAATAATGGATCATATTAGTAATTTATTAATAATAAATAATAAAATAAATGGTGAATAAATAAATTCAATAAAATAAATTAATAAAATAAATTTTATTGGGGCGCCTGGGTGGCTCAGTGGGTTAAGCGTCCGACTTCGGTTCAGGTCATGATCTTGCAGTCCGTGGGTTCGAGCCCTGCGTTGGGCTCTGCGCTGACAGCTCAGAGCCTGGAGCCCGCTTCAGATTCTGTGTCTCCCTCTCTCTCTGCCCCTCCCCTGCTCATGCTCTGTCTTTCTCTGTCTCAAAATTAAATAAAAACATTAAAAAAATTTTTTTAATTTAAAAATAAAAAATAAAAAAATAAATTTTATTAATAAAATTTAATAAAATCTACTACCCTGCTAGGTAGTAACTGGAGGCGAATGGAAGAACAGAATTTAGAGGTGGGGTGGGGGGGCTCTGGTCATGTTCTGGTCTTGATGTGAGTGCTGGCTCTATAAGTCTGCTCACTACGAAAATTCATCAAGCTGTATCTGTCACTCATCTGAACCTATGTTACACTTCAAAAAAAAGTTTACTAAAAAAACCCTTTCCTGTTAAATTGAAATTTTTCATAATCACTTAGTAAAAGATTGGTTTAAAAAAATTCAGTATGAGATGATTTTTTTGCAAATTATCAGGGTCTGGGGAGTAACAGGAAGCCACGCTAAAATCAGTAGCTTTCCTTTAGTGTTAATTTGCATTTCTTCATCCTCACTGACGTTGATCTTTATCTCACCCAACCTCCTTCACCCTTTACCTTGGGCTCCCTTGGCAATTTCAATGCATTCTTTTTCTGTTCTGGGAGGTGATGAAGTTGATGTCGGAATCAAATGGACCTGTGGGGAGAGAGGGAAGGAGAGAGGAAGAGAGAGAGAGACAGACAGAGAGAGGGAGATGGGAAGAACAGAGATGACTGGCCAAGATGTGCAGAGAGGCCCTGCCACATTCTAATCCCAGTATACCAGTCGCTAAATGTCCCAGAGCTTTCCTGTTTCTGGGATCTTCATACTCTTTTCCCTACCCAAAGTGGCCTCCTTCTTTCCCTTCAGTCTGCTGTTAATTCCCACTTTTTTCAGAGGAGCATTGTGCTTTCAATGCTAAACACGGGCCCAGACGTGCAGCAAATACTGAATGAATGAAACTACCTTTAAAAATGTAAGACAGTCCCTGTGGTGGTAAAACCCCTGCTGATGGTTTCTTCAACCCACCCGGATTTAAATCCACAGGACTAGAAGGACCTGAATGATCTGGTATTGTCTACATCTAAACTATTAATGCCTGATCACTTTGCTGATAGCACACTGGCATTCCCTTTACTCCCAGAACCTGGCCTCAGGACGTTTGCACTTGTTTCTCTTTCCTAGAAGAAGAGTTAGAAATGCTCTTTCCCTGAAAGACCTTCTGCATGGCTTCCTTCTTTTTGTCATTTGGATCTCAACTCAAATGTCACCTCTTCAAAGAGGCCCTGACCTTCCTATCCAAAACAACTTTCCCACCTAACCAGCTACTTTAATATCTTTATGGTGCTTATTACTATCTGAAATTATGTTTACTTGTTACTTTAAGCCACTCCACTAGACTGAGTTCCTTGGGAAGTTAGGGACCATTTCTGTCTTGTTCACTGCTGTATCCAGTGCCTAGAACACTGCTGGCTCATGATAAATGCTTGATAAATACGTATTTGTGTTATAATGAGTGAATACTAGCTAATTATTACATGCTTATTTTGTACAAGGCACTGTCCTAAATGCTTCACATATACGAAGCCATTTAACTTTCATGCAACCCCATGAAGTAGGTGCTATCATTGTCATTTTACAGTTTGGGGAGAATGAAACACAGATCAGGAAATTTGCTTAAATTCACACAAAACGGTGGAGCTAGGATTTGAATCCAAAGTCTGATTCGAAGTTTGCTCTAAGCCTAGCTCCAAAACCTAGCAGCTCATCAGTATTACGTGGGCACTTTAAAAAAGTAAACTCCCGGCCCTGAAATTCTGATTCCGCAGGAGGTGGCTGAGGATGTACCTGAGTAACAAAACGTGACGACATCGCGCAGTACGCTGTGAGACTCTTGAGGAACCGCCTTGCCTGCCAAGGTGACGTCAGGCCGGTCTCCGCCCCTGAGTGGCGCGAAGACCACTGGGAATTGTAGTCGCCGGTGTAGTTCAGCAGCATCTCCCGGAAGTGACGTAGCGTCCCGCCTTCCCTCTCTTTCCGTTTCCGCTGTGCCGGCTACGCAGTGTGACTCCCGAGTTGCGACGGTGTGTTTTTCTTGGGCCTTGTTCTTTGAGGAGGGGTCGCAGGTCGGGGTACTTGCGGGGACAGTGAGAGGTGGGGGTCGAGAGGTGACGACCCCAGTCCTTTCTTGTGGCCTGTGACTCCGGCTTTCCCCACAGGTCCCGCTGCGCCCGCCGCAGCCTCTCAGCCCGTCGCCATGTCGCGGTTTTTCACCACCGGTTCGGACAGCGAGTCCGAGTCCTCCCTGTCAGGGGAGGAGCTCGTCACCAAACCCGTCGGGGGCAACTACGGCAAACAGTGAGTGGGGGGACTGCGCGGGGGTGACCAGTCGGGGCGTGCGGCGTTCGGCAGGCTCCGCGCGGCCGCGTATGTGGGAGAGGTGGGGAGGGGAGGTGGGGGCGAGAGCGAGAGCGAGTTCTCGAGAGTTCGAGGAACCAGAGCAGTAGTGTTGGCGGGACAACCTTCATGCTTCGGGGTGCTGTGAATTGTGTACCACCCGCCGGGTACAAAGGATAGAGCCAGAGGTTTCCCACTGGCTGGGTCTGTTGCATCAGCTTCCTAGCTGGCTTATATGTCCACAGCTTCTGTGCCACCTCTCCTCTGCTCGGCATGGGACTCCAACAAAAGTCGTGGTTATTCTGACCGCTAAAAAACGCTGCTCGCAAAAAGAAATCCAGAATGCTCGTTTGGTATTTCAGAGCTGCTTGATGTGGCTCTGAAGCCCAGCCACCTGGCGTTGTGGGCTGGTTCACAAACATCTATTTAAACATCTATTATTTTCCTTTTTTTTCGGGGAGGGGGGTGTTCTCTTAAATACCCTTTCCCTATCTCTGCGAATTAAAATTCTTTGCATCAGTGGAACGTTGTTTCTCCAACTTCCTTCCCACACGTGTCACCTTCACGATTTTTATTTTTTTTATTTTTATTTATTTATTTTTTTTAACGTTTTATTTATTTTTGAGACAGCGAGAGACAGAGCATGAACAGGGGAGGGTCAGTGAGAGGGAGACACAGAATCTGAAACAGGCTCCAGGCTCTGAGCTGTCAGCCCAGAGCCCGACGCGGGGCTCGAACTCACGGACCGCGAGATCATGACCTGAGCCGAAGTCGGCCGCCCAACCGACTGAGCCACCCAGGCGCCCCACCTTCACGATTTTTATATCCCTGTGCGGTTTGAAAACACATATGTACCCATGTGTACCTACCTGCATGCGATTTTATATTATTGCCACAATCGGAAAACCAATATGACTTCTAACATAGAAAATGATTGGAAAGATTAATAAAATGGAAGGAAAAGAATGGAAGTGTGTTGCCAGCTGAATGCTGTCTGTGGTCTTATTAAAGAAAAGCGCTAGTAATGGAGATGTTAAAGCCATTAGGACTTTAACCTTGCCATTGGCCTCTCACATTCTGGGAACCATTGCTTTCTGTGATCTAATTCAAATACCAGCTTCTTAAAGCCATTTCCTTTCATTCTAGTTGTGGTACCTTTTGTGTGTGTGTGTGTGTGTGTGTGTGTGTGTGTGCTTAGTTAGTTGTGTCTTCATGTAATAAGTTTTCTGACGCTGTGAATAAGCACCTTTATTTTTGAGAGGATGGGGATGGTCATTTTTGTAGGTGCAACAGTGACAAAAGGGCATTCTTGAAGCAGGCTTCAATAACGGGGTTATAGATGATGAAGTTTTGAAGAGGAAGACTCAAGGATGAGTGTGGTATGATGGCTTGAATATTTCCATTTTTTCTGTCCCGTCTGAGAAGGGCACTAGAGATCACTTGAAAAGACTGGAGCCAGGAAGGGAAGTTAGTGATCTCTGTTGTTTCAAACAGGCCGTTGTTGCTCAGTGAGGATGAAGAAGATACCAAGAGAGTTGTCCGAAGTGCCAAGGACAAAAGGTGAGGCCAGGGGGAGGCCGGGTGCCGGGGAGTCTCTGCAGCAGTGGTGGCTTTTCTGGTGTCGGTGGGCATGTCCAGTGTGATTTTGGGCTCCCGATCTAGGTTTGAGGAGCTGACCAACCTCATCCGAACCATCCGTAATGCCATGAAGATCCGGGATGTTACCAAGTGCCTGGAAGAGTTTGAGCTCCTGGGGAAAGCATATGGGAAGGCTAAGAGCATCGTGGACAAGGAAGGTGTCCCCCGGTTCTACATCCGCATCCTGGCTGACCTGGAGGACTATCTTAATGAGGTGTGATTCCTGTGGGTAAGGGTGGATCCAGAGGGGATCGTGGTCCTAGGTCCTGCGCCTAACCCACTTCCAGGGATCCTGTCGCCTCTTGGTTGTTTGCTGTGTGTACGGTACTTCCTAGAACATAAGAAACGGGGGCATGAAGTGAGGAGAGGGACCTTTTTCGGCCAAGCATCTTAATCGTATTTGTTTTTATGTTGTTTATCTGTGGCTTCTTTTCTTTTGGTGGTAATACACAAAGGATCTGTTTTAAAAAAATAACAAATATGGTTGGTAAGTAGTACAGACGGTGTACAGATAGCAAAACTCATAGTGGTGTGCTGAAGCCTGGAGTTTAAGAAGATACCACTTAGTCACAGCCCCCTCTTCCCCCTTTCTGCCCTCTTCTTTCCTTTAGCTGTGGGAAGATAAGGAAGGGAAAAAGAAGATGAACAAGAACAATGCTAAGGCCCTGAGCACCCTGCGTCAGAAGATCCGAAAATACAACCGAGATTTTGAGTCCCATATTACAAATTATAAGCAGGTAGGGATGCTGGAGGCAGACCTTCTGCCCTGTGGGGACGGTGACTCCACGAGTGAGACAAAAGCGTTTGCAAACGGAAGATGTGACTAGAGGAGGAATCAGGTCACGACTGTCTGGGGTGAGGGGGTAGGCCAGGGTGGTGCTTGGCAGGCCTCGTGAATTATTCTCTCGTTTCCCTTTGTCAAGAACCCTGAACAGTCTGCAGATGAAGATGCTGAGAAGAATGAGGAGGATTCAGAAGGTGAGAGGGGACCCCCTTACTGCAGGCAGTTAGAGGCCCAGAGCTGGGGCTTCCCTCGGCCTGGCTTCTTCGCTGCCTTCAGCTTTGCTCTTGACCATCTGGCTCTCTCCTCGCACCTCTGCCACCAGCCTCTTCGGATGAGGATGAGGATGAGGATGGAGTCAGCGCTGCAGCTTTCCTGAAGAAGAAACCAGAAGCCCCTTCTGGAGACAGTCGCAAGTTCCTCAAAAAAATGGAGGTAAGAGCCAGGGTGAGACTACGAAGGGTGATTTGCCTCCTGTGGACCGTTCTTGGGTTTTTGGGGAGAAGACTCCCAGAACCCTAGGACTGGGAGGGGTGGGGTTAGTAGAGTCCGGTTTGGGAACAGGCTTCCCCTTGGATTAGAGCGCTGAGCGACCTGGGACAGAGAGAACAGAATAGATTCGGGGCCCAGCTCTGCCCCTGGGGAGCTGTGTGTCCCTGGAGCAAGCCAGCCCTTCGCTCTGGGCCTTGGCGGTCCAGTCCAGCTCCTAATATGCCGATTCACAAATGACCACTCGTGTTCTGCTCCTGAGAGAGTCTGGAACGTGTGTTAGCTGGCAGAGCGGGTTGGCCAGTCGGCCTCCTCATCATCTTCCTGCCGATTCTCTTGTTTCTGTAAGGATGAAGATGAGGACTCGGAAGATTCAGAGGATGATGAAGATTGGGACACGGGTTCCACATCTTCTGATTCAGACTCAGAAGAGGAAGAAGGAAAACAGACCGTGCTGGCCTCAAGATTCCTTAAGAAGTAAGAAAAGTAGTGGTGCTTCAGGCGACAGTGGGGAGGGTGGGAAAGCCTGGCGTCGTCTTGAAGGCTGTTGCTTTTTCCACGGAATCCTTGCGGGTTGTTCAGGCCAGCGGGGGGACCTCAGGGTCGAGTATGTTGGGTGGCTAAGGGCACAAAGCTAATGTGTCTCATAAGATTGAGGATGGGATTTGGAAGCCCCGGAGGCAAATGTTTTAACCGGGATATGACTCCCCGCGTGTGGACTGAATGTGAATCTCTTTCTGGCCCCAACCAGCCATGTGTGCGATACTGGACAAGCTCCTTAACCTTTCCAGGTTCTGTCATCTAAAATGAGGGTTACTTGACCCTGCCTCCAAGGGTAGCTAAAACGATGACATAGGGAAGTGGCTGAGCCCGGGGCCAGCACACGGCACTGCCACTCTGACCCCTCTCCCTGAGAACGTCGTAGCGTGTAAAATAGAGACCACAGCAAGTCTTCCTGAACTTGGCCGGGACCGTCTTGGAATGGGGAAGGAGTCTGGTTTGGATTCTGGTTCCAGCCCTTAGTCCTGTGGTAGCTGTCAACTTTGCTACGTCACTGAACCTCCATAGGCTCTGTTTCTTCCTCTGAGGTCAAGGTGAAGAGCTGCCCCTGTGCACCTGGCAGGGGTCCAGTGTGGAGCTCACTGGTAACAGTGTTGCTTTCCTATAGGAACTGTTGCTGTTCTTGGGATTTGCTCTGCTTTCAGAAGTTAGGGTTGTGTTGCTTTAGGAGGTAGTGAGTTCCCTGACACTATAGAGGACCAGGCACAGGCTAGTCTGGGAAGCATTTTTTATTCTGTGCTCCCCTTGACCGGTCAAGTCCAGTGAGCATGCGTATCTGATACGCGTTTACGCACAACACTTCTGACACCATACGTGTGGGGTTTTTTTTTCTTCACACCTTCCACTTTCTCCAACTGTCCGGACACCAGCGTGGTGTTCAATATGCAGTTCGGTTCTGAAACTACCCGGAGTTAACTGCAGACCCCACAAGACTGCCCCCATCTCGGACACCAGTGGCAAGTCCAAGTTTGGCTCCTGGACTTCTGACCAACCAGCTGTAAATTCGGAGTTTCCACAACCCCCTCCTCAGTTGAGAATTTGCTAGAACAGCCCAAAGAACTTGGGAAAGCACTTTACCTGCTATTGCCCATTTATTTTAGAGGGGACAACTCAGGAACAGCCGGTTGGAAGACATGCGTAGGGCAGAGTATGGGAGAGCAGGCACAGAGCCCCCGTTCCCTCTGGGTGCCCCTCGTTCCTGATACCTTGATACATTCACCAACCAGGGAGCTTTCTAGACTTCATCATTTAGGGATTTTGGTGGAGGTTTCATTACCTTAGCATGATGGATTAAGTCATTGATGTCAGTCTCTCCAGTCCTTCTTCCCATCTTAGTGGTCGTGGTGGGGCTGAACATTCCAAAACCCCCAATCATGCCGTCATCTTTCTGGCAACCAGCCCCCCTCCCTTTCCCTGGCAACCACTGATTTGCTTTCTATCCCTAGAAAAGTTTGCGTTTTCTAGACTTTTACATAAATGGAATCACAGTATGTTACTTGATTGGGAGGGATTTGGCTTCTTTCACTCAGAATAATTATTTTGAGATTAAATTCATTCTTTTACTTTTCACTTTTTTCCTACTTTTTAACCCATTTCTAGATTGTCTTTTTTTTTCTCAGTTTGTTTCTCTACTGGCTTGGGAGTTACATCCTATCCTTTTGGAAATTACCCTTGATACATATTTTTTTAATTTTTTTTTTTTAACGTTTATTTATTTTTGAGACAGAGAGAGACAAAGCATGAACGGGGGAGGGTCAGAGAGAGGGAGACACAGAATCTGAAACACGCTCCAGGCTCTGAGCTGTCAGCACAGAGCCCGATGCGGGGCTCGAACTCACGGACCACGAGATCATGACCTGAGCCGAAGTCGGCCGCTTAACCGACTGAGCCACCCAGGCGCCCCGATACATATTTTTTTAAACATGAAATTTTATTTTGTATACCTAGCCCAAAAAACACCTAAAATTAGATTTAGTTAAAATTCCAGTTGACAGAGGTCGGGTTAACCATAGAATCCTCAGAGGTCTTTGACGTTGAGTTTGACTTCATAATGTCAAAGAATAATCCAGAGACACTGTTTTACTTGTATCACAAGACCAATTAAAAAAGTTTTTTTTCCTTTTTTAATGTTTATTTTTATTTTTGAGAGAGAGAGAGCACGAGCATAGGAGGGGCAGAGTGAGAGGGAGACACAGAATCCAAAGCAGGCTCCAGGCTCTGAGCTGTCAGCACAGAGCCCGACGCAGGGCTCAAACCCACAAACTGAGATCGTGACCTAAGCCAAAGTCGGACGCTCAACCAGCTGGGCCACCCAGGCACCCCACACAAGACCAGATTTTAAGATTGACTTCCAACCAAGAAAAAGAAAAAGATTTAAATAATACAAAGGAACAAGGAGAAAGACAAAAACCACAGATGATATGGAACAGTAAATTCTGATTGCATGTATTTTCTCATTAACTAAGCCAACCAGCATTAGTGTTAGTTGTTAATGGGTTTTCTAGAAGCATGATAGTTTTTCCCTAATGTTTGCAGGATCCTTTTTCACCATCTCCATAGTAAGCCAGTCTATATACCCTTTTCCTCAGAATTTCTCAGCTTTTTTTTTTTTTTCAGTGTCTTAAGTTTATTTATTTTGAGAGAAAGAGCATGAGTGCGTGAGAGAGGGGGAGGGACAGAGAGAAAGGGAGAGCAGGCTTCATGCTCAGTGCTCCAGCTCACTCGGGGCTCTGTGTCACAACTGAGAGATCCTCACCTGAGCCGAAATCAGGA
This sequence comes from Panthera leo, assembly GCF_018350215.1. NCBI lineage: Eukaryota > Metazoa > Chordata > Mammalia > Carnivora > Felidae > Panthera > Panthera leo. The sequence continues at coordinate 18,720,412 of NC_056694.1, forward strand.
GTTGGACGCTTAACCGACTGAGCCACCCAGTTGCCCGTCAGCTTTTGTTTCTCTGATTAAAACAAGCATATAAAGGAATGGATTTAATCTCAAGAGTTTGTCTCTTTTTCATGAGATGTCGTCTCTTAATGTCTAGCAACATTAAGGCACCTGGATATTAGGTAGTGGCTTTGGGCAGAAAATATGAGGACAATCAAAGATATTATAAGAAACACAAGAGTCTGTGTTTTATAAAGAAGCAGCTCTGAATTTTTTTTTTAAGTTTGAGAGAGCGGGGGTGGGGGGGGGGGGGGCGGGGGCACGGAGAGAGAGAGAATTCAAGCAGACTCTGCACTTTCAGCACCAAGCCTGACGTGGGGCTCAAACCCATGAATCATGAGATCATGACCTGAGCCAAAATGACGCTTAATGGACTGAGCTACCCAGGCACCCCAGTTTAGTGAACTTTTTCTTTTTAATATTTATTTTAAGAGAGCATGTGCACTCTTTCATGTGTGAGTGGGGTAGGTGGAGAGAGAGAATCCCAAGCAGACTCCACACTTAGTGTGGAGCCCCATGCGGGGCTTGATCTTACGATCACAAGGTCATGATCTGAGCTGATACCAAGAGTCAGATGCTTAACCAACTGAGCCATCCAGGTGTCCCCCAGTATAGTGAACTTTTAAAATCAAATAGCTTTTTTCTTTTTTTTTCTTTTTTCCTCATGTGGCTTCTTTTCTTTTTCTATTATTTATTTTCTGAGAGCACGTGAGACGGGGAGGGGGTGGAGAGAGAGAGAGAAAGAATGAATCCCAAGCAGGCTCCATGCTTAGCATGGGGCCGGATACGGGACTCGATCGCTCAATCCTGGGATCATGACCTGAGCTAAAATCAAGAGTTGGACACTGAACTGACTGAATCACCCAGGTGCCCCACAAGTGGCTTTTTTCTTTCTTTCTTTCTTTCTTTCTTTCTTTCTTTCTTTCTTTCTTTTCTTTTCTTTTCTTTCTTTCTTTCCTTTTTTTTCATTATTTTTGAGAGAGAGACAGAGCATGAGTGGGGGAGGGGCAGAGAGAGAATCACAGACAGAGACACAGAATCCAAAGCAGGCTCCAGGCTCTGAGCTGTCAGCACAGAGCCTGATGTGGGACTCAACCCCACGAACTGTGAGATCATGACCTGAGCCAAAGTTGGGTGCTTAACCAACTGAGCCAACCAGATGCCCTCACTTTTCTCTTAATTGATTTATTTTTCAGGGTATTTGTCCAAGTACAATAAGATGTTATTGCACGTTTTTATTACAGTCTTGACTTTATTTATTGTATTTATTTAGGGTCATTCAGTTCTTAGCTAAGGAAATTAATATGAGGTTGGGGCTAAAATGTGTATTTAATTTGCTGTATGGGCCACGTTAGAGGTAAATGACAGATTATACAGTAATGTTTCTGAATTTATAATTGGGGTAGGAATTCTTAAGTACAGACTAATGAAATCTAATGTCTTAAATCCCTTCTGATAAATTGCCAAGTTACACTTTTTTTTTCTATTCATTCCACAAATATTTATTGACTGCCTGCCATGTTAGATGTATTGGTTCACAACAACCTTGGGAGTTCTGAGGGTGAAATCTGAAACCAGTCTCTGTACATGGAGGACAGGGAAAGACCAAGGAAAGAAGCAGATGATTCCAGGTTGGTATGTGGCAGGTTTAATAAGCAAAGGGACTCAAATACAAGACTTATCTTGGGAGGCTACGAGACTAGTGTTATCTCCGCACCTGCCTACCTGAATCATAAAAGTATAGATAGAGGTCTTAACGTGATAGTGTCACATATACAGTCCAGATGGTCTTAACACATCACTCACAAGGTTGCATTCTGGAAACGGCCCCCAAAGTGGGAATGGTGGGCAGAATGTACGTTGCAAGGACAGGGGAGAGGGTAAGGAGCCTCCTATTGCCTGTGTCCAGCTCAAGGGTTAACTGGCAGTCTTATCCCTTTGATGGCCTTCCAGCAGTGAGTTATCAAGATTTTTTTGAAATTTAGATAATACTTAATTGTCGAAAAGGTTAGCAGCGGAGAAAAAAGGCAAAAAAGATTAACATATCTTTAGTCTTGGGGCACCTGGGTGGCTCAGTCAGTTAAGTGTCCAACTTTGGCTCAGGTCATGATCTCGTGGTTTGTGAGTTCAAGCCCCGTATCAGGCTTTCTGCTCTCAGGACAGAGTCTGCTTCAGATCCTGTCTCTCTCTCTCAAAAATAATAAACATTAAAACAAACAAACACATCTTTAGTCTCTTGGCCGTGTGTTTAAGTAGAAGTGTATTTGGTGATGCTCTTTTGCAACAGTAGCTTGTCTCTGTTGGATGTATAACTGAGAGCGTAAGCATTAGTTTTCTGGTAATTTCTAACAACATGTGAATATACCAGAGTGTTATCTGTCATAGTAGAGAGGTCAAGCCAAGTTTTAGTCCTTCAGTTAGAATTTCGTAGGGTGAGAAGGGGTGCCTGGTTGGCTCAATTGGAGTGTGCCACTGTTGACCTCAGGGTTGTGAGTTTGAGCCCCATGTTGGGTATAGAGATTACTTAAAAATAAAATCTTAAAAAAGAAATTTTTTTTTTCATAGGGTAAGAGTTGTGTTTTTGAAGTATAAATCCCAACCCCCTCAGGGTTAGGAGTAAAACTTTAGGGTGAGAAAGATGAAGGTCTTTTGAAGTTTAAGCTGCATTGGTTTTTAAATAGCATTAGGTTTTTTGATCTTCTCAGAGCTTTAGAGTTGATATGACCAAGAGATTTCAGTTTAATGAGCATACTTTGTATGTTTGCAAAGTATTTTACCTATAAAGTGAGTTTTTATCATTAGTATGGCAGTAGTATGGAGAGAAAACGAACAAGCTGTTGTTAAGAGTTCTGGCATATGTCCTTTGGCAAGGGGAAAAGTTTAATCCAGCTGGCAAGTGTATAAACTATTTCTAAAATATATTCAGACCTTTTAAACAATTCAAATGAAATTTATTTTTATTTTTTATTAATTTTTTTAATGTTTATTTTTGAGAGAGGGAAAGTGGGGGAGGGGCAGAGAGAGGGGGACAGAGGATCCCAAGCAGGCTCTGCACTGACACCAGCAAGCCTGATACAGAGATGAAACTCACGAACCTCGAGATCATGATCTGAGCCGAAGTTGGACACTCAATCGACTAAGCCACCCAGGTGCCCCAAAATTTATTTTTAGATGTCTAAATGGCAGTTGATGGGGTGCCTGGATGGCTCAGTTGGTTGAAAATCCGACTGTTAATTTCAGCGCAGGTCACGATCCTAGGGTTGTAGGATCAAGCCCCGTATTGGCGTGGAGCCTGCTTAAGATTCTCTCTCTCCTTCTGCTCCTCTCCCCTGCTTGTGTGCCCTCTCTGTTGATAATTTGTCTTTTGAAACTGGAAAGATTTTTTTGTTAGTATCTATGTAAAGTTTGTGATAACTTCTCTCTGATTTGGGGTTTGTATTTCATTAGATAAGTATTAAAGCCTGGAGATGGTTTCAGACACCAAGTGGCTTAAGACCACTTTGGGGTAGCCACTGATCTTTTTCACTTTTGTGGGAGAATTTTGTTGTCTTACGCTATTGTTTTTTAAATTCAGAACTTAGGTTAATTGTCATAAGCAGGGAGCAGACAGTCTAGGAACAGCAGTTTTTTTACACTAAGTTCAAACTGATTAGTTGTTGGCTGGTGAAAAGATCAGTCTGGATAGAGCAACTAGTATTAAAAGCTACATAGCTTATCAATATAGGTTTTTCTGGAAAACCTGAGAGGTTAGCTATGGGACAACATGGCAGGCTGCTTTTGTGTCTCCTGCGGCTGGGTGGGCCCCTCTACCTCATTAGACCAGGCCACACTGTTTCCGCCATAAGAGTTTCTTAGTGGGTGTGATATGGTGACAGACCTTGGTAAGTAGCCTGTCAAGTTCACAAGCTTGATAGTCCTTGCTTTGGTTATGGTTATGGTTATGGTTATGGTTATGGTTATGGTTGACTCAAGCTCATTCTCACAGATTGTAACTTGAACCCAGGGCTGGATGGAGGGAAAGGGGAAGTTCATGGGAAGAAGCAGCCTCAGAGGTGGACTGGGACTGGTCTTTCACCTTCTCCCATGTCTCCTGGCAGGGCCCCTACCACCGAGGAGGACAAGAAGGCGGCCGAGAAGAAACGAGAGGACAAAGCCAAGAAGAAGCACGATAGGAAATCTAAGCGCCTGGATGAGGAGGAGGAGGACAATGACGGCGGAGAGTGGGAAAGGGTCCGGGGGGGTGTGCCCCTTGTTAAGGTGAGGACAGTAGTATCAAGATGAATTGGGAAATGGTTTGGTAGAGCATACAGCTGTCTCCCTGCCCCACTCAGGGCTTGGGAGAAAAGTTAGGGCAAGAATGATGGGACATGTGTTGCCTAGGAGAAACCAAAAATGTTTGCCAAGGGAACTGAGATCACCCATGCTGTTGTCATCAAGAAGCTGAATGAGATCCTACAGGCACGAGGCAAGAAGGGAACTGATCGGTAAGATTCACGGGCCTGGACTGGGAATGCTCTTTTTCTTTAAGACACAGGTAGAGATTAGTGGGGAAATAGTGCTGTTTTGGGAAGATCTATATGTGGCTATAGTTGAAGGAATGGTATACGTGGAACTTACCGGTCCATTTTCTGCTATTGACTCTCTCTTTGATCTTAAACCAATCACTTAACCTTTTGGGATTGTTTGCTCATCTGTAAAACAGAAATGATGCTCTCTTTAGTTATTTGGTGCCTAAAGAGGATGGCAGATTGTTAGTGTTATTGCTGCTTCTGTTTGGAATTTATAAAGGAGAAGCAAGGACGCGGGTGGTGAGGCTAGGGTGTTAGTGGGAATGACACTGCCTTGCTTGTTGGCAGAGGGCACATTGCGTGACAGGAGGAGGGTTTTGATTTGTCTCCGATGCCTCACCCACCTGTGCTCCCCTCCAGTGCAGCCCAGATTGAGCTGCTACAGCTGCTCGTTCAGATTGCATCTGAAAACAACCTGGGAGAGGGTGTCATAGTCAAGATCAAGTTCAATATCATCGCCTCTCTTTATGACTACAACCCAAACCTGGCCACGTACATGAAGGTGAGGGCAATGAAGAACCATCCCAGAACTGGGCTGGTGGGTTGGGGGTGTGGGGTGCCTAGTGTCTTAAAACTCGAGGGCTGTGGAAGCAGTCTTGGTAGTTGAAGGCCCTGTGGATTCCTGGTGAAGGAGTTCTTGGGAGGCCTCCGTTTCTTCCACCTTCACACCTCTGACTGCCATCTGATCTCTTGCAGCCTGAGATGTGGCAGAAGTGCCTAGACTGCATCAATGAGCTCATGGACATCCTGTTTGCAAACCCCAACATCTTTGTTGGAGAGAACATTCTGGAAGAGAGTGAGAACCTGCACAATGTTGACCAGGTAAAGAGAGAAATTGGAGGCTAATTGGAGGTGTATGTTTTTTCCTTGGGAAGGCTCAGTGGAGACAGGAGGGTTGAAGTCTGGCACTGAGATCTGGGCTAATTTATTTGCTCCTCCCCTACCTTCCTTTTCAGCCACTGCGTGTCCGTGGCTGTATCCTAACCCTGGTGGAACGAATGGATGAAGAATTTACCAAAATAATGCAAAATACTGATCCTCACTCCCAAGGTGAGCCTGGGCAAGTGTGGGCATCAGTTAGAGGAAAGGTGCAGGGAATGAAACAAAGCATTATATTAGAGTGTCTGGGGAGCCAGCCCTTACTTAGCCCAGCATTCACACACACGACCTGGGAAGATGCTAGGCCCCACCCCCATCACTTCTGATTCAGTAGATCTGGGGAAGGGGCTCCAAATTTTGCATTTCTTACATGTTCCCAGGTGATGCTGCTGTCTGGGGACTACACTTTGAAAATCCTTGAGGTCTGGCCTCAGTCCACTTTGCTTAGCTTGGATCCAGAGGCATTTGGGTTGGGGGAAATACAGGACACTTACTCCGTGAAATTGGAGTGTGCCCACCTGTCCCCTGGGTCAGGCGTGTAGTGATGAACAAGTCAGCCAGAGGCCTTTCAGGCGCATGGAGCTTACGATTTGGTGCTGGAGAAAGGAGAAAGCCATTTCAGTAAGTAAATAAATGAGACAGTTCTAGATCATGGCTGGAGAAGGCGACAGAAAGCAGGGGCCGTTGGCATGGGGAGAGGTTCGTCGGAAGAGCACACCCGACGGGAATGGAAAGCGACTTCGGTGTGTCCAGGGAGGGGATGGTGTTTTCAGGGCACCGTGAGGAGACTTTGCTGATGGGCGCAGAAACCACATGGAGCTAACTGGGTTGGTCGGGGACGCACGATGAGGAGAGGCGGGTGCCCGGCTGAGATGAGGGACGCCCTCCTTTCCAGAGTACGTGGAGCACCTGAAGGATGAGGCGCAGGTGTGTGCCATCATTGAGCGCGTGCAGCGCTACCTGGAGGAGAAGGGCACCACTGAGGAGATCTGTCGCATCTATCTGAGGCGCATCCTCCACACCTACTACAAGTTTGACTACAAGGCCCATCAGCGGCAGCTTACCCCCCCTGAGGGCTCCTCGAAGGTGAGTCTTAGCAGCCAAGTCACAGCGGGAGGGAAGTGCCTGTCAGGACTTCGTGGCAGATCTGTTCCCTGGGAATTCTCTGGGGTGGAGCAGGGAGGGAGACTTGGAGGGACTAGACGGAGGCTGGACGGCGTCTCACCTTTGATCGCGGAGGCCTGAGCCATTGTCTCTACGGTACTTTCCTTTCAACGACATCCCCCCCCTCCCCCCAGTCTGAGCAAGACCAGGCAGAAAACGAGGGCGAGGACTCCGCTGTGCTGATGGAGAGGCTGTGCAAGTACATCTATGCCAAGGACCGCACAGACCGTATCCGCACGTGCGCCATCCTCTGCCACATCTACCACCACGCCCTGCACTCCCGCTGGTACCAGGCCCGCGACCTCATGCTCATGAGCCACCTACAGGACAACATTCAGCATGCGGACCCGCCAGTACAGGTAGGATGGGAAAGAGGCGCTCTGGCCCCGGTGGCAAAGGGAAGACCAGGCCAGGCCCCTGTCTGGAGGCAGAATGGCTCGGCCAGGTTAGTCACCTCTCTGGCCGGTGCAGACGTGAGCGGGCGCTTGGTCCTTCCCAGATGCCAGCATTCTCTGATCCCCCTGCACGTTAGCATATTATTTCCTGTTCTGACACCACTGGAGTCCTCTGGGATGGAGCTTTGGGTTCAGCTAACATTTTTCATCCCTACTGCGTGTCTAGTTCAGAGCATTAGGAGAGCTCTTGTTTTAATAGGAGGAGAACGGTAGCAAGTTGTTCAACTAAGGAAAGACGGGACCCGGATGCAGGGTGATGTGTTAGGACCTCTACGCGTGTGGCAGCAGTGGGGGACATTTTCACATAGGAGTGCAGTGTCATCTAGGTGCAGATCTGTAAGTGTGTATTTGAAACAGTGAAGCAGTATTGACGTGGTGAATCCATGGTGAACCCGAGCGGTGGCGGTTTTTAAACAGCGCTTCCATTTGTTCTCTTTTATTCCAGTGTATGAATTTATCACAAGTTCTTGATGTGTCTTCTTCTTGGTAGATGCCTCGTCTGTTTCCAGCATGGGGCTGTTATAAAGAAGCTGTCATGAGCATTTATAAGCCTTTGTGTGGTTGTATGTTTTCTCCTGGGTAAATGGTAAATGTATGTTTTCTCCTGGGTAAACAGTAGAACTGCTGTGTGCTAGTTTAGGTCTGCGTCCAGTCATAAGAAACCTAAAAGTGCCGACGCCACTTTACACTCCTGCCATAATGTGTGGATATTATAGTTCTTGTCGATATTTGGCATTTTCAGTCTTAATATAAGCCACGTTGGTCGTTATGTGGTAGTATCTCATTATGGCACTGATTTGTATCTCCCTCATAACCTGAAGTTGAGTACTTTTTCACGTTTATTGATTCTTTGTCTTTTTTTTTTTTTTTAAACTTTTGTTTATGTTTGAGAGAGAGTGTGCACGCGCACATGCAAGAAGGGGTTGGGGACAGAGAGAGAGGGAGACAGAGGATCCAGAGTAGGCTCTGCTCTGACAGCACAGAACCCGAAGCAGGAGTCCGTTCAAACCATGAGATCCATGACCTGAGCCAAAGTCGGACGCTTAACCGACTGAGCCACCCTGGTGCCCCTCTTTATGTCTCTTCTTTCGTGAAATGTCTGGTCACCTCTCCCCTGTCCTCCATTTTGAAGATTGGATTGTTCCATTTTTTTATTATTGGATACCAATCCTTTGTCATATAAATGTTTTCCAAATATTTTGTTCCTGTCTGTGGTCTGCCTGTTCGTTTTTAACACCATGTCTTGTGGTGTAGTCTAATTTATCAGGGTTTTTTTAGTGCTTATTACTTTCGGGATCCTATCTAATGAAATCTTTGCAGTTCATGAAGATACTTGTTTTTTTTTAAGTTCTTAAAAGTCTTAGCTTTCACGTTTAGATCTATGATTTTGATACATGGTATGAAGTTAGTATATTTTTGTTTTGTTTCCTTCATTCATCTCTGTCCTTAGGCCAGTCCCACACTGTCTTGATTCCTCTGCCCGTAGAGTAAGTCTCCCAAGTCAGGTGGTAGGAGTCTTCCCACTTTGTTCTTTTTTAAGATGCTTTGAGTATTCTGTGACCTTTGCATTTCCACATAAATCTTCAAATTCTCTTGTCAATTTCCACAAAAATGCCTGTTGGAATTTTATGGAATCTGTAAATGAATTTTGAGAGGACTGACATCTTAACAACATTGAACCTTTGGATCTAAACACTTTATCTTTTTGTTTTATTTGTTTCTGCAGTGTTCTGTGGATTTCACTGTAGATGCATTACACATCTTCTAAGAAATTATTCCTGAATGTTACGAGTTTCAATGCTGTGTAAATGGACTTGTTTTTTATCTCAGTTTCTAATTGCTAATTAACTACTTGTGTATAAAAAAAACGATTCATTTTTGTATTTTGGCCTTGAATGCATCTGTTGGGCTAAATTCACTTATTTGGTTTAGCATTCAATAGATAATCCTTAAGATTTTCTGCTAAAGCACTCACGTCACGTACACGTAGACAGTTTTATTACTATGTCAGTCTTTAGGACTTTCCTTTTTTATTTCTTGCCATGTTGTGGTAACTCAAATTTCCAGTACTTAGTGCTGAGTAGAAGTACTGAGAGCAAGCACCTTGTCTTGCCCCCCAGCCTTAGGGGAGCAGTCGGCATTTTACCACTGAGTGTGATGCTAGCAGTAGCATTTTTGTAGGTACATTTTCTCAGATTGAGGAAGTTCTTTTCTGATTCTAGCTGACCCAAGAATTTTTGTCCTAAATAGATGTTGAATTTTGTCCAGAGCTTTTTCTGCATCTGCTGAAATGATGCAATGATTTCTCCTTTATTGTGTTCATAGGGTGAGTAACCATGGTTTTAGATTTTTGTATCAGCTTTTCGTTCCAGAGATACATCCCCGTTGATCAAGGTATATTATGTCATTCATCTATTGCTGCATTTTGTTTGCTAATATTTTTTCAGGCTCTTTGCATCTGTGTTCATGACTGATACTGACCTGTATACTTCTGTTGTTATAATAAAGAGTTTATCTGCCCCCACCCCCAGAAATCTGCACCACCTGAAATCTTCCCGTCTTAATTAGTGGCAAGTCCATACTTTCAGTTGCCTAGGCCAGAAGCCTCGGAGTCGTTAATTCTTATTTTTCTCTCATGTGCCACATCTCATTCCCCAGCCGTTCCTGTTCAGAGTCCATACCTGACCACTCATTACTTCCATCGCTCCCCTCTGGCCTGAGCCACTGTCATCTTCCTGGTGTGTGTTTCTGCTCTTACTTCCCTTCCCTTCCCTACAGCAGCCAGGGTTAACCTCGTTAAGTCAGATTATACCACCTGTTTTCTCAGAACCTTCCCATGGTTTCCCATCTCAACATCCTTAACGTGGCTTCCAGGGCCGTGTGCTTGCCTCTCCAATTTATGCTCACATCTTTACTGGCTTGGGCTGAATCACACTCCTTGTTCCTTGAGTGCACCTGGCACAGTTCTTCCATAAAGCCTTTGCATTGACTTTTCCTTTTTTTCTAGAATACTCTTCTCCCACATATCTGCATGACTTTTTCTATCAGGTTTCTATTTAAACTTTACCTTCAAAATGAGGCCTTCCCTGGTTATCCTATGGAAAAATTGTGAGTTCCTACCACCACCGCCACCACCCAGACTCCCTTCTTAACTCTTCTGTTTAATTTTTCTCCTTGGCATGAGTCACTGTCTGCATGCTGTGGTTATTTTGTCCTCCATACCCTTATCCCTAGAACGTAAGCTCCGCGGAAGGATAGCGACTCGCGTGTTTTGCTCCCTGTCCCGGCCCACAGCCCGGTGCCCGGCACCAGTGGGTGCTCGGTGTAGATTTCTGGAGCAGATGAACAGCTTGCCTCATGGTCGTCACTTCTGAGTGCATTGCCCTTTGTCCCCAGATCCTGTACAACCGCACCATGGTGCAGCTGGGCATATGTGCTTTCCGCCAAGGCCTGACCAAGGACGCTCACAACGCCCTGCTGGACATTCAGTCGAGCGGCCGGGCCAAGGAGCTTCTGGGCCAGGGTCTGCTGCTGCGCAGCCTGCAGGAGCGCAACCAGGAGCAGGAGAAGGTGGAGCGGCGCCGGCAGGTGCCCTTCCACCTGCACATCAACCTGGAGCTGCTGGAGTGCGTGTATCTGGTGTCCGCCATGCTCCTGGAGATCCCTTACATGGCTGCCCACGAGAGTGATGCTCGCCGGCGCATGATCAGCAAGCAGTTCCATCACCAGCTGCGCGTGGGCGAGCGGCAGCCCTTGCTGGGTGAGTGTGGGGCTCTCCGGTGCCGCAGACTCCCCTCATCGGGCCCTCGCTTCCCCTTTATTCGGAGGATTACGAGAAGCTGAAGGGAATAACTTTCACCCGAGATGATTCTGTCTGATGGGATGATCTCTCCACGTGTAACCTAGAAGTGTTCCTTTTACTCAGTAGTCTCTGCAGTCTCTTGCTCTGGGATATGGTGTCGTAGCTTACAGATTAAGCTCCTTACTTCCTGTCATTCTTCTCTTCAGTCGATGTTTCCCAGCATTATCTTTTTTTTTTTTTTTTTTTTTTTTTTTTTAAGTAGGCTCCACGCCCAGCGTGGAGCCAGTGTGGGGCTTGAATTCATGACCCTCAGATCAAGACCTGAGCTGAGGTCGAGTTGGTCTCTTAACCATCTGAGCCACCCAAGCACCCCCTCAGCATTATCTACCTACCAAATTTATGATGTTCTACACCCCCAGTACCTTCCAGAGTTCTTCATTGTCTATGGAATAAAGTCCAGCCTCCTTAACTAAGTTAAACTCTTCATGACCTGACTCCAATGATAGTTTTTATTTAACACAAACTTACATAGTACCTTTTTTGTGGCTGGCACTGTTTTAAGTGTTTTCCAAATAACGATACTGTTTTATAAATAATACATTTAATTGTCGTTAGTAATAACCGTGTGATATGGGTACCATTATTAACTTCTTGTTTCCTGAGGCATGGGGGTTAAGTGACTTAACCCAAGTCTTGGTTGGTTAACCAAGTTAACCCAAGGTTAACACAGCTGATATGTGTCTCTCTAATCTTTCTTTTTTTCTCATTTTTCCTTTTGTGCACATTGTTTTCTACCAACCCAACTAGACCTTTGGCATTTGAAAATCTAACATTGGCTCCTTTGATCACTTGAAGGTCTGATCGATCAGTCCAGGGGTTGAATGGGATGTGATTTCACTGGGAAAGGAATGGTGCCCTTCTGGTGGGGTTGGTGCCTGAAGGACTTGGTGAGGGACCAAGCTTACTGTCCACAGCCACATCCCCTCAGTTCTGTCCTCTACTGGTTGTGTTAACTGCTGGTGCCCCTTTTACAAATTTTGTCTGCCTTGTGTAGTGAAACTTTGTTTTCTTTTAATTGGAAAATTTATAGTGAAAGTCTGTTTCCAGCATCACTTACGGCTCTCTGGTTCACTACAGTCCCTGCCTCTCTATTACTGTCTAAAACCAAAAGGCAGTTTCTGTCTCTGTTCTGCACTACTGTTCGTTTTATGTAGAGAAATACTCCTTTGAACCTCTAACTTTGTCTCTTTTAAATTTTTTTTTTTTTTTTTTAACGTTTATTTATCTTTGAGACAGAGAGAGACAGAGCATGAACGGGGGAGGAGCAGAGAGAGACGGAGACACAGAATCGGAAGCAGGCTCCAGGCTCTGGGCCATTAGCCCAGAGCCCGACGCGGGGGTCGAACTCACGGACCGTGAGATCGTGACCTGAGCTGAAGTCGGACGCTTAACCGACTGAGCCACCCAGGCGCCCCTAACTTTGCCTCTTTTAAAAGTCACAGAGTAGAAGCTGACCAGAAGTGTGTTCTCTTAGTCTTATTCATACATTTCTCTTTGGGGCTGATCTGTTATACCTTTGAGCTTGCTGTCTGTTCCAGGTTCTGCCATGTTCGTGTTTCTTTATACCTACCATCCATTTCCAGTCTTAAGAGTTTTTGCACTTGCCTGTCAACTCGGAATTCCTGTGACTCTTGTTAGCCACGTTTTCTCTTCCTGGCTTGTCTTTAAGGAAAAATTAGCTGAACAGCGTGATATACAGATCTATTCAAAATCATGAAGGTAGTATAAGAAGGAATGAAGTTTGGTAACTGTTTTTCCAGCTGAGATATTAGAAATTGTTTTAGGTCAAGAAACCTCCTAAGAACCTGATGAAAGCTGGGGACCTTTCCCTGGGAAGATGTACATGAGGATAGGCGCAACAATTTGCCAACATTTTCAAGGCGCTCACCAGTCCCGATGCGTGTCATAAACTGATTTAGTCCAAATAAACGTATTCTGATGTTAAGTGATTTCTGCAATCACATGGCTATTTAATGGGGAGCTGGGAGAGTCCCAGTCTGGTTGTTTGCTCTCTCGTCCAGTGTTCCTCCTTGAATAGTGCCCAAGGTGGGAGCTATGTTGCCAAGCTTCCCTAAGCCCTGCCTTATTCCCAACCTTTCAGGTCCCCCTGAGTCAATGAGGGAACATGTGGTGGCTGCCTCCAAAGCTATGAAGATGGGCGACTGGAAGACCTGCCACAGTTTCATCATCAATGAAAAGATGAATGGCAAAGTGTGGGACCTTTTCCCTGAGGCTGACAAAGTCCGAACCATGCTGGTTAGGTGAGCGGAAAGGAAGGCCATGGTGGGTGGGGAAGACAAGACTGGTTGGTCTCCTTCAGTGGAGATGTTCCCCCTTTCTCCCTTCTCCCCACAGGAAGATCCAGGAAGAGTCACTGCGGACCTACCTCTTCACCTACAGCAGTGTCTATGACTCCATTAGGTAGGATGGGCCCCGAGGACGTACAGGGGGCCCAGCTTCGTAGTCAAAGCTCCTAATTGCTCCCTGCTTCCTGCCTTGCTTCTCCACAGCATGGAGACCCTGTCTGACATGTTTGAACTGGACCTGCCCACCGTGCACTCCATCATCAGCAAGATGATCATTAACGAGGAGTTGATGGTAAGGGCCAGGGTGATACATGGGCAGGCAGGTGGAGTCATGGGGAGTTCCAGTGGAGATCTCCAGTCAGCTTAGAGACCTGTGTCGCGTCCGTTCTCTCTCTCCCTCCCATCAGGCCTCCCTGGACCAGCCGACGCAGACCGTGGTGATGCATCGCACCGAGCCCACCGCCCAACAGAACCTGGCTCTGCAGCTGGCTGAGAAGCTGGGCAGCCTGGTGGAAAATAATGAGCGGGTGTTTGACCATAAGCAGGGGACCTACGGTGGCTATTTCCGAGGTAAGTGGTTCTGTTTCTCTGCTCTCCCAGGGTGCTGGCCCCCTTCCTGCCTCTTCAGTGTCATTCACCTCCTCCCCCGTCCTGCAGACCAGAAGGACGGCTACCGCAAAAACGAGGGCTACATGCGCCGAGGTGGCTACCGCCAGCAGCAGTCTCAGACAGCCTACTGATCACTTCCTCTGTTCCTGTGGCCTCACCCATTCAACCCCGAAGTCCTCAACCACACTCTGACTTATTAAAGTTCTGTTTTGAGTTGTTACGGTTCCTGTTGTCTGCATGTCGCCACAGAGGTGGGTCAGACATGTTCATTTGCTAATTGTATTTCTGCGCCTTCCGCCACATGATAGGCACGAGGCTCAGGATGCAGAGGTGACTTGTGCATGTCGCTGACTTCAGAGCTTGCTGCTCTTTGACATTCGACAGAAAGTTCTAATAACATGTGAGAAGTTGCTTTTTTTTTAACGTTTGTTTATTTTTGAGAGCGAGAGAGAGCACGAGCGGGAGGGGCAGAGAGAGGGAGACACAGAATTCGAAGGAGGCTCCAGGCTCTGAGCTGTCAGCACAGAGCCCGACGCGGGGCTCAAACTCATGAGCTGTGAGATCATGACCTGAGCCAAAGTAAGATGCTTAACCGACTGAGCCACCCAGGCACCCCCATTGTATTTTTCTCTTCCTGTTTTGGCCTAAGGGTGCCCCTGTCATCTGTAGTAGTGGCACCAGCAGTTAAAACTTCCAAAGAACCCTGCCTTTCTGACTGAGATTAAATTGCCTGCTAAAAATTCATGAGACTTTAGCAGAATCTAGTCTCACAACATAATAAAAAATGTTCTGGATACAATCTAGAATTATTCATCATATGGCCAGTTTTCAAGGGAAAAGGCTATTGACAGATGCCAACTGATAACAGAACCTGTAAAGCACCTACTGTAACATTATTGCATGAAACAAACTTTCAGTGAACGAAAAGGTAGATCTTCATATATCATCAATAAAATACAAGCAAATGAAATCCAACAGCTTATTACAAGGATTCTGCACCATGACCAAATGCATTTATTGCAGAAATGCAAGAAGGGTGATTCAACATCAGGAAATCTGTGTAGAGGGGCCTGGGTGGCTCAGTCTATTGAGCGTACAACTTTGGCTCAGGTTATGATCTCACGGTTCGTGGGTTTGAGGCCCCGCATCAGGCTCTGTGCTGACAACTCAGAGCCTGGGCCTGCTTAGGATTCTGTCTCCCGCTTTCTGCCTCTCCCCCACTCGTGTGAGCGCGCGTGCGGGCTCTCTCTCAAAAATAAACATTAAGTTTTAAAAAACGTGTAATATACCACATTAATAGAACAAAGGAAAAATTCGTCAGCTCAATTGATGCAGAAAAGGCATTTGACAAAACCAAGTGCCCTCTCATGATAAAATACTGGAAAAGTAGGAACAAAAGGAACTTCCTTGATAGTGATAAGGGCATTTGTGAAAACCTGACGGCTAACATGCTTAGTGATAAAAAACAAAGTACCCCCCCCCCAAGATCAGGAAAAAGACAAGGAAGTTCTCTTTCAACATAGTACTAAAAGTTTGAGCCAAAGTAGTTGGACAAGAAAAAGAAATAAAAGGCATCCAGTCTTGAAAGGCAGAAAGAAATAAAATCTCTATTCACAGACATGATCCTGTATATAGAAAAACCCAAAGACTCCATACGAGAGCTACTAGGACATTCAGCCAAATTACGGAGTACAGATTGTTCATGCATCATCGGACACTATCAGGATGAAAGGCAGTCCACAAAGTGGGAGAAGATATTTGCAAATCCTGCTTGATAAAGAGTTAATACCTAGAATTTATGAAGAACTAAAACCCAACAACAAAACTTGATTTTAGAATGGTCAAAGGAACTTGAAGATATTTTCCCAGAGATACCCAAATGACCAACAGGCACATGAAACATTAACCATTAAGGTAGTGCACATCGAAACCACAGTGAGGTACCACTTAACACCCATTAGCATGGCTATTATGAAATAGAAAATAAATGTTGATGAGGATGTGGGGAGATTGAAATTCTTGTACATTGCTGGTAGGAGTGTAAAATGGTGTGGCTGCTGTGGATAACTTGGTGGTTCCTCCAAAAGCTAAACAGAATTAGCATGTCACCCATCGGTTCCATTTGTTACATACCCAGAAGAACTGAAAACAGGAACTTAACACAGGACAGAAGGTACCACGTGGAGAATGTAGTCAGTGGTATCGTAAGAGTGTTGTGTGGTGACAGATGTAGCTACGCGTGTGAGTACAGCATAACTGTGTTGAGTTGTGGAATCGCTGTGTTGTACATCTGAAACGAACATAGCATTGTATGTCAACTACACTTCAATAATAAAAAGAGAACAGGGACTTAAGCTGATACCTGTACACCAGTGTTCATTGCAGCCTTGTTCACAGGAGCCAAAAGATGGAAGCAACCCAAGTGTCCATCAGCAGAGAAATGGATAGACAAACTGATGTATACATGAAATGCAATACTGGTCAGCCTTAAAAAGGAATAAGGTTCTGATACATTCTACAACATGGATAGAACATGGTAAATGAGCCAGACAAAGGAGCGTATACATTGAATGATTCTACTTCTATGAGGCATCTAGAATGGGCAAGTTCACAGAGGCGGAAAGTGGAATGGAGATTACCAGAGGCTGGGGCACAGGGAAATGGAAAGTCATTTCTCGTGGTTACACAGTTTCAGTTTTAGGTAAAGAAGTTTGGGAAGTAGATTGTAATGGTTCTGCAACATTGTGGGCGTACTTAAATACCACTGAGTTGTGTATGTAAAAATGGTTAAAAATTACCACTATGCACCGATTTGAATTACCAAAACCCGGAACAGACACCACCAAATGCTGGCAAGGGTGTAGACCAACAGGAAATCTTACTCATTGATGGTGGGAATGCAAAATAGTACAACCACTTTGAGAGACACTTGGGCAGTTTCTCACAAAACTAAACTCTTACCATGCCAGCCAGCAGTCATACTCCTTGGTATTTACCCGAAAGAGTTGGAAATTTACATCTACACAAAAACTTGCACTTGGATGTTTATAGTAACTTTATTTGTAACTGCCAAAACTTGGAAACCACCATGTCCTTTGTAAGGTGGGTGGATAAATAGACTGGTATATCCAGACCCTGGAGTAGTATTCAGTGCTAAAATCACCAAGCCATGGAAAGACATGGAGGAGGGGTGCCCTGGGTGGCTCAGTCCATTGAGTGTCTGACTCTTAATTTCTTGGGCTCGGGTCATGACCCCAGAGTTGTGGGATCAAGCCCCTTGTTGGGCTCTGCACTGGGCGTGAAGCCTGATTAGGGTTCTCTGTCTCTCTGTCTCTCTCCCTCCCCCCCCCCCCCCGTCTGTCTCTCTCTTCCCCCTCTCCCCCACTTTCTCTCCCTCTTTCTCTAAAATAAAATTAAGAAAAGACCTGAAGGAAACTTAAATGCATTTTCTTAAGTGGAAGAGGCCAGTCTGAAAAGGCTGCATGTTGTTTGATCCCAACTGTTTGACATTTTGTAAAAGGCAAAACTATGGAGACGGTAAAAAAATCAGTGGTTGCCAAGGATTAGGGAGGAGGGATGCACAGGTGGTGCACAAAGGTATTTTTAGGGCAGTGAAATTACTACATGATACTATAATGGATACATGCCATTAAATTTTTGTCCAAACCCATAGAATGTATAACTAGAGTGAACCCCAGTGTAAATTGTGGACCTCGGGTGATGATGTATCAATGTAGGTTCATCAGATATAACAAATACACCATTCTGGTGGGAGACATTGATAATGAGGGAGGCCGTACATAAGTGAGAGCAAGGGGAATATGTGGGATATCCCTTTTTTCTGCACAATTTTGCAGTGAACTTTAAAAAAAGTATTTTTTAATGGTAAATTTCATCTTATGTGTATTATACCACAGTAAAATAGAAACTGATCAGAGACCTAACTATAAAAAAAACTTACAAAACTATGGAAGAGGGGCACGTGGATGGCTCAGTCGGTTGAGCATCCAACTTCAGTTCAGGTCATGATCTCACAGTTCGTGAATTTGAGCCCACATCAGACCTGCTGCTGTCAGCCTGTCAGCACAGAGCCCACTTCAGGTCCTCTGTCCCCTCCTTTCGGCCCCTCCCCCGCTTGTGCTCTCCCCAAAATAAATATTTTAAAAAACAAAATTTTTAAAAATAAAACTATAAGAGAATCCTGAAGGAAATCTTTGTGACCATGAGTTAATTAAGCAAATATTTATTAGATATAATACCAAAAGCATAATTCATAAAAGAGCAAAAAAAGTAAATTGGATCTGATCAAAATTGAGAAATTCTGTTCTTTAAAAGTCACCGTTAAGAGAGAATGAGAAGACAAGCTACAGACTGGGAGACATTTGCAAATCACATGTCTGAAAAAAGACCTGTATCCAGAATATATAGAGAAGTTAAAAACTCTGTAAGAAAACAGCCCAATTTTAAAATGGATAAAAGAGAGGGGTGCCTGGGTACTTCAGTCAGTTAAACATCCAACTCTTGATCTCAGTTCAGGTCTTTTTTTTTTTTTTTTAATCTTTATTTGTTTTTGAGGGAGAAGAGCGTGAGCAGGGGAGGGGCAGAGAGGGAGACACAGAATCCAAAGCAGGCTCCAGGGTCTGAGCTGTTGGCACAGAGCCTGATAGCGGGGCTCGAAACCACGAGCTGTGAGATCATGACCCAAGCTGAAGTCGGACGCTCAACTGACTGAGTCACCTAGGCGCCGCAATCTTGGTTCAGGTCTTGATCTCAGGGTCGTGAGTTCAAGCACTGTGTTGGACTCCGCGCTGTTCGTGAAGCCTACTTAAAAATAAATGGGTAGGGAAGCAAAAGTAATATAAAAACGGACAAAACATAAGAGACTCTTAAATACAGAGAACAAACAGGATTGCTGGAGGGGGTGTGGGAGGGGGGATGGGATAAATGGGTAAGGGGCATTAAGGAATCTACTCCTGAAATCATTGTTGCGCCATGTGCTAACTAACTTGGATGTAAATTTTAAAAAATATAGAAAGAAAAAGATGGGTAAAAGATTTGAACAGACACTTCACCAAAGAAGATAACTATATTAATCGCCAATAAGCACATTAGGAGGAGACTCAGTATCATTAGTTTTAGGGAAATGAAAAATTAAAGCCACAAGATGCCACACTACACACCTATAGATATGTCTGAAATTAAACAGATTGATATCCTAAGTGCTGGAAAGGATGCGGAGGAACTGGAACTCTCATACGTTGTTGGCAGGAATGTAAAATGGCGTAGCCAGTCTGGAAAGCAGTCTGACACTTTCTTACAAAGCTAAACATATGGCTACCCTATGGACAGGGGTCTCAAGACATTTAAAACATTGAAGACACCCATGTGTAATACTCTCCATGCCTTGTTTGCCTTTCCTGGACTTGTGACAACCCTGTGGATGAGAAGGGCAGAGGTGTGGCAGGGCCAGATCCTGGCTTGGGTTCCCCTTCTACCACTTCTGCACGTGTGATCTGGGGCAGATTTCTCCCAACCTCTCTGAGCTTCAGTTTCTTCAGTACCACGGCAACATCACCGGCACACTGTAAGATTTAACAAGAACTATGATAACAGAGCACCAGGGTGGCTCAGTCGGTTGAGTATTGGACTTGGGCTCAGGTCATGGTCTCGCGGTTCGTGGGTTCGAGCCCCAGGTTGCGCTTTGCGCTGATGTTGTGGAGCCTGCTTAGGATTGTTTCCTTCTCTCTGCCCCTCCCCAACCTCTCAAAAATAAATATTAAAAAAAATTAACAAGAGCTGTGATAGTACGGTTTATAAAAAGCCATTTAAGTATGAAATGTTATGCTACATTGTCATGAACATCAGGAAGTTTTAACTGCTTGAGGTCACACAGCTAATGCAAAAGAAACATGATGTTAGAAATTGAAGGGACTTCCAGGATGTTGTGGTCGTCTTCCCACATCTGCCAGATGAGGACACGAAAACACAGCAAGAGAAAGTGATTTTCCCGAGGTATTTTGCCTCCCTGACTCCCACCAGTGTTCTCTCCATGACCTCTCCCCTTTAGTGTAGGAAAGAAACTCAGTCCCAAGAAGCCCTCTTCGTGTTGCCCGTTCTGGATGCCTCTCCTGGACACTGCCACAATTCCTCAACATGGGTTGCCAACCCCCAGAAAACAAACATGATGAAGTTTCCTAGGCCTGGCCTTGCCACATCTTAGCCTCAGAAACGAATTCTGGAGCCTGAGAAAAAATGGCCACCACATTTGGAATAGAAAGTCCAAACCTTTGCTCCAAAGACTTGGTCAGGCAGAGGGAAAAGGCTGTGGCCAGTTAAAAGCTAAGAGTTTGGAGGACAAATGTCACGCCCCTTCTGGAGTTCAGTCCAGGCTCTGGGGCTGCCAGAGGTATGGAGGGTGTTTAGGAAGGGCATGCAGTCTGCAGGTATGGAAGACCCCCCCCACTAACCTACACATGCATCCTGAGTGATAGCTGAGTGGAAAACATTTTTTCCCCTGACCTTCAAGTCACTCTTGCTTATTGTAGGAAACATGGAAAATACTAGAAAGTATGGAGACAAATCGCTTGTAACTTGCATACATATTCTACTACCCAGAGGTTATAAACACCATTAACATGTTGGTGTCTTTTTTCTGGTGTGTGTATTAGTTTATTACCAAATTGGAATAATTCTCTTTCCATATATATAGGATATAGAGTGTGTGTGTGTGTGTGTGTGTGTGTGTGTGTTCACTTTGTATTGCTTTAGTGTTTTGTTCTTCGTGGACATAATATTAACTTTTTCTTGAGAGAGCACAAGCAAGTGGGGGAGGGGCAGAGAGGGGGACAGGATCGGAATTGGTCTCTGCACTGACAGCAGTGAGCCAGATGTGGGGCTCAAACTCACAAACCACGAGGTCATGACCTGAGCCAAGGTCAGACGCTCAACCAACTGAGCCACCCAGGTGCCTCCCCCCCCTATTTTTTAAAATTCTAACTAATCCTCTGTTTGGGGAGGTAAGAGGGCATAGTAGCCAAAGGACAGGACTTAAGTCATCGGGGTTCAAATTCCAACTCCTTCCCTTATAAGCTACTGCCCTTGGGCAAATCACTTTCCCTCTTTTTTTTTCTTTTTTTTTAAGTTTATTTTGAGAAAGAGAAAGAGCAGGGGAGGGGCAGAGAGGGAGGGAGAGAGAGAATCTCAAGCAGGCTCTGTACTGTCAGCGCAGAGCCCAGTGTGAGGCTTGATCCCATGAACCGTAAGATCCATGACCTGAGCCGAAACTCAACCGACTGAGCCATCCAGGCACCCCAAATCACTTCCCCTCTTAAGCCTCAGTTTCTCCATCTGTACAAGAATCATACCTGTCTATTGGGATCGCTGTGTAATATAAATGAGATGGCATGCCTTGCGTGAGTCCAGTCTAAGGCATAGTGAAGCGTTGGCAGGGACAGTGGTATTTCACACCTTCAGGAGCATCCAGTGCTGAGATAGAGGCCCTCGTGGGAAGGAGGCAATTACACGGCTATTGCAACCGGCCATTCACATTCATAAACGCTTGTAGAGCCCCTACAGGTGCAAAGTCTCAGCCAGAGGTGCAGTGTAACCCAACAGTGACCAGGTGGCTCTGTGCCACGGGTTCACAGCCTAAGTAAGTGGGGAGAAGGCAGAGACCTTGTCGCAGAGGCGGGAACCAACCTGCCCTTCTCAGATCTCACTTTCCTCATCTCTCAGATGAAGAGAATACTTTTCAACATACAGGAACAAAAACTTCGTGTTCAAAATGTTCCATTAAACTGATCATTTTTTTTTTTTTTTACTTTACAAGAAATTGAGATGAAAAACATCAAATAGCCATTTAAAGCAAGGAATTCAGTGGCATTTAGTATATTCACAATGTGAATCTGTATCTAGTTTTAAAATGCTGCCATCACACCAAAGTAAAGTCCCTTATCCGTTAAGCAGTTTCTCACCATATTTCCTACCCCCACCCCCAACCCTGCAGTCTGTCCTTATTCTGTCTTTATGGATTTATCTCTTCTGGATCCTTCATATCCCTTTGTGACTGGCTTCTTTTGCTTCACATATTTTGGAGGTTCATCCACATAGCGTGTGCCAGAACTGCGTTCCTTTTTGTGGCTGAATAATATTCCATTTATTACAAATATTCCAGAACTCATTTATCCATTTATTCACTGATAAACATTTGGGCTGTTTCCACCTTATATTATCTAATTTTTAGCATTATCTCTTTTTATCCTCACCAAAACCCATTTTTTTAATGTTTATTGTTGAGAGAGAGAGTGAATGGGGCAGGGGCCGAGAGAGAGGGGGACAGAGGATCTGAAACAGGCTCTGCGTTGACAGCAACGAGCCCAATGGGGGCTTGAACTCATGAACCACGAGATCATGACCTGAGCCAAAGTCAGATGCTCAACCCACTGAGCCACTCAGGCACCCAAAAAGCCATTTTTTAAAGGGGAAACCAAGGCTCAAGAAGGTCACATGACTTGCCCAGGGTTCCCCAGGGACCTAGAGAGGGAGCCAGATGGGCTGAGACCCAGGACTGGCCTCTGCACTTCATTATCATGTCATGGCAAGGTCTGAGTTTTTGATGAACCGATGAAAGTGTGGCCTGGGTAATGAGAGACATTTGACCAAGGAAGGTTTTCTGGAGTGTGTGGCATCTGAACTACACTCCCTTTGAGGGAGAGATCGAACCCCTCCTTCCAGGTCTGCTGAGCCCCCGTACTCCAGGTCCCCAGGCCAGCAGGTGGCGTGGATCAGCAAGAGGTACACACATGAGTTTTGTTGACCTCTAGAGAGGAGTCACTGGATCTTTCTAGGGAGAGTTCTGGCCTGGCTACTGGAATTTCTGCTCTGAGTCACATATAAGAAACCTTGTTTCCTTGAGACCTGAGGTAACCACCTTTGGGATTGGTGTTTCACTTCCCAATCAGTGTCTTAGTGGAGTCAGGGGAGAGACATTCGTTTATCCTGGTCTAGGGATCACAACTCAGTGCCCACTGGGACCATTCATGAGGAAGTAATGCAACAGAACAAGATAAATGAGAAAGGGCAACTGATGTGTTGATGGAGAATGACAAACTGGAGAGTGTATGCCCTGTCTCAGGAGTCAGCCCCTCAACATAGGTCTGGTGTTGCCAGAGCTGGTTTTTTCAAGGGAAGCAGAAATCTAGATTTTATTGTGACATCTTCTGATCGCAATATGTTGGATTTTTATAAAGCATTTTGCTGATGAATAAATTTTGTAGGACAAACAAAACATTCGTTGGCTAGTTTGGTTCTGGGGCTCTTGGTTTGTGAATTCTGCTCCCATCATGTAGTTACTGTCAATTAAGCATTCAACCACAATTTATTGAGGCTTTCATGTAGGTCTTTGTGGAAGGAAGGCACTGGGGAGAAATTCAGTGAATGTAATTCATTTAAATACGGACTGTGCACTGTCTCTGTGTTAGTCCCTGATCTGGGCCCTCTGGACACATATGAACAAGGACTTTAGGCTCAAGAGACCAGGGGAAGCAAGGGCCACCTCTGTGCTCTAGAGAACATACCTGCAGTCAAAAGATGTGAGAAAGGGACTTCCAGGACAATCCAGATGATCCCCTCTTTGGGACTCTGGATGCCTTTAGATCCAACCACCAGGCGCCAATTCCCCTCAAGTTTGAGGGCATAAAAGGGCATATTTTGCTGCCTTTCAAAAATCCTTGGGCTAGTTTTTGTTTTCATCCTGCAGGCCATCTTTATTTTTCCAGGAAGTGGTATTCTCTCACAGAGTCCAAGGCCCACTCTTCTAAAAGCAGCAAAAGGCCATATGACAGCAGCTTCTCCTTTAACCAATCCATTCTGCCCTCACAGCCCTTCTCAGTCTTCCCCACCAGCAAAGCCTCATATTCTCCACACTCTAAAAACAGAATCCCCTGAGAAGCTTTAAAAACATACTGGTGGGGGTGCCTAGCCGGGCCAGCCAATAGAGTGTGTGACTCTTGATCTCAGGGCCATTAGTTCAAGCCCCACTTTGGGCATGGAGCCTATGAAAGAAAAAGAAAAAGAAAAGAAAAAAAGAGGAAGAAAGAAGGCAAAAAAAACAGACACTCAGGTCAATGGAACAGAGTAGAGAACCCAGAAATGGACCCACAAATGTATGGCCAACTAATCTTTGACCAAGCAGGAGAGAATATCCAGTGGAATAAAGACAGTCTCTTCAGCAAATGGTGCTGGGAAAACTGAACAGCGACATGCAGAAAAATGAACCTGGACCACTTTCTTACACCATACACAAAAATAAACTCAAAATGGATGAAAGACCTCAATGTAAGACAGGAAGCCACCAAAATCCTAGAGGAGAAGCAGGCAAAAACCTCTTTGACTTTGGCTTCAGCATCTTCTAATTCAAAGTGTCTCCAGAGGCAAGGGAAACAAAAGCAAAAATGAACTATTGGGACCTCATCAAGATAAAAAGCTTCTGCACAGTGAAGGAAACAATAGGCAAAACTAAAAGACAACCAACAGAATGGGAGAAGATATTTGCAAATGACATATCAGATAAAGGGTTAGTATCCAAAATCTATAAAGAATTTATGAAACTCAACACCCAAGAAACAATCTATTGAAATGGGCAAAAGACATGAATAGACACTTTTCCAGAGACATCCAGATGGCTAATAGACAAATGAAAAAATGCTCAACATCACTCACCATCAGGGAAATACAAACCAAAACCACAATGAGATACCACCTCACACCTGTCAGAATGGCTAACAATAACAACTCAGGCAACAACAGATGTTGGCAAGGATGTGGAGAAAGAGGATCTCTTTTGCATTGTTGGTGGGAATGCAAGCTGGTGCAGCCACTCTGGGAAACAGTATGGAGCCTCCTCAAAAAATTAAAACTAGAACTACCCTATGACCCAGCCATTGCACTATTAGGTATTTACCCAAGGGATAGAGGTGTGCTGTTTCGAAGGGGCACATGCATCCCAATGTTTATTGCTATAAACATTAGTGCTATCAACAATAGCCAAAGTATGGAAAGAGTCCAAATGTCCATCAATGGATGAATGGATAAAGAAGATGTGGTATATATACAATGGAGCATTACACAGCAATCAAAAAGAATGAAATCTTGCCATTTGCAACTACATGGATGGAACTAGAGGGTATTATGCTAAGCAGAATTAGAGAAAGACAAATATCATATGACTTCACTCATATGAGGACTTTAAGATACAAAAAAGATGAACATAAGGGAAGGGAAGCAGAAATAATATAAAAACAAGGAGGGGGACAAAACATAAGAGACTTTTACAGAGAACAAACTGAGGGTTGCTGGAGGGGCTGTGGGTGGGGAGATGGGCTAAATGGGTAAGGGGCATTAAGGAAGACACTTGTTGGGATGAGCACTGGGTGTTATCCATAGGGGATGAATCACTGGAATCTACTGCTGAAGTCATTATTGCACTATATGCTAACTTGGATGTAAATGAATATATGTGTGTGTGTGTGTGTGTGTGTGTGTGTGTGTGTGTGTGTGTGTGAAAGAAAGAAAAGGAAGGAGGGAAGGAAGAAAATAAGTCAAAATATATTAAAAAGTAAAATCAAATAATAAAATGAAAACATACTGATGATCCAACTGTATCCTGTTTTTGAGAGATCTACTTAGATTCAAAGACACAAACAGGTTGAAAGTAAAAGAAGATATGCAATGCAGAACAAAGCTGGAGTGACTGACTGTACTAACATCAGGCAAAATACACTTTAAGAAAAAAATTGCGAGGCGACTGGGTGCCTCAGTCGTTTAAGCATCCGACTGTGGCTTAGGTCATGATCTCACAGTTCATGAGTTCGAGCCCCATGTCAGGCTCTGTATTGACAGTTCAGAGCCTGGAGCCTGGTTTGGATTCTGTGTCTTCCTCTCTTTCTGCCCTTCCCCCACTCACACTCTGTCTCTCTCTCTGTCTCTCTCTCTCTCTGTCTCTCTCTGTCTCTCTCTCTCAAGAACAAATAAACATTAAAAATTCAAAAAAAAAAAGGAAAATTGTTACTGCAGGCAAGGGTGTTTTTATAATGATAAGAGGGTCATCCATTAGGAAGACCTAACAGTTAAAAAACATACAAGCACCTAATGTTAGAGCCCTCAAATACATGAAGCAAAAATTAATAGAACTGAAGAGAGATACGGGCAGCTCAACAGTAATAGTTGAAGACTTCAGTACCCTACTTTCAACAACGTATGTGATAACTAGGCAGAAGATTAACATGGAGATAGAGGACTTGAACAACACTATAAACCAACTGAACCTAAGCATTTGTAGAACACTCCATCCAACAATAGCAGAATAAACCTTCCTAAGTACTCTTAGATCATTCTCCATGTAAGAACATAGAGTAAGCCATGAAACAAATCTCAATAAATTTAAGAAGATTGAAATCACACAAAGTATGTTCTCCAACCATAATGGAATTAGATCAGAGATTAAGAACAGAAGGAATTTTGAGAAATTCACAAGTATGTAGAAATTAAACAACACACTCCTAAAACTATCAATGGGTCAAATTTAAAATCACAAAGAAAATTGGAAAGTACTTTGAAGTGAATGAAAACAAAAATACAACATGCCAAATCTTAGGGAAATCATATTACTCAGGCTTTAGAGGGAAATTTATAGTGGTAAACATCTATATTTTTAAAAGAGAAGAAAGATCTTGCATCTATAAGCTAAACTTCTACCTTAAAGAACTAGAAAAATAGACCAAAGGCAAGCAGAGGAAGAAAATAAGAAAGACAAGAGCAGAAGTAAATGAAACCAAGAATAGAGAAAATGAGTGAAACTGAACGTTGATCCTTTGAAAGATCCACAAAGTTGACAAACCTTTAGATGGATTGACCAAGAAAAAAAAGAGAGGGCTCAAATTATAAAGCAAGTACAAAAGAAGAGACATCACTACCAGAAGAACAGAAATAAAAAGATTATAAGGGACTACTATAAACAGCTGTATACCAACAAATTAGGTAACCTGGATGAAAGGAACAAATTCCTAGAACAGAAACTACTGAAACTAAGTCAAGAAGAAATATAAAATCTGAATAGATCTATAACAAGTAAAGACATTGAATTAGTAATTTTAAAAAACTTAACACAAGGAAAAGCCCAGGCCACATGACTTCATTATGAATTCTACCAAACATTTAAAGAATTAACATGAGGGGCGCCTGGGTGGCCCAGTTGGTTGGGTGTCTGACTTCGGCTCAGGTCATGATCTTGCAGTTGACAGGTTTGAACCCTACATCGGGCTCTGTGCTGACAGCTCAGAGCCTGGAGCCTGCTTCAGATTCTGTGTCTCCCTCTCTCTCTGCCTCTTCCCTGCTCATGCTCTGTCTCTCTCTGTCTCAAAAATAAATAAACATTTTAAAAAAATAAAGAATTAACATGAATCCTTCACATGCTCTTCAAAAATTGAAAGAGGGAGGAAGACAACAGAATAGCAAACACCAGGAATCCGTCTCCCACTAGACAGCAGTTGTACTGGCAGAGTCTGTCTGATGTGACTATTTTAGAACTGGAGTCTATTGAAGGCTTGCAATTCCAGGGGGATGTGTTGGGTAGTATTTAATTTCAATCCATTTCAGCTCCTACCTTGATAGCAGCTGCCCAACCCCCAATCCTGTTGCAGGCAATGGTGCACATGTTCTTGGAACAACTCACATGCAGCTTGTGGAAGCCAGGTTGGGCAGTCCTGTCCTTCAGATAAAGGGGTATCTGTGTTCTCGTCACTGATTGCTGCTTCTGATCATAGAGGTGCACACCCAGAGGCAGGCAGCCTTTGATGCGTGTACACACACACACACACACACACACACACACACAATCACTGTTGCCAGTCCCTCTCCCTCTGGCTGAAGTGAGTTCTAGGGGTACCTTTTAAAGCAAAGGTACCCTTTCTTCCCTTTTATTTTTGTCTTCTTCTTCTTTTGGGAGCCAGACATTAAAGACTAGGATATCCAAAACCAACCATATATACAGGGAAATTAGAGAGTCATCACACATGCCCAGAGAAAGGTGTAGATTCAGAAAAGACCTGAAGAGACCTTAGGTTTACAATTCAGTCTAATCTTCAGCACAGAGCAGCCTATGGGATGCAAAAAGCAAAAATAGCAAACTCTAGGAAAGAAGAGTCTGATTTGTAGTTGACAGCTTGGAGCCTGGAGCCTGCTTCGGATTCTGTGTCTCCTCTCTCTCTCTGCCCCTCCACCACTCGCGCTCTGTCTCTCTGTCACCCTCTCTCAAAAATAAATAAGCATTAAAAAACAAACAAACAAACGTTTAAAAAAAAGTAACAAAAGTATGGCCCATTCATAGGGGAAAAGAAACCAATAGAAACTGTCCCTGAGAAAGACCAGATAGAAGACCTACTAGACAAAGACTTTAAAACAGCTGTCTTAAAGATGCTCAGAGAATCAAAGATATGGAAAAGTTAAAAAAAAAAAAAAAGAGGTACGAACAAAATGTAAATGTCAATAAAAAGATAGGTTTAAAATGAAACTAAAAAGAAATTCTGGAGCTGAAAATTACATACCTAAAATGAAAAATTCGCTAGAGGGATTCAAGCATAGATTTGAACAGACAGAAACATAATCATCAAACTTGAAGACAGGACACGTGAAATTGTCCAGTCTGAGGGACAGAAAGAAAAAAGATTGAAGTGAACAGAGTCTCAGGGTTCTGTGGGTCAGTCATGATCAAGCAAACCAACATATGTGTTGTCAGAGTCTCGTAAGCAGACCAGGGAAAGAGGCACAGAGATTATTTGAAGAAATAATGGATGAAAACTTGACAAATACCAGATTAAATAGTCTTTAAATTTTAAAAGAACACAAGAGACAAAGAGGGATATTATATATTAATAAAAGGGCTAATACAGAAAAAATGTAATAAATATAAACATTTACACACCTGATAGGCCATCAAAATATGTAAAGTAAAAACTGACAGAATTGAAGGGAAAAATAGACAATTCCACAAGTGTTGGATACTTAAATATTCCACTCTCAGTAATGGGTAGAACAACCAGACAAAAGATAGGTAAGAACACAGAGGACTTGAACAACACAATAATCCACCTACATCTAGCAAATATATACAGAACATTCTACTCCACAAAACAGAGTACACATTCTTCTCAAGTGCACGTGGCACATTCTCCAGAATAGACCAACGTTATGCCACAAATTAAAAATAGATTTAAAAAATTTTTTTAATATTTACTTTTTAGAGAGAGAGACAGAGCATGAGTGGGGGAGGGGCAGAGAGAGAGGGAGACACAGAATCTGGAGCAGGCTTCAGGCTCTGAGCTGGCAGCACAGAACCTGATGCTGAGCTCAAACTCTGAACTGCGAGATCATGACCTGAGCCAAAGTCGGACACCCAACCAACTGAGCCACCCAGACGCCCCTAGAATTTTCAATATCATGTTGATTAGAAGTGGCATAAGCAGGCATCCTTGCTTTATCCCTGACTGTCGAAGAAAAGCTTTCCATCTTTCACCCTTGACTGTGTTGTTCTCTGTGGGTTTTTCATGTATGGCTTTTATTATATTAAAGTAGTTTCCTTTTATTTCTAGTTTCGGAAGTATTTTTATCGTGAAAGAGTGTTGAATTTTGTCAGATGCTTTCTGTGCATCAGTTGAGAACAGAGCTCATGCTCTGTTTCTCTTTCTCTCTCAAAAATAAATAAACATTAAAAAAAAAATTCTAGCCAGAGCAATTAGTCAAGAAAAATAAAGGTATCTAAACTGAAGAAGTAAAATTATCTGTATTTGCAGATGACATGATCTTATATGTGGAAAACCCTAAAGATCACACACACACACACACACACACACACACGAGTTTAAGCTAATAAATGCAGATAATAAACCAATTCAGCAAAGTTGGAGGATATAAACTCAACACACAAAAATCACTTGTGTCTCAGGGCGCCTGAGTGGCTCAGTCTGTTAAGCGTCTGACTTTGGCTCAGGTCATGATCTCACAGCGTGTGAGTTCAAGTCCCACGTCAGGCTCTGTCCTGAAAGCTTAGAGCCTGGAGCCTGCTTTGGATTCTGTGTCTCCCTCTCTCTCTGCCCCACCCCCACTCACACTCTACCTCTCTCTCCTTCAAAAATAAATAAACATTTAAAAATTTTAATTAAAAAAAATCAGTTGTGTCTCTAGACACTAACAATGAACAATTCAGAAAAGAAATTAAGAAAACAATTTCCTCGGGGTGCCTGGGTGGCTCAGTCTGGTGGAGCATCCAACTCTTGGTTTTCACTCAGGCCATGATCTCATGGTTCGTGAGAATGAGCCCCGCGTTGGGTTCTGCACTGACAGTACAGAGGCTGCTTGGGATTCTCTCTCTCCCTTTCTCTCTGCCCCCCACCCCTGTTCTCTCTCTCTCTCTCTCTCTCAATAAATAAATAAACACTTTTTTAAAAAAGAAAGAAAAAACTCATTTAAACATAGTAAAAAATAAAACAAAACCAGAAAATAATATGTTGGAAAGGATGTGGAGAAATTGGAACACTCAGGCATTGCTAGTGGGAATCTACCATGGTTCCACCACTGTGGACAACAGTATGGCAGTTCCTTAGAAAATTAGACATAGTTACTGTATGATCTAGCAATTCCATTTCTAGGTATATGCCCCCAGAAATGCAGGCTGTCACCGAGATCTTTGTACATCCATGTTCACAGCAGCATTATTCACATTAGGCAAAATGTAAACAACCCAGGTGCCTAGAGGTGCATGAGTAGATAAGCAATGTATATTGTATATTCAATGAAATATTATCCAGCCAGAAGAAGGAAGCAAATTCTGACAGATGCTACAACATGAATTGAACCTTGAGGTTATTATAGTAAGTGAAATAAGGCAGTCATAAAAAGACATACACTATATGATTCCACTTATATTAGGTACTAGAATGTTCAAATTCATAGAGACAGGTGGTGGCCAGGGGCTGGAGGCAAGGGGAGAATGGGAACTGATTGCTTAATGGGTACAGAGTTTCAGTTTTGCAGCATGAAAAGAGTTCTAGAGAGGGTGGTGGTGATAGTTGCACACCGATTAATTTTTTTTAATGTTTATTTATTTTTGAGACAGAGGGAAACAGAGCGCGAGTGGGGGAGGGGCAGGGAGAGAGGGAGACACAGAATCTGAAACAGGCTCCAGGCTCTGAGCTGTCAGCACAGAGCCTGATGCGGGCCTCAAACCCACCAACTGTGAGATTATGACCTGAGCCAAAGTCGGACGCTTAACCGACTGAGCCACCCAGGTGCCCCAACTGCACACCGATTAAAAACGATTAAGATGGTTTAAAAAGGGAAGTACACTTTCTCACTTATGCTGAGACCAGTATTACCCTGATACCAAAACTAGACATAGACAATCACAAGAAAACTACACACCAATATCCTTATTGATATAGATGCAAAAATCCTCAAAAAATATCAGCAAACAGAATCCAGCTGCACTTAAAAAGGATTATATTCTACTCCAACATGTAAAAAGCTTGGAATTATCATTTCAATCTCACAACAACAACAACAACAAAAACAACAACAACAAAAGCTGAACAGGGCACCTGGGTGGCTCAGTCGTTAAGCATCTGACTTCGGCTGAAGTCATGATCTCACGGTTCATGAGTTCGAGTCCAGCTTCGGGTAAGACACAAGCCCCATTTTGGGTGAGCCCCACTTCTCTCTCTCTCTCTCTCTCCCTCCCTCCCTCCCTCCCTCCCTCCCTCCCTCTTGGGATTCTCTCTCTCTGCCTGTCACTCACTTGGGCTCTCTCTCACTCTAAAAAAAAAAAAAAAAAAAAAAAAAAGAGAAAAGAAAAGAAAGTTGAACAAACTGAAAACGAAGAACCATTTTTAGATGCATCAGAGAATGGAAGTCACAAGGCAAAGCAACAGTCTGAAAACTGAAAAGACAGGCAATACAGAGAATCCCAGTTTACCAGGTGCAGAAGGAATTGGAACCAGGAACCGGTAGGAAAACACACTGCAATCTGTGAGCCTGTAGAGGATGAAGAGGGGCTAGTTGGAGAGTTAAAAACTCCCAGGGACTCAGTCTTAGGGGACCCTCACACTATTGACTTTTACCTCCAGGAGCCCACCACCTTCTCATAATGAAGATTGGAGAAAAATATCCTCGTGGAGGGGAAAAAGTAACTATTTAGTTCCAGGGCATTCTGTTCTCTATCTATCCTCAAGGGAAGCTACTTTATCAGAGCCTAACCTGTATGGGGAAGGGGCACATCCACCCCCAGCCCTCTCTAGCCATGCTGTCTCATTCAAGAAGGGGAAAAAGCTGAGAAGCATTTGTAAATATCACATTCCAGGGGCACAGATCCACTAAAATACTGTGATATTTACAAATCACAGGATTATAGATTGCTTTCCCCTCCCCCCCATTCCTTGCCACCACATCAAGAAGACTCCCATACAGTAACAGAGGATTATAGTTGAAAGAACTGTATGGGCTAGACTCTATCAAAGAAGGAGTTTCAGGGAGCCTGGGGGGCTCAGTGGGTTAACCGTCTGACTTCAGCTCAGGTCATGATCTCGCAGTTTGTGGGTTTGAGCCCCACGTCAGGCTCTGTGCTGACAACTCAGAGCCTGGAGCCTGCTTTGGATTCTGTGTCTCCCTCTCTGCTCTTCCCCCGCTCGAGCACTGTATCTCTCTCTCTCTCTCTCTCTCTCTCTCTCTCTCTCTCTCTCCCCAAAATAAATAAACATTATTTAAAATTCTTGAATAAATTTTATTTTTTAAAATTTTTTAATGTTTATTTTTGAGAAAGAGAGAAAGAATGCAAGTGAGGGAGGAGCAGAGAGAGAGGGAGACACAGAATCCGAAGCAGGCTCCAGGGTCTGAGCTGTAAGCAGAGAGCCAGACGCGGGGCTCGAACTCATGAACGGTGAGATCATGACCTGAGCTGAAGTCAGAAGCTTAACTGACTGAGCCACCCAGGTGCCCCTAGACCAGGTTTTTAAAATAACTATAATACGCTAGGAGCTCTAATGGGAAAGGGAGACAACATCCAAGATCAGTAACATAAGCAGAAAGATTAAAACTCTAAGGAAGAATCAAGAGAAAATACTAGAAAGCAAAAATACTAAACAGCAATGAAGAATGTCTTTGATGGACTCATTGGTAAACGGGACACAACTGAGGAAAGGATCAGTGAGCTTAGCAATATGTTAGTAGAAGACTCCCAAACAAATGTGAACATAAAAAATAATGAAAAAAAAAAGAAAGAAATAGGCTATCCAAGAACTCTGGGACAATACCAAAAGGTGTAACATACATATAATGGGAATACCGGAAGGAGAAGAAAGAAAGGAACAGAAGAAATATTTGATTAATGGCTGAGAAGTTTCCAAAATTAATGAAACACCAAACCACAGATCCAGGAAGCTCAGAGAACAACCACCAGGATAAGTATCAAAAATTCTACACCTAGACATATCATATTCAAACTGCAGAAAACTAAAGACAAAGAGAAAATCTTGCAGAAAGCCAGAGGAAATAAAACACCTTGCATGTAGAGGAACGAGAATAAATATTACATCAGACATTTTTTTTCCACAAACATGTAAGCAAGAAGAGAGGGGAGTAAAATATTTAAAGCACCAAAAGAAACAAGAAAACCTCTACAATTCTATATCCCGTAAAATTATCCTTCAAAAATGAGGGGGAAACAAAGATTTTCCTCAAACAAAAACTGAGACAATTTTGTAACCAGTAGACCTGTTTGCAAGAAAGGTTAAAAGAAGTGTTTTAAAGAAAAGGAAATGATATAGGTCAGAAACTCAGATCTACATTAAAAAAAAGAGTGTTAGAGAAACAATGCATGAAGGTAAAATAAAACCTTTATATTTCTTATTCTTAATTTATCTAACAAGTAAATTTTTGCTCTAAATGGTAATAGCAATCAGGTGTTGGATGATGACAGCTACAGAAATTGAATGTTACAAGGGATGGAAGGGAGGAATACTGTAAGATATTTGACTGTCCATGAAGGAACATATTTAAAAATGAGCCAATGGGGCGCCTGGATGGCTCAGCCAGTTAAGCGTCTGACTTCAGCTCAGGTCATGATCCCACGGTTCATGGGTTCGAGCCCCTCATCTGGCTCTGTGCTGACAGCTTAGAGCCTGCTTGGGATTCTCTCTTCTCTGCCCCTCCTCCACTTGCGCTCTTTCTCTCTCTCAAAAATAAATAAACATTTTTTTAAAATGAACCTAGATTAGTTGCAACTGTATATGCAAACTCTAGGGAGATCCTAATACCACAACCAGATAAAGACGATACGAGAAAGGAAAACTATAGGTTAATATCTCCCTGAACATGGATGCAGATATCCTCATCCAAATATTAGCACATTGAATCCATCAGTGTTTACAAAGAATTTACACATAATGACCAAGGAGGATTTATTCCAGAGATTCAAGCCAGAGTCAACATTCAAAAATTAATTAATGTAATCCATCACATCAACAAGATAAAGAAGAAATCACAAGATTCTATCAATAGCTACAGGAAAAGCATTCCACAAAATCCAACACCTACGCATGATTAAAAAAAAATTCTCAGCAGATCAGGGATACAGAACAAAATCTATAACTAACATCGTACTCAATGGTGATAAAGTAGGTGATTTCCTTTTTAAGACTTGGAATAAGGCAAGGATGTCCCTTCTCACCACTAGTATTCAACATTCTTACTGCTAGTGCAGTAAGACAAGACAAGAAAGGTGTGCAGATTGGTAAGGAGGAAACAAACTATCTTGGTTGCAGATGACATGATTGTCTACATAGAAAATCCCAGAAAATTAACCGTAAACTCCTGGATAAAACACGGATATCTCCTTTTACCCCTTCCATTAAAACTCTAGTTTCTAGCCAGGACAAGTAGGTGAGCTTGAGAAGGATTGGTGTTAGTTCTTCTATAAATGTTTTGCAGAATTCACCACCGAGGCCATCTGGCCCAGGGCTTTTCTTTGCTGGGAGGTTTTTGCTTAATGATTCAATCTCATTGTCTACAGGCCCATTCAGATTTGCTCTTCCTTCATTTTTGGTAGATTGTATGTTCCTAAGAATTTGTCCATGTCATCTAGCTTATCCCACGTGTTGGCATGCAGTTGTTCATAGCATATTCTCTTTACTCTGAAGGGTTTGAAATCGGAATACTGAACTGATTGTAACTGGTGCTGGCTCCTTCTCCCTCTTCTTCACAATTCTGTCTCTTCTCCCTATCTCTTACTCTCTACTTTTCATTTTTCAGCCTTTCTCGCTCTTCACACCTCTTCAACCTGTCTCTTTTTCCTTCTTTCTCCTGACTCATTATTCCTCCTTCCCATTCAGCTTTGTAGCTTACAAAGCTACATTCGTGAGTCCTTGGGGGCCTCTCTGTGCTGCATACGTGTCCCTTCAGTAGAAGGAACATCATTGGTCTGGTTACTCCACATACACTGTCATGTCCCATATGGCCTACACATTATGGCCTAATTTCTGGAGAAGGAGGAGAACAGTAGTAATGAGGCGTCCCCCCAGGTTCTATTTTCAAGACAACACTTCCCTATTGATACTCAGAATGCAGTAAGCTTTTAGGTCTTTCTCTTCATTGCCCCCAACTTCCACATAACCCTATCTCTTCCTGAGTTGTCTGCATCTGAGATGTAAGGTGTTCCAGACAAATGGATGGGAATGTTTGTAATAATAATCCATCTTCCCTTTTCACATTCCTCTGGCTGTCCCCCCATCTCCCCACCACCCCCACCATCTCTCTGCTCCCAATCCAGGTATCTTCAAGGGAGAATACCACTCTTCTCTGACACTTCGAAGATTTCTATGCAGTAGTGGGCCTTCAGGCCTGGTGGCTGTGGGGTAGGAAGGAACAGCCAAGGGTGATCAGCACTGGATTCCCCACACAGACCTGGAAAGCACCTTTGACCTGGAGCCGCCCTAAGCCTGATTCTACAGCCCTAAGATCAAGGGCCTGACTTTTTACCTGTCACGTGGCCCACCCAGCCATAGGACATCCCTGCAGCAGATACTATGGTTAAAGTTCAGAGAAAGTGGAAAGCAGTTCAGTGAGATGGCAGAAGAGGTCAAAGAAGATATGAAAAGGCCAACGAAGGGGTCACAGAAGATAAAGAACATGGAAAGGAGGGAGACAGAAGACGGTCTGGGTGAGATGTTTGCAAGATAACTTCTTTACTTACAATTTCTCATTCTCCGGTGGTCTGTAAACATGAGCGGTCAAGTTTGTAAACTGTCAAGTATCCTTTCAGTTCTGATGCCAGCTCTAGCTTCCATCATTTCCTTCCTTTGCTTTATTGCCAAATGTATAGAGAATACACCACTCATTGAACACTTAATGCTCACCAGATGCTTTCCTTGTAGCAGTGGTTCTCAAATTTTTGTGTGTGTCAGGACAAAATATATATATATATACGTGCCCGTGTTGAGCAATATATATATATACGTATATATATATATGTATATATATATATATATACGTATATATATATACGTGTGTGTATATATATATATACACACGTATATATATGTGTGTGTGTATATATATATATATATATACACGTATATATATATATATATATATATATATATATACACGTATATATATATATATATATATATATATATATACACGTATATATATATATATATATATATTGCTCAACACGGGGCTTGAACTCATGACCCTGAAATCAAGACTTGGATGCTCTACTGACTGAGCCAGCCAAGTGCTCCGAGGATACCTTTATACTCTTATTAAGGAACCCGAACAAACTTCAGGTTATGTAGTTTATCATGTAGCCATGATGTTCATCCCGCTGGAGATTAAAATGAAGATTTAAATGTTAGTCTCTCATTTAAAAATGCCAATAACAAACTACGTTAACATAAATACCGTGGTCTTAAATGAAAAGACAATGTTTTCCAAAAGAAAAACCCAAATTTACAGAGAAGGAAAGCTTGTTCTACATTTTTGTAAATCTCTTTCATGTCTGACCTGACTGGAAGAAAGTTGGCTTCTCATGACTGCTTCTGCATTCAGTATGGCTTGATGCATTGTTTTGGTTAAATATACAAAGGAAATCCAACCTCATGCAAATATATAGCTGGAAAAAGGAAGACTATTTTTCAGATAATTATAGATATACTTTTTTGATACTACACCAAAAGTTGACAGAGTTGAATTGTTTTAAGATTCATTAAAAATGTGGAATGTGAAATCATATCAATGAATATATCCTACTCTGTTATATGAAATTCCAGTGGTCTATCTTTACCACCAATCTCATTGGGAAAAAAATCTTAATATATTGAGAAGCTGTCAGGATCTTGATTACAGGCATAAGTTTTCAAAAATTATATATTTTCATTTAAAAGGTAGAATTTTATCACTGGCAACAAACATTGTCAGTTTTTTCTCTTGGTGTGACAGGCTTACTTAATTCATTTTTGTAAAACGTCTCCTAGAGATGACATAATACTATATATAAAAAACACTAAAATCTCCACTAAAAAACTACTAAAACTGATCAGTGAACTCAGTAACACAGGATACAAAATCAATATACAGAAACCTGTTACATCTCTATACACTAATGGTGAAGTACCAGAAAGAGAGATTAATAAAACAATCCCATTCACAATTGCACCAAAAATAATAAGATACCTAGGGATAAACAAGGAAGTGAAATACCTGTATTCTGAAAACTCTGAAACACTGATGAAACAAATTGAAGACAATACAAACAAATGGGAAGATATTCCTTGCTCAGTGATTGGAAGAAAAGATATTGTTAAAATGTCCATACTACCCAAATCAATCTACAGATTTAATGCAACGCATTGCCAACAGCATTTTTCACAGAACTAGAACAAATCCTAAAATATGTATGGAACCACAAAATACCCCGAATAGCAAAAACAATCTTGAAAAAGAACAAATCTGGAGGTTTCCCAATCCCAGATTTTGAGACACCCTACAAAGCTGTAGTAATCAAAACAGCATGGTACTGGCGCAAA
Source organism: Panthera leo (assembly GCF_018350215.1). Lineage (NCBI taxonomy): Eukaryota > Metazoa > Chordata > Mammalia > Carnivora > Felidae > Panthera > Panthera leo. Next base: position 18,758,422 of record NC_056694.1, read on the forward strand.
AAATAGACACATAGATCAATGAAACAGGATAGAGTCCAGAAATAAACTCATGATTACATGATCAATAAATCTATGGCCAAAGAGGCAAGAATACGCAATGAGATGTTCTCTTCAATCAGTGGTGTTGGGAAAACTGAACAGCTACATGCAAAAGAATAAAACTGGACCACTTTCTTACGGCATGCAGAAAAATAAACTCAAAATGGATTGAAGACATAAATGTGAGACCTGAAACCATAAAAATCCTAGAAGAGAGCACAGGCAATAATTTGTCTGACATCGGCCATAGCAACATTTTTCTAAACGTGTCTCCTCAGGCAAGGGAAATAAAAGCAAAATAAACTGTTGGGACTTCATTAAAATAAAAAGCTTCTGCACAGCAAAGGAAACAATCAACAAAACAAAAAGACAACCTACCGAGTGGGAGAAGATATTTGCAGTGATATCTCTGATAAGGGATTAACATCCAAAATATATAACAACTGTAGAACTCAACACCCCAGAAACAAATAATCCAGTTAAGAAATGGGCAGAAGACACGAACAGACATTTCTCCAAAGACATCCTGATGACCACCAGACACATGAAAAGATGCTCAACATCACTCATCATCAGGGAAATGCAAATTAAAACCACGATGAGATATCACTTCACACCTGTCAGACTAGCTAAAATGAAAAACGCAAGAAACAACAAATGTTGTCAAGGAGGTGGGGGGGAAAAAAAGGGAACCCTCCTGCACTATTGGCTGGGAATACGAACTGTTGCGGCCACTGTGGAAAACATTAAGGACCTTCCTCAAAAAATGAAAAAATGAAATGACCCTATGATCCAGTAATTGCACTACTGGCCATTTACCCAAAGAATACAAAAACACTAATTTGAAAAGATATATGCACCCCTATGTTTATTGCAGCATTATTTACAATAGCCAAATTATGGAAGCAAGCCAAGTGTCCATCAATAGATGAATGGATAAAGAAGATGCAGTATGTGTATGTATGTGTGTGTGTGTGTGTGTGTGTGTGTGTGTGTGTGTAATGGAATATTACTCAGCCATAAAAAAGAATGAAATCTTAAAAAAAAAAGAAAAAGAACGAAATCTTTTGTAACAACATGGATGGATCTAGAGAGTATAATGCTAAGTGAAAAAAATAAAATAAAGCCTGCCAATACCCAAATCTGAATAAAAATAATTTGTTCTTCATTCTAATGAGTAAACATAGTACTCCATAAAAAATGACTAGCACAACTCACAACCCCATCTCACAAGTGTCTTTCCTTGAGATAACCATTGTTCGTTATGCATCATAAGTACCTTATCTGAACTCCTCGTTTTGACATGCAGAATATTAAAAAGATATAAATTCAAGGGTGGAGATTTAATAAAATCGATAGTTTTTGCTGCTCCAACAACATTCTTAAGTGAAACTGTCTTTCTTTTTTTCATTTTTTAATGTTTATTTATTTTTGAGAGAGAGAGAGAGACAGAGCGCCAGCTGGGGAGGGAGAGAGAGAGAGGGAGACACAGAATCCAGGCTCCAGTCTCTGAGCTGTCAGCACAGAGCCCGACGTGGGACTCGAACTCAGGAACAGCGAGATCGTGACGGGAGCGGGTCTGATGCTTAGCCGAATGAGCCCCCCAGGTACCCCTGTCCTTTTTTTTTTTTTTTTTAACTCTACGTCCGTACTGGTGAAAAGTACAACGACTATCAAGTACAGTATGCCAGTTACCAGTTTATTGCCTCTTAGCTCCAAGTCCATTAGTTGCTTTGCTTGCTTCTGGAATTGGAACTGGTAAACGTTTCGGCTTGCCAGTAGAGGGCGGTAGAGGAACACTGTGGGAAGAAGGGGCTTTTCGTGTTTCTTCTATGGGTTTTGTTTTGTCTTTTTGGTTTGTTTTTCTCTGCTGACCGTGGCAGGCAGCGCCGCACTGGACACCCGGTGACATTCAGCTTCCAGCTTGCCAATCCCACTTGGTGGTTCCCTGCCTGACAGCCTCAGCACACCGGCACTTGGGTGCATGGGTTTCCTGTTTACAGTTGCCCGGCCACCAGCCTCCACTGACTGGCTACGGACCCGCAAACTTCTCCGCACTGTCCATCGTCCTGCAGTCAGATCTCTCCAATAAGGTCTGCATCCCAGCTTTGCGCAGGGCACCCCCTTTTTAAGTTTGTTACTTTCTTGGGCACTCTCCCTCAGCCTATGCTAACTTTTTAGAGTTCTCTTTTATTTGTACTTAGCAGCAATGCCATGTAAATAGCTCATCATCCGTTGTGTTAAAACTTCCCTGTTTAAATTACTGTTTTTGCCTCCTGACCGAATCCTGACCGTTACAGAATTAGTACCAAGAGAGGGGCGCCTGGGGGGGCTCAGTCGGTTAAGAGTCCAACTCTTGATTTCAGCTCAGGTCACAATCTCATGGTTCCTGGGTTAGAGCCCCACATCCAGCTCCGCGCTGATAGTGCAGAGCCTGCTTAGGATTCTCTCTCTCTCTCTCTCTCTCTCTCTCTCTCTCTCCCTCTCTCTATGCCTCTCCCTCCCTCACATTCTCTGAATGAATAAATAAATAAACTAATTAATTAAAAAAAAAAAGAATTAGGAGGCGCCAGGAGATAGATCCACAAGGAGGGAATTTTGGGATTTGTTTGGTCATGTCATTGGGTTGGAGCTCCCTTAAAACGGGAGATAGGATATTAGTAATCCATGGCGTACAGTGGTGTCACAATTAATCAAACTGTCCCCTGTGGCTTCTTTGATGAGTGACTCAGGCATGTATTTGGGGAGCCCACGTGGCTGTTGGCTTGGACGGTCACATCAGTAATGATAACTATGAGATGTGTAGTGTGCAGTGGGTTCTTCAAAGTGCACTGTCCGCTTACGGAGGGAAAATGACAAATTCAGGTCCTTTCACGCTCAGATCCCTGCCACGGTCTCGCAACCAGAGAGCTTCCGTACGGCCCTAAAATGACTATAGTTCTTCTAGCCCCGGTGCTGAGTTTGCTTAAAATCCAAAATAAAAATTGCCTGGAGGATTTCTGCTTCCAACGAAGATGAAGTAGCAAGGACCAGAGTTACCCTCTCAGAAAGAAATCAAATTCTTTTTTTCATAGAGGACCCAATCATCTATGTATAGAGACCAATGAAATCTGCATAAAGTGCTACAAGAACCAATAAGTGAGTGTAGCAAGGTTGCAGACTACAAGACCAACGTACAAAAATCTGTGGTATTTCTTTTTTTTTTTATTTTTTAATGTTTATTTATTTTTGAGAGAGAGAGAGAGAGCGTGAGCAAGGGAGGGAGGGCAGAGAGAGGGAGACACAGAATCCGAAGCAGGCTCCAGGCTCCGAGCTGTCAGCACAGAGCCTGATGTGGGGCTCGAACTCGCAAACCATGAGATCGTGACCTGAGCCGACGTCGGATGCTTAACCGACCGAGCCACCCAGGTGGCTTGTACGTCTTGTACGTCTATATTGTAGCAACAAACTGTTGACATTTTTAAAAAAACATTTTCAAAAGTACCAAAAATGAAATGCTTAGGGCTAAACTTAACAAAAGATGTGAAAGGCGTGTAACACTGAAAACTACAAAGTATGTCTGAGAGAAATGACAGATAAACCATCTCGACAAAGAGAGAGCCCTCCTTTGTTCATTGATTGGAAGACTCAATATTGTTAAGACAACAATTCTTCTGGAACTGGTCTATGCAATCTCAAACTAAATCCCAACAGACTTTTTTTGGCGGGGGGGGGGGGGAGTAGAAATTAACAAGCTGTTTCTAAAATGTATATGGCAACGCAAAGGACCTAGAGAATAGTCAAAACAACTCTGAAAAAAGAACAAAGTAGAGGGCTACCACTATAACAATCTCAAGTCTTATTATAAAGCTACAGTAATCAAAACCAGTGTAGTCTCGTAAAGACAGACAAATTGATCAGTGAAACAGCGTAGGAAATGCAGACATAAACACACACATATATGGACAACTGACTTTTGACAAAGGCACTAAAGTAATACAATGGAGAAAGGGTATCTTTTCAACAAGTGGTGCTAGATTAATTATTTATCGATATCCCCCCCAATACTTTGATCCATATCTCATTCCATATACAAAAAGTACCTCAATTCGGCTTCCGTGTCTCCATCTATCTCTGTCCCTCCCCTGCTCACACTCCGTTTCTCTCTCCAGAATAAATAAACATTAAAAAAAAAAAAAAAGATAAGGGGCACCTGGGTGGTTCAGTCGGTTGAGCGTCCGGCTTCGGCTCGGGTCATGATCTCACGGCTCGTGAGTTCGAGCCCCACATTGGGCTCTGTGCTGACAGCTCAGAGCCTGGAGCCTGCTTCCGATTCTGGGTCTCCCTCTCTGCCCCTAACCCACTTGCATTCTGTCTCTGTCTCTCTCAAAAATAAATAAACGTTAAAAAATTTTTTAAACATAATAAGATAAAAAGTAACTCAAAATCATAGACCTTAATGTAAAATCTAAAACTATAAAACTTCCAAGGAAAAAAAAAAACAGGAAAAAATCCTTGTGACTTTCAATTAAGGCAAAGACTTCTTAGATTCAACATCAAAAGGACAATCCATGAAAGAAAAAAATTATAAATTGGACTTCATCAAAATAAAAAATGTATACTCTTCAAAAGACATTCTTTAAAAAAAATTTTTTTAATGTTTATTTTTATGAAAGAGAGAAAGACAGAGGCTAGCGGGGGAGGGGCAGAGAGAGAGGGAGACACGGAATCCAAAGCGGGCGCCAGGCTCTGAGCTGTCAGCATAGAGCCCAACGCGGGGCTCGAACTCACGGACCACGAGACCATGACCTACACCAAAGTTGGACGCTTAGCTGACTGAGCCACCCAGGCACCCCAAATTTATTTTATTAAAAAAAATTTTTAATGTTTTATTTATTTTTGAGACAGAGAGAACAGAGCACAAGCAGGGGAGGGGCAGAGAGAGAGACACACACAGAATCCGAAGCAGGCTCCAGGCTCTGAGCTGTCAGCACAGAGCCCGACGCGGGGCTCAAACTGGGGACCAGCAGGATCATGACTTGAGGTGAAGTCGGACACGTAACCGAGTGAGCCACCCAGGCGCCCCTCGAATAACTAAAATTTAAAGGCTGATCATATCAAGCATCAACAAGAATGTGGAACAACTGGAACTGTGAGTAGATACGGTCTGGCAGTTTCTTACAAAGTGAACATACACATCCCGTGTGACCCAGCCATTCTGATTTTAGGTATGTATCTTATACTAGGGTCTTATACTAACACAAGTATAGTAAAATGTTAATGATAGAACCTTGTTTGTGGGTATTCAGATGTTCGCTATAAATTCCTTTCGGTCATTTTGTATTTTTGGAATTTTTCATGATGAAATTTTGGGGGGGGAGATGGCTTGAGATATACATTTGTGATTCGTTACTGCTTATTTTTTCTTAATGTTTATTTCTTTTTGAGAGCCAGAGAGCAAGCAGGGGAGGGGCAGAGAGAGAGGGAGACACAGAATCGGAAGCAGGCTCCAGGCTCCGAGCTGTCAGCACAGAGCCCGACACGGGGGCTCGAACCCACGAACTGCGAGATTGTGACCTGAGCCGAAGTCGGACGCTCAGCCGACTGAGCCACCCAGGTGCCCCGATTCATTAGTGTTTAGATCAGGGGTTGGCAAACTACGGACTGTAAGGCAAATCTAGCTTCCTGCCTGTTTTTGTATGGTTGTGAACCAAGAATGATTTGTGCAGTTTTAACTGGTTGGAAAAAAGCAAAATAAGAATGACATGTGAAAATCATATGAAATTCAAATTTCAGGGTCTATCAAGTTTATAAGAATACACACACACACACACACACACACACACACACACACCCATTAGTTTATTTATTGTCTATGGCTGCTGTTGAGCTACAATAGTTTAATTAAATAATTGGGAAAGAGACTAGAATGTTCTGGCACTCTTGTCACTTCCAGCTGCTCCTAGAGGTGCTGCAAGTCACAGTGGCACAGTTTAATGTGACAAGGGTTTCCAGTGCCATACTGTGATTTTTCTTCAAAAAATTACCAGTTCAAGTCAAAATAAGAAAAAAGGTGGCCCTCAAGTATAGATTATTTTATTCCTGAATTAGGTGGCAAAGCATTGTATTCATGGTTTAGTGACTCTGCAGGGGTGCTAGAACACAATTCACATTGACCTTGGGATGCCGGGATGGCTCAGGCGGTTAAATGGCTGACTGTCGATTTCAGCTTCGGTCAAGGATCTGACGGTGGTGAGATAGAGCCCCACGTTCCCTTGGGCTCCACACTGGGCTTGGAGCCTGCTTCAGATTCCCTCTCTCTGCTCTTCCCCTGCTTACATGCAAACGTGTGCTTCCTCTCTCTCACTCGCTCTCTCAAAAACAAAACAAAAACAAAAAACAAAAAAACAAACCAAAAGAACAATGCACATTGACTTCTCAGATCGGGTACTCATCATACTCGTAATATTCCTAACTCACAGAGAAGCAATAGTTAGGGGGGACAAAAGAAAACTTAAAGTAGCAGAATTTCTCCACAAAAATAAAAAATACAGAAGAAAGACTACAACCACAGTTTCCAAGTAGTTTATTCATTAAATCATATTTGATGACAAAAATAGCCAAAGAAAAATAGCCAGAGAAAATAAACTTGTTTTGAGACTATTAGCCATTAAGTGAGAAGAGTTGCTTAAAGAGTTAGAAAATCGAAGGCAACATAATGACAATTAAAAAACAAGACAGGGGCTCCTGGGTGGCTTGGTCGGTTAAGTGTCTGACTTTGGCTCAGGTCCATGAGTTCGAGTCCCACATCGAGCTGTGTGCCGACAGCTCAGAGCCTGGAGACTGCTTTGGATTCTGTGTCTTCCTCTCTCTCTGCCCCTCCCCCACTCAGGCTCTGCCTCTCTCTCTCAAAAATAAATAAACATTAAAAATTAAAAAAAAACAACAACAAGACAAATGATTTCAAGTGGTTCTTCCAAACGTTTAATGACTTAGTAGATGTTACCAATCCTACTTAGTTGGTGTTGTTTAGTTGAGGAATCAGTGGTGAGTTGGAAGTGATTCAAGAATTAGCTTCTATGAATAATCTGGGTGGAATAACAGGCAAAAATGTTTTTAAAGAAATTGAGGAAACGCTAATTCATTACAAACTGAAGTGGAACCTGCTAAGATGTGTTACCACCAATGCTGATAAAAAGACACGTGGAGTTGAAAAGGTCTTCGTCAAACAAATTCACAAACCTTGTGATAATGAAGGGTGTTTAAAGCCTGTAATTATTAATTATATTATTCATCAGTAGATACTTTGCAGAAATTATTTGAACGTATTATATAAATTTCATTTGTTCTTGTGGACTTCACCATTATAAATTTTTGTTAGAAATAGAAGCTGAATGTTCTGACTTACCCTACCACATAGCAATTTGATGTCTTAGCAGAACCAAAGTTCTACTGGGGTGTTTTGAGCTCAGGGTTTAAAAAAACTTTTTTGTAATGTTTATCTATTTTTGAGACAGAGAGACAGAGTGCGAGTCAGGGAGGGGCAGAGAGAGAGGGAGACACAGACTCTCAAGCAGGCTCTGGGTTCTGGAGTTCACAGACTTCAACACAGGGTTCAAACCCACGAACTGTGAGATCATGACCTGAGCCGAAATCTGGTGCTTAACTGACTTAGCCACCCCAGGCGCCCCTGAACTCAAGGTTTAGATTGAAATGTTTCTGAATGAGAAGACCCACTCCCAGCCATTACTGTCAAACACGGAATGGCCTTGGTAACTAGCTTTTGTTGCAGACTTGACAAGGTTTCTGAATGAATTCGACCTAAAATTATAAGGCAAAATGGCACCTATATACATAACTTATATTGCTGTGAAGTAATTTTGATAATATTGTTTGAATTACAACTAACGTCAAGCTGCTTTATACACATGATGTAAAAAGTAAAAAGTAAAAAAGATCTCCATGCCCACATACATTTGTAGTAGCTTTATTTTCCAAACTCAAACTACAATTCCAGCAGCATTTTTAGGACTCCAAAACAAGTACAAAGCAAGTTTCCATATTTCAAAACCCACTTGTGTGATTGAGGCAATTCCACTTGACCTTCAGTTGGAAGTGATCAAACTCCAGTGTGGTGAAATGCTAAACAGCAAATAGCAGATGAACACTCTAATAGGATTCTATAATTGTTTTTCAAATGATGAATATGATGAGGTAAAATCATATACTTATGAATTGACATCTGTATTTGGCAACACCTAATCTCCACGTCCAACATGGGGCCCAGTCCAGGGCTTGAACTCACGACCCTGAGATCAAGACCTGAGCCAAAATCAAGAGTCAGACATTTAACCAACGGAGCCACCCAGGAGCCCCAGTGTGGAAGACATTTTTAAACATTGTGTTACAAGTCAGATTTAACAGATAAATGTTTGTGATAGATTTTGATGAGAGGGAACACTAAGTCTGAACATCAATTAAATAAAATGTTGTAGAAACTTCTTTTCATTAGTAGATTTGTATTACAAAAATTGGACTCAATTATTATTCTTTTAATCTCACAAATAAAATTTTTTTCTCTCTTGCTATACAAGTACCTATATAATATCTTCATTTTTGCCTGTTGGTCCACATCTAAAATATTTACCATTGGCCCTTTACAGAAAATGTTTGCCGACTCCCATTCTAGAAAACTCAAATAATCTGTAGTGACAGAAAGCAGATCAGTGGTTTCTTGGGGATGGGGGGTGGTGGAGAGGGGCAGGTGGGAGAGATTACAAAGGGTCACAAGGCAACTTTTGGAGTAATGAATGTGTTCACTATTTCTGCTGTGCTGATGGTCTCACAGGTATATGAATATGTCAAAATATATCAAAATTTTCACTTGGTATGTGTTCAATATGTTGTATTTTACTTATGGCTTAATTAAGCTGGTTTTAAAAATGAATTCTGTGGGGTGGCTGGGTGGCTCAGTTGGTTGAGCATCCGACTTCGGCTCAGGTCATGATCTTGCAGTTCGTGGGTTTGAGCCCCGCGTCAGGCTCTGTGCTGACAGCTCAGAGCCTGGAGCCTGCTTTGGATTCTGCCTGTGTGTCTCTCTCTCTGCCCCTCCCCCATCTGTGTGCTCGTTTTTTTTTTTCTCTCTCTCCCTCTCTCCCTCTCAAAAATAAATAAATAAACAAACATTTAAAAATTTTAAAAAAATGAATTCTGTGAGTTAATGAATTACAATAACAGTTAAATTCCCAGTCTCACAAGTTTCTTATGTGAACTTCTGGGCACTGATTGTGAACGAATGTGATCCTAGGGTACCTGGGTGGCTCAGTCGGTTAAACATCTGACTTCTGCTCAGGTCATGATCTCACGGTTCGTAGGTTCAAGCCCTACGTTGGCCTCTGTGCTGACAGCTCAGAACCTGGAGCCTGCTTCGGATCCGTGTCTCCCTCTCTCTTCCCCTCCCCTGCTTATGCTCTGTCTCTCTCTCAAAAATAAACAAACATTTTAAAAAATTTTAGTAAAAATAAAAAAATTTAAAAAATGGGATCCTGAAACCTGGAATAGGAACGTCTTATTGAACCATGATGAAACTGAAAACAGTTTTCTGAGTGCTTGCCAGTAGAAGTATCTTGCCTTCCAATATCTGGGGAGATTATTGAAAACTCCATGATAACCTCACCTGGGACAGATTCCTTGGAAGAAGATGTTCATCCTCCTTAAAACAGTCACATGATTTGCAACTACGTGGATGGAACTGGAGGGCATTATGCTGAGCGAAATTAGTCAGTCAGAGAAAGACAAATATCATATGACTTCACTCATATAAGGACTTTAAGACAGAACAGATGAACACAAGGGGAGGGAAGCAAAAATAATATAAAAACAGGGAGGGGGGCAAAACATAAGAGACTCTTAAATATGGAGAACAAACAGGGTTACTGGAGGGGGTGTGGGAGGGGGGATGGGCTCAATGGGGAAGGGGCACTAAGGAGTCTACTCCCGAAATCATTGTTGCACTCTAGGCTAATTTGGATGTAAATTTTAAAAAATAAAATTTAAAAAAATCATAGAAATGTAAAAAAAAAAAAAATGTTATCAAAGATTATTTCCCGGGGCGCCTGGGTGGCTCAGTTGGTTGAGCCTCCGACTTCGGCTCAGGTCATGATCTCATGGTTTCATGGGTTCGAGCCCCACGTCAGGCTGTGCACTGGCAGCATGGAGCCTGCTGGGATTCTCCGTCTCTCTCCCTCTCCCATCTTGTGCTGTCTCTGTGTCTCTCAAAATAAGTTTAGTTTTTTTTGTTTAGTTTTTTTTTTTTTTAATTTTTTTTCAACGTTTTTTATTTATTTTTGGGACAGAGAGAGACAGAGCATGAACGGGGGAGGGGCGGAGAGAGAGGGAGACACAGAATCGGAAACAGGCTCCAGGCTCCGAGCCATCAGCCCAGAGCCTGACGCGGGGCTCGAACTCACGGACTGCGAGATCGTGACCTGGCTGAAGTCGGACGCTTAACCGACTGCGCCACCCAGGCGCCCCAGTTTTTTTTTTTTTAACTAAACTTAAAAAACAATTTTTTAAACCATCACAACCCCTTCCTGATGCCATTAGACCCAAAATAAGGGTCAGATTTCAGTGAGTCCAGAGGATTTAGGTGCATACTATAGCTTAGGAGGAAATAACTTACACAGTAAAAGGACAAGACTTGACCAAGACATATCAGCAAACACCTGGAGCATATGTATGGAAGGGGATCCTAAGGATACTAGGCCAAGTTGAGCAAAATAGAGCACTAGGTTGGGTCAAATTCTTTGATGTGGGTGCACTTACTAGAGAGTCTGGAGATGTGTCGACTCATGCAGATGGAAGTGGTCCTAACAGTTCACTTGGTAAGCTGACTGAAATTTAAACTCAGCACTGGCCTACCGTGATGGAGTTGGGATGCCCGAGCTCCCTTCATAATGTGGAATAAAGAATCCAAAGGCTTAGCGAGATAGGAGTATCGGAGTAGACTTACCGTGTGCAATCAACATACCTCCCTCCTAACCGCATTGCACGAGAATTCCTAGAAGATATTTCCTTCACTAAGGCATTGAGAAATACACTGGTGAGGAAAGTGCCTGCATCACTGAAAAATCTCCGTTGTTGCTCTGTGTTTGTGTAAGCCAGGTATTCCATAGAGGATTCACCACGCAATGGGTTTATCACGTGGGCTCCCTGATTTCGGTGAGGACAGGAACCTGAAGTGGCAGAGGCTATAGACAGTATATTTCCACCAAAGATATGATGGGTACATCTGCTGTAAAGGGCAGCAGGGACATGCCAGTAATCGGAAGACTTTGGCCCACAGCGATCTTTGGCAGTGGCTGATTGGTCACCATGTTCTTAAGAACCCAAGGATGAGCAGCCTACTAAAAAGTTGTTTGATCTGAGTAACAGAAAAAAAAAAATCTTGCTCTGGTAGCCAAGAAATCTAACTTGAGTCACTACATTGGGAAGCCACAGTCTCTCTCCCAGTTTCTAGACCTAAGTCAGCATAGACTCAGAGCACCTTGATTAAAAGGGAGATTAAATCTCCTTGAGAAAGGAACTGTGGAGGTTTGTTGGAGTAACTGTGTATTAGGGGAAAGAAAATACCCAGACCTTTTGAGAATTACTAGATACTGGCTCTGAATTGATGCTAATTCCTTGGGGGATCCAATGGTGCTCTGGCCCACCAATCAAGGTAAGGGCTGAAGGTGGTCAGGTAATAGATGGATTCTTAGCTCAAGTCCAACTCACGAGGGGATCAGCTGATCCACGGTCCCAACCTGTGGTTATTTCCAAGTTCCTGAGAGTATACTTTTCTTTTATCTTTGTGAGGTATTTTTTTTCATTGAGTTTTTAATTTTAATTCCAGTACAGTTAACATACAGTGTTATGTTAGTTTCAGGTGTACCATAGAGTGATTTAACAGTTTCATACATCAACCTGTGCGCATCACCACAAGTGCACGCCTTAATCCCCATCACCCATCCCACCACCCCTCTCCCTTCTGGTAACCATCAGTTTGTTCTCTATAGTTAAGGGTCTGTTACTCGGTTTGTCTCTGTCTCTCTCTTTTTCCCTCTATTCATTTGTTTTGATTCTTAAATTCCACATATGAGTGAAACTATATGGTATTTATCTTTCTCTGTCGTATTTCACTTAGCATTATACTCTCTAGTTGTGTCCATGTTGTTGCAATGGCAAGATTTCATTCTTTTATGGCTGAATAATATTCCTGTGTGTGTGTGTGTGTGTGTGTGTGTGTGTGTGTGTGTGTACCACATCTTCTTTATCCCTTCGTCTATCAATGGACACTTGGGCTGCTTCCATAATTTGGCTGATGTAAATAATGCTGCAATAAATGTAGGGGTGCACATATCCCTTTGAATTGGTGTTTCGTATTTTCTGCGCAAACACCTTGTAGCGCGATTACTGGATCATAGAGTAGCTCTATGTTTAACTTTTTGAGGAGGTTCCTTAATATTTTCCACAGTGGCCGTACCAGTTTGTATTCCAATCAATAGTACAGGAGGGTTCCTTTTTCTCAACATCCTCACCAACATTTGTTGTTTCTTGTGGTTTTGATTTTAGCCATTCTGACAGGTGTGAGGTGATAATGTTATCGTGGTTTTGATTTGCGTATCCCTGATGATAAGTCATGTTGAGCAACTTTTCATGTGTCTGTTGGCCATCTGGATATTTTCTTTGGAGAAATGTCTGTTCATGTCTCCTGCCCATTTTCTAATTGGGTTATTTGTTTGGGGGCTGTTGAGTTCTATCAGTTCTTTATATATTTTGCATACTAACCCTTTATTGGGTATGTTATTGGCAAATATCTTCTTCCATTCAGTAGATTGCCTGTTAGGAGTTTTTTGCTTTTGCTTTTTCACCTTATAGTTTTGTTGATTGTTTCCTTTGCTGTGAAGAAGCTTTTTATTTTGAGGAAGTCCCAACAGTTCATTTTTGCTTTTATTTCCCTTGCCTGAAGAAACATGTAGAAAAATGTTGCTATGGCCAATGTCAGAGAAATTACTGCCTGTGCTCTCTTCTAGGATTTTTATAGTTCCAGGTCTCACATTTACGTCTTTCATTCATTTTGAGTTTATTTTTGTGTGTGGTGAAAGCGGTCCAGTTTCATTCTTCTGCATGTTGTACAGTTTTCCCAACACCATTTGTTGAAGAACTATCTTTTTCCCACTGGACATTCCTTCTTGCTTTGTCAAATATCAATTGATCTTATAACTGTGGGTTTATTTCTGGGTTTTCTATTCTGTTCCATTGACCTATGTGCCTATTGTGGTGCCAATACCATACAGATTTGATTACTACAGATTTGTGATATAACTCAAAGTCTGGAACTGTGATCCCTCCAGTTTTGTTTCTCTTGTTCAAGATTCCTTGAGCTGTTTGGGGTCTTTTGCGGTTCCATACAAATGTTAGGATTGTCTGTTCTAGTTCTGTGAAAAATGCTGTTGGTGTTTTCATAGGGAGTTCATTAAATCTGTAGATGGCTTTGGGTAATATAGACATTTTAACAATATTTGTTCTTTCAATCCATGAGCATGGGCTATCTTTCCATTTCTCTGTGTCATCTTCAAATTCTTTCATCAGTGTTTTATAGTTTTCAGAGTGCAGGCCTTTCACCTCTTTGGGTAAGTTTATTCCTGCTATTTTTTTTTAAATTATTGGTGCAATTGTAAATGGGATTGTTTTCTTAATGTCTCCTTCTGCTGCTTCATTATTAGTGTATAGAAATGCCACAGATTTCTGTACATGTATTTTGTTCCCTGTGACTTTACTGAATGAATTGATCAGTTCTAGTGGTTTTTTGGTGGAGTCTTTTCTATATATAGTATCATGTCATCTGCAAATAGTGAAAGTTTTACTTCAGTTTGGATGTCCTTTATTTCTTTTTGCTGATTGCCATGGCTGAGACTACTAAAGTACTACGCTGAATAAAAGGGGTGAGAGTGGACATCCTTGTCTTGTTCCTGACCTTAGGAGAAAAACTCTGTTCACTGTGGGTTTTTCATATATGGCCTTTATTATGTTAGGTACATTCCCTCTAGACCTACCTTGTTAAGGGTTTTTATCATGAATGGATGTTGTACTTTGTCCAGTGCTTTTTCTGCATTTATTGAAATGATCATATTGTTTGTATCCTTTCTCTTATTGATGTGATGTATCATGTTGATTGATTTGTGAGTACTGAACCACCTTGCATCCTGGGAATAAATGTACTTGATCATGGCATATAGTTTTTTTAATGTGCTGTTGGATTTGGTTTGCTAGTATTTTCTTGAGGATTTTTGCATCCATGTTCATCAGAGATATTGACATTGCAGTTCTCTTTTTTCGTGGTGTCTTTATTTGGGTTTGGTATCAGGCTAATACTGGCCTCATAGAATGAATTTGGAAGTTTTTCTTCCTCTTGTATTTTTTGGAATAGTTTGTGAAGCATAGGCATTAAGTCTTCTTTAAATGGTTGGTGGGATTAACCTGTGAAGCCATCTAGTCCTGGGGTTTTGTTTGTTGGGAGTTTTTTGATTACTGATTCAACTTCATTGCTGGTAATCAGTCTGCTCAAATTTTCCATTTATTCCTGCTCCAGTTTTGGTAATTTATGTTTCCAGGAATTCATCTATTTCTTCTAGGTTGGTCAATGTGTTGGCATATAATTTTTCATAATATTCTCTTATAATTGTATTTCTGAGAAATTGTGGTGTTGGTTATTTTTCTTCTTTCATTTGTGATTTTGTTTGTTTGAGTCCTGTCTCTCTTTCTCTTTTTCTCTGTCTGATAAGTCTGGCTAGGGGTTTATCAATTTTGTTGATCTTGTCAAAGAACAGCTCCTGGTCTCATTGATCTGTTCTACTGTGGGTGTTTTTGTTTGTTTTTATATCATTTATTTCTGCTCTGATCTTTATTATTTTCTTCCTTCTGCTGGTTTTGGGTTTTGTTGTTGTTGTCATTGTCATCGTTCTTCTTCTTCTTCTTCTTCTTCTTCTTCTTCTTCTTCTTCTTCTTCTTCTTCTTCCTCCTCCTCCTCCTCCTCCTCCTCCTCCTCCTTCTCCTTTAGGTGTAAGGTTAGGTTGTTTATTTGAGATTTTTCTTGCTTCTTGAAGTAGGACTGTATTGCCATAAACTTCCCTCTTAGAATCACTTTTCCTACATCCAAACGATTTTTGGACCATTATGTTTTCATTTTCATTTGTTTCTATGTAATTTTTTTATTTATTCTTTGATTTCTTGGTTGACCCATTCACTGCTTAGTAACATGTTATTTAAACTCCACGGATTTGTGCTCTTTCCAGACCTTTTTTCTTGTGGTTGACTTCTAGTTTCATAGTGTTGTGGTCAGAAAATATGCATGGTATGACTTTGATCTTTTTGATTCGTTAAGACTTGTTTTGTGGCCTAGCATGTGATCTATTCTGGAGAATGTTCCATGTCAAAATCTCTGGCAATCCTAGAACACAACCCTACCGGCAGAAGTTGATTGGAACTGAGAAGCAGGTGTCTCTTTTATTCATTCATTCATTCATTATTTCTTTATTTAACATGTTTCTTTTTGAGAGAGAGAGAGCTCACATGCACATGCATAACCTGGGGAGGGGCACAGAAAGAGGAGGACAGAAGATCTAAAGCAGGCTCTGTGCTATCAGCAGGGAGACCAGTGCAGGGCTCAAACTCATGAACCGTGAGATCATGACTGAGCCAAAGTCAAAGGCCTAACTGACTGAGCCACTCAGGGACCCCTTTTAGAGAGAGCGCATGCTGTCCAGTTTGTCACGGTGCCTCCTTGCTTCACTCTTTTTTATTACCAGCTTTCTCATGTAGGCATTTGAATTTGGTACCCTTCGTCTATTCTGACCTCTCCTTTTAGACAGAGGCTGCGGCCTCAGAGGTCCAATCACTTGCTGTGGTCGGTAGACTTAGTAAAAGACAAAGGCAGAGCTAGAATTCTCTTCTGGGCCATATCCTGTTAGGCCTGTATTGTTTCTGCTACCAGATGCTGCCTGTTCTTGAAAAACATTTTGGCACTTATGGGGAAAAAGTGTCCTTGTAGGATGTGTGTTGGGGAGGTAGAGTCAAATTTTCATCATAAGGAACATCTCATCTCGTTGCCCCAGCCACTCTCTGACATGTCTTAAGCGAGGAATATGCCCTCACTGTTTTGTATGAATGGAGTCCTAGTATCATTTGAGCCTCAAACTGGGACTACTTCTCAGATACACGCGGATAAAATGCCGTGAACACTGGTGTAGTGCCTAAGGGTATTCCTCAGAACTAAAAACTCCTCGCTTAATTCATCAATGAGTTTGTGGATGTTTAGTAGATATAATTACGTGGTTTACTCACTCCTTTCCCTAACTTTAGGGGTGTTAAAATGATATTTACTTATTGATATGTAAATTCTTTATTTTGAACATAATTTCAAACTTACAAGGAAGTTGAAAGGCTACTACAACGAACTTCGGTATGAAGTTTACCCGGAATGGGGCCCCTGGCTGGCTGAGTCAGAACATGCAACTCTTGATCTTGGGGTTGTGAGTTTGAGCCTCACATTGGGTGTAGAGATTACTTAAACATAAAATCTTAAAATAAACAAAAAAGAAAAATAAAGCTTATCCAGATCCACTAGTTAACATTGTGCCATAGTTGCTTCATCATTTTTTCTGTGTGAACATAAAGAAAATACATACACATAATTTGAACCAGTTGAAAGCAGGTTGGATATATCATATTCCTTTACCCCGTAGAATACTTAAGTGCATATTTACTAAGAATATACTTGTACACATCTACAATAGTTATCACATTCAGGAAATTATCCTGGATGTATTATACAGTCTATATTACAAATTTGTCCATTTTTCTCCATGTCTTTTATAGCAGTTTTTTTTTTTTTTCTTCCTGGATCTAGGCCAGGATCTAGTTCACTTTTTTTTTTTTAATGTTTATTTATTTTTGACAGAGAGAGAGAGAGCGCGCGCACACACACACACACACACACACACACACACACACACGCATGAGTGGGGGAGGGGCAGAGAGAGAGGGAGACAGAGAATCCGAAGCAGGTTCCAGGCTCTGAGCTGTCAGCACAGAGCCCGACGCGGGGCTTGAATTCACAGACCACGAGATCATGACCTGAGCCGAAGTCGGACGCTCAACCGACTGAGTCACCCAGGCGCCCCTCTAGTTCATTTATTGGTAGTCATTTTAGCCTTCTTTAACCTGGAACAGTTCCTCAACCTTTCTTTGTCTTTCATGCCATGGAACAGTTTTGAAGAATACAGTCTTGCTATTTCTCCTGTATGTTTCTTTTTGTGTGTGTATGCATGTATATTTATACCTATTAACAGTACGGATGTATGGATTCCTCTTTTATTCAATGGGTTATAACCTATTACTATACTTCTATATTGTGGATCCTCAAACTGTGTCAGGTTTGGCCTCTTCACGATGGTTCCTATGTCCCTTTAATGCCCTAATACTTTTTTTAGTACTTACTTCCTGGCACAACAAAATATTCCAAACTCCCTTGGTATCTTCCTTGCTCCTCCCCAAGCTGGAATCAGGAAGGAAGCTTCAAAGGGCCCTGGGACCTGGGATCTTTCTGTGGAATATTTAGAAGCCAAGATCTGGGAACTAGGTATGTGTAAATCAGTCAATCTATCATCTATTTTTCCCCCATAAATCTTATACTGATATTTCCTGTTCTGATCCAGCCCCACTAAAGTTTTGCTCACTTATTTCCTTCCATATTTGCTTTTCCCTACTTCCGCATGATAATCCTCCTTCTCAGCAATGTCTGTTTACTTGCATGTTCAATCCCCATACCCAAGGTAATTTCAGAATTGCTATGCCACTATCACTATAGCAAACCTCCTAAGAAGAACTTAAGGTTTGTAGTTCTTTTTTCTGTAGGCAGAGAGTGCCTGAAAGTTACTTGAATTAGTTCGATTTTTCCTCTTTCAGTGGGTCACTTTCACTCATCTAAAATAGAGTTGGGATCATTTATTTATGTCTATATTCTGATTTTAGCTACCGTCCATCTCTGTTGATTTAACTTTTTGAACAGGTCGACCATTAGGGGTGCCTGGCCGGCTCAGTCGATGAAGTATGAGACTTTTGATCTCGGGGTTGTGAGTTCAAGCCCCACGTTGGGCGTAGAGCTTACATTAAAAAAAAAATTGGGGCACCTGGGTGGCTCAGCCGGTTAAGCATCCAACTCTCGATTTTGGCTCAGGTCATGAACTCATGATGGAGCCCCTCGTCAGGCTCCATACTGAGCGTGGAGCCTACTTAGGATTCTCTTTCTCTGCCTGTCCTCTGCTCATGCTTTCTTCTGCCTCTCTCTCTCAACGTAAACTTAAGAAAGAAAAGTTTTAAAAAAAGAAAGTGTTGACCATTAAACATGATTTGAAAAGTCCAAGTTATATGAAAAGGTAAACTCAAAGAAGTGTCTTCCTCTCTCCAGAGCTCTGTTGTTTTCCTTTTTAAAAAAATTTTTTTAATTCTTATTTATTTTTGAGGGAGAGAGATAAGAGTGTGAGCGGTGGAGGGGCAGAGAGAGAGGGAGACTCAGAATCTGAACCGGGCTCTGGGCTCTGAGCTATCAGCATGGAGCCCAACATGGGTCTTGAACTCACAAACCGCCAGATAGCGACTTAAGCCAACGTCGGAAGCTTAACGGACTGAGCCACCCAGGCGCCCTCTGTTGTTTCCTTCAACAAGAACATAAACAACAACCCAGGAACCCTCATTAGGTAACCGATTTTATTAGTTTGGGGGTTATACTTTTTGTGCTTTCCTTTGCAAAAATTTGCAGATACATTTGTTTCTTTATTTTCCCTTCTGTGAACAAGAGGTAGCACAGACTATAAGCTTTGCTTTCTTCCTGGAAATCATTCCATATCAAATCACAGTGATATAATTTCTAAATTGCATATAGTAAGACAACGTTCCATTCATTTACCAAATAATTTGAGTGACTGTGTGCCAGCCACTCGGATCCATTTCTTTCATAAGTATTCAATTGACTACCTGTATTGTGCGAGGCACTGCGGGTACAGTAAGAGTAGGATCCCAACTCTTAGTGAGCGGACACAAGCAAGACGGAATTAAAGGAGGTCTTAGAATGATGTGGAGCAATTTGCCTGGCAAGCACATAGGAGGGGAGCCTAACACACTCGATGCCTGGAGTGAGACACGGGTGAAAGCATACTTCCCAAAAAGGAAGGGTGACTTTTAGCTAGAGATTGTGCCTGTTTGTGGTAGAGGGTTTGGGAAGGCTTCCAATGCTAATGCCTGGAGCGAAGGAAGATTGAGATACTGAAAGTCTCACTGGGATTAAGACCAGACTCATCGCTGCTCTACTCCATTCTCCACACTGCAGAGTACTCCTCTAAAAATGTAAATCTGGTCTCTTCCTTTTCTGTGAAAGGCTCCCCACTACTTTGAGCATAATGTCCAAGTCTCTTTAAAATCTAGTCCCAGGTCTCATTTTTTTAAAACTTCTTTAATTTTATATTCCTGCCACGTTGACGTTTTATCTCATCACATCCTATTCCCCTTGCCTAGCAATTCATCACCCAACGCTGGATTCAGTGTAACTCCTATCTGTGCTCATACGCTTCACCTGATAGATCTCATCTAATTGTCTGGGTCTACAACTAGCTTAAACTCCTTGAAGACACGAAGCGGTTAAATTACAGTTGTATCCAGTGCATCCAGCCTAATGTCCTAATGCCCAACTGATTTTGAATGGATGAAGCCTGGCTTCATCGCAGAGGTGAGTATCAAGAATTTTGAATTAGACCCTAAGTACTTTGACCTTCAAACAGTCTCTCCGTCACTACAGTTTAAGGGTTCATTCTAGGGCACGGAGAACCCATTTAGGTTTTAAATCACTTAAGTTTAAAATACTTCAGGATTTAGCATACATTTATCTACAACATGCTGAGTGTGTATCAGTCTTTTATTTAAAGCAGACAAGGTCAAGAATAGCTCAAGAAGCCCACCACCACCCCCCGGAGAGGGGCAGTCGCTAGTCTATACCCGGGATTTCTTTGCACTTAGACTCCGCCCACGAGCACCCAAGTGGCGGAAGAACTGCACGCTACGTCGTGACATCTCACACAAATGCGGAGGCATCCTGACGCTACGCCACCGGCGTGGGCGGGGCGGCCGGCTCTTCCTTCCTCTCGGCTACTTCGGCTCCTCCCCCAGCGCTTCACACGCTCATTGTGAAGCGACAGCGGGCATCAACCCCTAGGGCTGTTTGAGACCTAGGGATTCTAAATCTTTGGCGCGCGTGAGCGCCCGCGCTGCTCCTTCCCCACTCCAAAGGCTAGGGGTGCGAGATTCGCCTTTTTCTCTCCTCTCCCGCCCGGAGCCAACCGCCCCGGTGCGCGCGGACCTCTCGCGCCGCCGTTCCCTCCTGCCCGCCCCTCCCCCTTCGGGAGCTCCCGCCCGCGCGCTCCTCCTCTTTCCCCGGCGACGCGCACGCGCGCCAGGCCGGCTCGCGCCCTCTCGCTTTCCTCCGGCCCGCGGGACCCCCCTCCCCTTCCGCCTCGCGGCGCTTCCTCGAGCCGCGGTCGTCTCTGTCCACCCCCGACACCGCGGGGCTCCCCCCGCCCGCCAACGGCGGGTCCCCAGCTTCCCAATCCCCTTCGCTTCCCGCGCTCTCCGGCGGGGGCCTAGCCCCAGCCTCCTCTCTCCCTCCCTTCCCCCTAATTCCCCTTCCGGACGCTGCCATCATGTTGAAGCCTCAGCCGCCACAACAGACCTCCCAGCCCCAGCAGCCGCCCCCCACGCAACAGGCCGTGGCCCGCCGGCCTCCCGGGGGCACCAGCCCTCCCAACGGCGGCCTCCCGGGGCCCCTGGCCTCCACCTCGGCTCCCCCAGGGCCTCCCGCGGCCGCTACTCCCTGCTTGGGGCCTGCAGCAGCCGCCGGGAGCGGGCTCCGCCGGGGAGCCGAGGGCATTTTGGCGCCGCAGCCGCCGCCGCCGCAGCAACATCAGGAAAGGCCAGGGGCAGCGGCTATCGGCAGCGCCAGGTGAGGAGGGGTGGGTTTCCGGGCGCTGGAGGCTAAGCTGCGGGGCGGCGGCGGCCGCTCGGCTCCGGCCCAGCGGCCGGCACCCGAGGACACCGCGCGTGGCGGCTACCTAGCCTGGCCACCTTTGAGGGGCGCCCGGGGAAAGTGAGGAATTCCCGTGAGGCTGGGGGTGGGCCCCCTCAGGTCCTAACAGGTCAGGGGGAAGGGGTCCCCGGGCGGCCACCGGGACATTTAAGGGCCGTGCTCAGCTCTCAGAGCCTAGTCGGGGCTCGGGGCTCGGGCCTTAAGGGCAGGCGGGGCGCATCCCGCCAGCGCCGTCAGAACGAGGAGTTGGGGGGGTGAAGAGGTGATCGGGGTCCCCGGCTCCATTACCACGAAGGGTCTCGCGGTCCCCGGCTTCAGCCAATAGGGAGTCAGCTGCGGGAAGGGGTCCCCGGCCGTAGCCAATGGAGGGGGGCGCGCGGCCCACAGTTTGGCCAATGGGGAGGGAGGGACTTGGGAGCGGGTTGCTACCACCTCCTTCCCGGTCTGGCCAGTAGGAGGGGAGCGGGGTGGGCGGGGGAACGGAAGGAGGGACAACTGGGAGGACTGCGGGCAGGGAACCTCCAGCGCGCGCGCGCTCTTCTCGTACGTGCGCGCGGATGCTCTGTCTTATGACCCGGGCGTTCGTGAGCCGCGGGTAACCTACAGGGCAGGGTGTGGGAGTGTGCGTGGCGGGGTTCGCCTGGTGTTCGTGGATGAGTGGTGGGCACCCCACTCGGCTTCTTCTGCGTGTGGGTTAATGGACTTGAGAGTGGCGGTACACGCAGGCGCAGTGGGTTCTGGCCGCGGAGGGGGGATTTTGGAAGCCCGTGGGCTTTAATGCGCAGGCGCAGGCCGGGCGAGGCCTCCCGGTGGATGGCTTTTGCGGCTGCGCTGTCCCCCAGCCCCGCCAACGGCCCCCTCATCGCCCTCCTCAACCGCCGGTTACATCAGCCAGCGAAGAGCAGGGTTACCGGGCGATCAGTGACCCCTCCCAGAGTGGGTAATATTGAATGAGTAAAAGAGGTCGAGAGGAGGGTGGGTCCTAAAAGGAGTACCCTCCTCCCAGAGTTTGGGGCGTAAGGCTGGTGAAAATGATTGTCTTTTCTGTTTTGAGAGGTAACGTGCGTAAACTGGGTAGTTCTGAATCTGCTTTCACCTTTATGTTTGGGGTGGATTATTGGTTAACGATTAATGTAGCATTTTGGGGGGAAGCCTGTAGTCCTGGCCCCTTGGAGGTGAGAAGGTTGTGTTGAATTGACAACCATTGCTGATTGAGGTCTGTTTTAGTGGCATTTGGAGGAAATGTGTTTACTGGCTTTTACTGTCTATGCCTTTCTTCCTCTGTAAGGTGAGAGTTTGAAAATCTTGTTAATTGGTTTGTAGTCTAAATAGGCATGTTCACAGGGTATGTGATTGTAGGATACCACGTTCTTTGAAATAAATCGTATAAGAGGGATTAAACATTTTTAACTAGTTTTTTGTTTCCTCTCATAGGGGACAAAGCACAGGAAAGGGCCCCCCACAGTCACCGGTGAGTGCCTCCTCACACACACACCCCGAAGTACAGAGGTACATGTGGGCATATGGGACAGATTAGGTGCACAAATAGTTGGGCTCAGGATACGAAATGATGTGAGGGGAGTGTGGATATTCAGAAGGAAGGGGAGGTGTCAAGCGTCTATTTCTTCTGTGTTACTGACAGGTGTTCGAGGGTGTTTACAGCAATTCCAGAATGCTGCATTTTCTTACAGCTGTTGTGGTAAGTGGGTACCTAGCCCCTAGGTTGGTTGAGGGATGTAGCACGCCAGTTTGCTGGAGACACTCTTCTTATTCCTCTGTTCCAGGGCTCCACTTGTGATGTGAAGGTGAAGAATGGTACCACGTATGAAGGTATCTTCAAGACTCTGAGCTCAAAGGTTAGTGGACTCAAATTAGCTTATTTTTGCAGGGGCATGTAAGGAGAATGAAATAGACTCACTGAAGATGTGAGTTGAGTGGTGTTGGATAGGCTTGTGGTGTATGCTACTCATTTCTCTAGGCCTGTACCAGAGTAGTGCTGGAAGCACTAAAAAAATGTGGATTGGAAATTTGAGGGCTGGGTACTTTAGTGTTAAAATACTTAGTCCTGTGGCTAATGTTCAGAAGACTATTTGTGTGACTGTGGTGTTGGAAAAAGGTTAGAAAGGGTAGGAGAAAAATAGTCCTATTTTGACCATGGTATTTCTTGATATTGACCCTTTACTGTTGGGAAATGGGATTTTTATAGTTTGAACTAGCCGTGGATGCTGTACACCGGAAAGCATCTGAGCCAGCAGGTGGCCCTTGTCGGGAAGACATTGTGGATACCATGGTGTTTAAGCCAAGTGATGTCATGCTTGTCCACTTCCGAAATGTTGACTTCAATTATGCTACTAAAGGTATCGTGTCGAGTTTTTATGCCAGACCCACTCTTTGAGTAGAGGGCATAGAGCAGTTACGTAAGGACTTGTTCTTCTTCTTCCTCCTTTACAAACGTCTTTTTTTGGAGGAGGATGGCCAGATTTTTCTTTTTGAAACTGTATCTCGATACCTAAGATACAGTGGGATGAATTCCGGCCTGTGGTGTAGTTCTTCACGTTTTCCTTGCTTTGCTTTTAACTCCTTGCTTCTTTTGAACAGTTAAGATGTGGCTTGTTATGCTGCATCCACCCTCACCCACCTCTGACACACGCAAACTTTTCTTTGCTC
This sequence comes from Panthera leo, assembly GCF_018350215.1. NCBI lineage: Eukaryota > Metazoa > Chordata > Mammalia > Carnivora > Felidae > Panthera > Panthera leo. Next base: position 18,782,279 of record NC_056694.1, read on the forward strand.
CTGAACTACTCATTGGGGGCAGGGGGTGTTGGAAGAAGGCTATGAAGTATCTCTTGACTCCTGATCTTCAACTCTGCCCCCACAGACAAGTTTACGGATTCAGCCATTGCCATGAACTCAAAAGTGAATGGGGAGCACAAAGAGAAGGTGCTTCAGCGCTGGGAAGGGGGTGACAGCAACAGTGATGACTATGACCTCGAGTCTGACATGGTACGGTCCCCTTCCCTGAGAACCCGAGAGCTGGGTCACTCTCCTGTCTGAGTGTGGGTTGTTGACTGTGATGTCGTAGAACCAAGAGTTGCTTCTGGGGAAGGGGAGAAAAATCTCTTACTGTTGCCTGTTGTTGGCAGTCCGATTCCAAATGGAAAGGTACAGAAAATAAAACAAAAATACCTGTTCTCCCAACATCTGCGATTGACAGCTATTAACATTTGCTTGAAGGTGTTTTTTTTTTTTTTCTAATTAACAAAGTATAGACAAGATCGAGGACCGTGTGGACCCATGTCCCTTCCAAAAACAAGCACTATTATGAATCATTTAAAATTCCTCATGAGTTAAGGCATTATGATGCTATAGTTAATCCATACAAGAATTTTCTTCCCTTTCTGTTGTTTCTGAATTATTTCATGTTTGAGTTATTTCATGATCTACTTAATGCTTTTAGTGATTTTGTCTTATTCTGTTTATATACGTATACATGGATATATATACAACAGAACGTATTTTTTTTTTTTTCACTGGTTGGTGTTTTGACTCGTTATTTTGTTATTAGAAATAGTGCCTTACAGGGGCACTTGGGTGGCTCAGTCAGTTAAGCGTCTGACTTCGGTTCAGATCATAATCTCACAGTTCATGCGTTCAAGCCCCGCATAGGGCTCTGTGCTGATAGAGCCTGGAGCCTGCTTCAGATTTTGTGTCTCCCCTTTTCTCTTTGTCCCTCCGCTGTTCGGGCTTTGTGTCTCTCTGTCTTTCAAAAAAAAAAAAAAAATAGTGCCTTGCTAAACTTTAGAACATGTGTCCCCATGCACGTACGCTAAATTTTTCTGGGACATTAACCTGGTAAGGGATTTGTTAGGTCCTGTAAGACCTTGGTTTTACTAGTTGTTAGCAGTTTGTCCTACAATTGCTAGTACTAGTTGATATTCCTGCCAGCTTTGTTTCTATTTTCCACGCCTGGTTTGGTCAGATCTTTGTTTTTTCAGCCTGGTGGAGGAGAATGACAGGTCATTGTTGGCTTTCCTTGTTGGGTTTTAAAACATTCTCCTTCCTTCCCACCTTAGTCCAACGGATGGGACCCCAATGAAATGTTCAAGTTCAACGAGGAGAACTATGGTGTGAAGACCACCTATGATAGCAGTCTTTCTTCTTACACGTGAGTGTCTTGGTACTTCCTAGATGATGCAGTTTGAGGCCTAGGGTCGTGGCATTTGTTCATTCTTTTTTGGGTATCTAGGATGTCCTCTCCCCACTCCTCATCTGTCTTGTATATTGTTCCCTCAAAATACCAGGTCATCTCGTTGGTAGAATTAACTGCTTTTTTGTCCGTTTATCCATGCTTTTCTTCTAGAACTTAAAACATACTGATATATGCGTGTAAATACTCCTCAGGTTCAGAGATAGGCCTTGTTGCTCTGCCTGGGACCTAGTAGATGCCCATTAAATATGTTGAGTTGTTGAAGGGATTAAACATCCACACGTCTGAACTGGTGATAGGACCGATAGAAACGTTTTTCCTTTTTCCTCTCTTGTCCCCTGGCACTGGGGTGGTGGTGATCTGTGGTGGTCCTCTCAGGGTGCCCTTGGAGAAGGACAACTCGGAAGAGTTTCGTCAGCGGGAGCTGCGTGCGGCCCAGTTGGCTCGAGAGATTGAATCAAGCCCCCAGTACCGCCTGCGGATCGCAATGGAGAACGATGATGGGCGCACTGAGGAAGAGAAGCACAGTGCAGTCCAACGGCAGGGTTCAGGGCGGGAGAGCCCCAGCTTGGCATCCAGGTGATTGCTGGGGGCGGCCTGGTCTGTTTGGGGCTCTGTACGGGCTAGGGCTAGGCCTGGGGCCAAGAGCTTTGTACACTCTTTTCTAAGCTTCACAGCCGTGTAAGATACAGGTTAGTACGTAGTTTTTCCCAATTTTCAGGTGTAAGAGTGAGGCCTAGAGCAGATAAGTAATTTGTTCAAGGTAACAAAGATTAAAGCTTGTGGGTTTAGGGAGGAAAAAATGAGTTTGATTCCCTTTTTTTGCTCTGCAGGTTAATCCATTTGTAGGTCTTATTCTTCCCTTCATGCAAATGAAATCAGAGTGTACATGATGTCCAGTAACCTGTAAAAGCTGTACCTTGAACTATAACGTGATACTATTTTTCTCATAGGTCAGGATGGTAGAATGTGAAGCTTTGGCCAGGTTGGTCAGGTCAGGGATTGGCACATCATAAGATCACAAGCCTTATAGCCACAGAACATTTAACTAGAACAGATTTTCAGGTGGGGCAGTGCAAAAAGCCGGAGCCAGGCAGAGTATGTGTGTGTATACAGGTACACATGTGTTTTGGGAGGGAAAACTTCATTTTTCCAAAATGTGTGGGCTTTATGACTAATCGACCTTGCTTGAACTCTCTCCCCTAGGGAGGGAAAGTATATCCCTCTACCCCAACGAGTTCGGGAAGGTCCCCGGGGAGGAGTTCGATGCAGTAGTTCCCGGGGTGGCCGCCCTGGCCTTAGCTCTTTGCCACCTCGTGGCCCTCACCATCTTGACAATAGCAGCCCCAGCCCAGGTTCTGAGACACGTGGTATCAATGGAGGTGAGTTAAGCGGGCTTTTGGGGGCAGGGGGCGGTGGTAGGGAAGCCGATAGGAAGGAAGTGGGAAGGAGAATTGAAAGGATAGGTGGGTTGGAAGGGTGATGCGTTGGTGATAATGTAATAGCAGATACTCTGCCTCTTTTTTCCCCATCTTAAAAAAAAAAAAAAAAAAATAGGCCCTTCCCGCATGTCCCCTAAGGCACAGCGGCCTCTGAGAGGTGGTGCCAAGACTCTGTCTTCACCCAGCAGTAGGCCCTCTGGAGAAGCTTCTGTTCCACCTCCTCCTGCAGGTAAAATTTCAGCAGTGTTATATGAAGAAATAAAAATTTGTGGGGGATGTAAATGTCAGTTGTTGGAAAGCTGGGTTGGGAGACCGTTCCCAGATGAAATAGATGTTTTGGGGGTTTTGAGTTTATGCTTTTTAGAAAAGAAATTTGTTTCCCTCCCGTAGAAATACCAATGTAGCAATCCACGGTTTGTGTTTGGTTGTCAGATGTCTTTTGTTTAAATTAGTTGTCAGGGTGACTGGTTGGCTCAGAGGAGCATGTGACTCTTGATCTCAGGGTTGTGAGTTCAAGCCCCACATTGGGCATAGAGCTTACTTTAAAAAACAACAGTAACAAACTTCTAAGTTAACATTTTACTTACATTTTTAAAATGTTTAATATGAGAGAGAGCATGCTCAGGGGAGGGGAGAAAAGAGAGAGAGAGATATCCCAAGCAGACTCTGAGCTGTCAGCATGGAGCCAAATTCAAGGGCCCAGTCTCACAAACCATGAGATCATGACCTGAGCCAAAATCAAGAGTCTGGCCGTTTAACCGACTGAGCCACCCAGATGTCCCAGTTGTCAGCATTTTAAGACAGGAGAAATAGAAAATTTTCAACTTCTTTGGAAATACAGAAAGTTCTGCAAAGTGAGTCTGCTCCTGTAAAACATTCTGATCTTTTATGGTGCCCAGGAATCTGTTTTACCCGATTAGGTTACCTGCCTTGCTCTTCTAGGAATTTAGGTTTGACCTTGCATATTAAAGGAAAAGGGGTGGGGGGCGCCTGGGTGGCTCAGTCGGTTAAGCATCTGATATCACCTCAGGTCATGATCTCCTAGCTCTTGAGTTCAAGCCCCTCATCCAGCTCTGGGCTGACAGCTCAGAGTCCGGATCCAGTTCTGCCCCTCCCTCCCTCCCTCCCTCCCTCCCTCCCTCCCTCCCTCCCTCCCTCCCTCCCTCCCTCCCTCCCTCTCTCTCTCTCTCTCTCTCTCTCTTTCTCTCTCTCTCTCTTTCTCTCTCTCTCTCTCTCTCTCTCTCTCTCTCTCTCTCTCACTCTCTCTCACTGCCCCTCCCCTGCTCATGCTCTGTCTCTCTCTCTCTCTCCAAAAATAAACATACATTACAAATAATTTTTAAAAAAACAGATAAACTTGATTTGGTGTTTCTAGTAGGTTCCCTGTGCCCATTGTGCACTGACCAGCAGTAACCATCGTACAGCTTTCCCTTTTCTTCCAGTGGGCCGGATGTATCCCCCACGTTCTCCCAAGTCGGCTGCCCCTGCCCCAATCTCGGCTTCCTGTCCTGAGCCCCCCATTGGCTCAGCAGTACCAACCTCTTCAGCTTCCATCCCTGTGACATCATCAGTTGTGGATCCTGGAGTAGGCTCCATTTCCCCAGCTTCTCCAAAGATCTCATTGGCCCCCACAGATGGTAAGAGCCACATGGTTGAGGGCTTGTGGACAATGTGAAGTGTGGTTCTGGACAGAAGGACCTTCAGGCATGTGTCTCTTCTTGCTCAGTAAAAGAACTTCCAGCCAAGGAACCTGGGAGAACTCTGGAATCCCAGGAACTGTCCCGGATAGCTGGGAAAGGTGAGGATTTCCACCCCAACCCCCTACCCCCCGCTGAGGTCTGAGTGTCCTTTTAATTAGGAGAGCACCTCAGTTAGTACCAAGAGTTTTGTTGGGGTTTGGGAAACAGTAGCTTGTCAGTCATGTGATCCTAATTTGTTCTATAGAACTCTCAAGCCTTTTTTTTTTTTTCTTGTTTTCTTCGTCCTTTGGGCTACTGGCATTGTAGCCACCTTGAAAAAAGAAACGCGTATTTTTTCCTTTTTCACTGTTTTTCATAGTCCCTGGCCTTCAGAATGAACAGAAACGCTTTCAACTGGAAGAATTGAGAAAGTTTGGGGCCCAGTTTAAGGTGAGAGGAGTATGGGAGTGAGCCAGGGTGTAAGGATGGAGGGAGGGTGAGGGAGCTTATAGAAGAGGCACAGGACTAGGTGGAATAGAAGAGATGAGACCAAGCAAGGAGGAAGGAAGGAAGGAAGCCACGCCTAGGGTCTGGACCAGCTGTCTGGGCACTGTATGTGTGCTTTTCTCCTTCCAGCTGCAGTCCAGTAGCTCCCCTGAGACCAGCCTGGATCCTTTTCCTCCCCGGATCTTAAAGGAGGAGGCCAAAGGGAAAGAGAAGGAGGTTGATGGTCTGTTGACTTCGGAGCCAATGGGGTCGCCAGTCTCCTCCAAGACGGAGTCCGTATCGGATAAGGAGGACAAAGCACCCCTGCCGCCAGCAGGAGCCACCGAGGGGCCAGAGCAGCCCCCGCCACCTTGCCCAAGCCAGACTGGCAGCCCCCCGGTGGGCCTCATCAAGGGAGACGACAAGGATGAGGGCCCTGTTGCCGAGTGAGTAGGATGGGGAGCCGGGCAGGTGTCGGGGGAGATGAGCAAACTGTGAAGATTGACTTTGTTTTTCTCTCACAGACAAGTGAAGAAGTCCACGCTGAACCCCAATGCCAAGGAATTTAATCCCACAAAGCCTCTGCTGTCTGTGGTGAGATGGAATGGGCGAAGGTGGACTGGTTTCTCTGAGGGAGGCTTGGGAGTGGGGAGAGAGAGCATGGGGAGAGAGGTCGTGAAAGTTGGGCTGCTCTAGGGCAAACGTGTCAGGGTTGGGGGCGAGGGGTCACGATATGTGTGGCAGGTTTTTATGTGTTTAGGGTTTAGCTCCGGGAGTATGTGTGTTGGGCTAGTTCTGAACATAGGTTTCATTCAGATCCCTGATTTTGGCTTGAATGACAAGCCATTTAACTTTTTGGCTTTTGTTTCCTCACCTGTAATTTGAGAATACTCGTCTCGGGGTTCAGCGTGAGGCTTAAGCGAGATGAAGGGTAGAGTGTATCTGGCGTGCAGCGCTCTGTTGCTGTTATAAGTCCAGGAGGAGCATACAGAGACCAAAATGCACGCATCCTCTGTTGTCTCTTACTACAGAATAAATCCACCAGTACCCCGACTTCTCCGGGGCCCCGGACTCACTCAACTCCTTCCATCCCGGTGCTCACAGCAGGCCAGAGTGGGCTCTATAGCCCCCAGTACATTTCCTACATACCTCAGATCCACATGGGACCAGCTGTTCAGGTAAGAGGAGAGACCGAGTGAGTCTAGGCTAAGAGGCTTGGCTGGGCTGGTGAGGACCGGGTCAGGCCTGTTCTGGGCATCTGTGAGCAAGCTGTTCAGCCTCATTTGTATCCTTGTTCGTAGGCACCTCAGATGTATCCATATCCTGTATCCAATTCCGTGCCTGGACAGCAGGGCAAGTACCGGGGAGCAAAAGGTGAGCAGAGTTGGCAGGGCTGCTCCGACGGCAGGGGGGTGGTGCTGCCTCGTTGCCTCCTGGCAGATGGAACTTAAGCTTGGCGTTCTCTCCCTTTCCCCAGGCTCCCTGCCCCCGCAGCGCTCGGACCAACACCAGCCAGCCTCAGCCCCTCCGATGATGCAGGCCGCCGCCGCCGCCGGCCCCCCTCTTGTGGCTGCCACACCGTACTCTTCCTACATCCCCTACACCCCGCAGCAGTTCCCGGGCCAGCCTGCCATGATGCAGCCAATGGCCCACTACCCCTCGCAGGTAACTGAGGCACGGGAGGGAGACGGGAGTACAGAGCTGAGGGTCACTCGGGTGTCGGTCCTGGCTCCGGTAGGACCCGTAGCAAAGCACTGGTACTCTCTAAAGCGCAGGTCAAACAGCGTCTCCTTGCTTGCACCCTTGTGAACGTTAAACAAGGCGGTTGCGGCAAAGCCGGAGTCGTGCCGTGTACGGGTTATCGGGCAGCGCGACGTGCCCACCGCTCCTCTCTTGTCCTTCCAGCCGGTGTTCGCCCCCATGCTTCAGAGCAACCCACGCATGCTGACGTCGGGGAGCCATCCCCAGGCCATTGTGTCGTCCTCCACTCCTCAGTACCCTTCTGCAGAGCAGCCCACCCCCCAAGCCCTGTATGGTGAGTTCTGTGCCCTTCCCGAAGACTGCTCCTTAGCCCTCTCCGGTGTGCTTGGCGCTGATCCCTTCCCTCTTTCCTGCTGTAGCCACCGTTCACCAGTCCTATCCACACCATGCTACGCAGCTCCATGCCCACCAGCCGCAGCCGGCCACCACGCCTACTGGGAGCCAGCCGCAGTCCCAGCATGCGGCCCCCAGTCCCGTCCAGGTGCCTGCCATGGGGGATCCGAGTGGTTGGGGCTGGAGGAGGGGGATGGAGCCGGGGGCTCATTCCCTTCAGGCAGGGTCGGGAGTCGGTGGGGGGTAGGCCTGGTACCCGAGGAGTGGGGTGGCACTCACCCTTCCCCTCCCCCTAACAGCACCAGGCGGGGCAGGCCCCACACCTGGGCAGTGGACAGCCACAGCAGAATCTGTACCACCCAGGGGCCCTGACAGGCACGCCGCCTTCTCTGCCACCGGGACCTTCTGCCCAGTCCCCTCAGAGCAGCTTCCCCCAGCCAGCCGCTGTGTATGCCATCCATGCCCACCAGCAGCTGCCCCACGGCTTCACCAACATGGCCCATGTTACCCAGGTAAGAGCCCAAGGGACTTGCTTTCTATGGGTCTGTTTTGCCATCAGGACCCGGGTCCTGGGGCTATCCTGCTGCCCCTTTCCTCAGTGGTCTGAACACCAGGCTTCTCGGAGCCTGTGTGTAGCTTCTGGGGTGCTCCCAGCTGGGATTTTTTGTTGTTGTTTTCTGCAGGCCCATGTCCAAACTGGAATCACAGCAGCCCCGCCCCCTCACCCTGGGGCTCCCCACCCGCCCCAGGTGATGCTGCTGCACCCACCCCAGAGCCATGGGGGCCCCCCCCAAGGCGCGGTGCCCCAGAGTGGGGTGCCTGCACTCTCAGCTTCCACACCCTCACCCTACCCCTACATCGGACACCCCCAAGGTGAGCAGCCTGGCCAGGCGCCTGGATTTCCAGGAGGAGCCGATGACAGGATTCGTGAGTTCTCGTTAGCTGGGGGAATTTGGCATGGAAGAGCTGATGGGCTGCAGGTGGGGCAGGATGCACGGGTTCTGGGAGGGGAGTGAGGGGTCTTGGAGGCAGGGCTGTCCCACAGGGCGCCCGCCGACCTGCACCTGTCTGTGAAGTATGTAGGGTGGGCAGAAGCCACAGTCGCCGCCGCCAGGGGCTTGCTCCTGGCTCTGTCCTTTGCTTCCCTCCGTCCTCGCTCAGTTGTGATCCAGCAGCCCCCCTCCCCACTGCCTCCCCAGCTCTCAGTGACCCCGACTGTCTCCTGACTTAGCCGAGGTAAGGTCAGCGCAGCAGACAGGGCCAGGCTGGGGTGTGGGGGGCTGAGCTGGGCACACGAGTAAGGGCTCTGGCTCACTGGGAAACAGCGATTGATCTGTGCTTCTGACAGCCCCATGAGACACCTTGAGGAGGCCGCTCCTACCCACACACTCCCCCCACACCCCACACTGGACGGCATTGGATGAAGGGACAGCTGCTTGGGTTCTAATGCTCCTGCTCTCTTCTCTTTCCCCTCCAACCAGTTCAATCTCATCCCTCCCAGCAGCTCCCCTTCCACCCCCCGGGGAACTGAAGATTGTCCTGGCCGCGACCTGAGACCTCCATGAGTGGAGGGAAGAGTGATCTATGTCTCTTCCCCCAGCAGCTCGGACCAGTCCCAGCCCCCCAAACCCCCCTTTACCCCGGGGGAGCTGGGGAATTCCTGCCAAGCACCTTGAAGGGGGGCGGGGCTCGAAGTGGGCAGGGCCAGGGTCCAGCGGGGGTGGGGGGTTCCTGCTCTGCCCCTGCCCATCCCCACCCCATCTTGCCCTCCCATCCTCTCATCTATCCCCCACTGGAGACGGAAGATCTTTTATTTTCTATTATTTATAACCTCAGACTTGGGCCCCCCTGTTTCTTTCTTCCCCATTAACTTGAGTGACCGGCGTGAGAGACAGACAGACAGACAGATGCCCTACAAGGATGGTTGGACAAGGACTTTTACTTTTTATTACATAAAAATATTAAAAAAAAAAATTAAAAAAAATAAAATTTTAAACTAACTTAACCTGCCTATGGTTTCCTCTGGAAAAAAGAGTAAGCTAGCAGCTGTCAAGTCTTAGGTGTCATGAGGTGGCTCCCAGCAGTGGGTGGGGACAGCATAGCAGTACAGTCTGTGGGTGCTGGTCCTTCTGCCTCTCACTGCCACACATCACCCAGCCGCCTGGGGACTGTTATCTCATGTTGATGTTGGCCTTGTCTTGAGGTTTCAAGTTTGTATGTAGTTTTTAAGTTCACATTTCTAAAAGGTTAGAAGGTGTGTGGCAGGGGGGAATCTCAGGCTCCACGCCATCAGCACAGGGTTCAGTCTCCTGAACCATGAGATCGTGGTCTGAGCTGAAATCCCGAGTCCCAATGCTCAACTGACTGAGCCACCCAGGCACCCGTTTTCATTGAAAATCATTTCCTCCTTAGAGCATCAGGGAGGTGGCACTAGTACTCGCAGGTAGGCAAGGGTGTTTCAGATGGGACTAAAGCCAGAGGTGAGCTGAGGAGCAGGGCAGGAGAAGGATTACATAACCGGGCTACAGATCCAGGGTGTGAGGGTTGGAAACCTGGTAGTTGGGGGGCATGATGTGGGTATATAGAGGTAAAGAGAAAACAGATGTGCAGGGGTGGGGGTCCCCAGTGGAAGAGCTCTCTTAAGGGATGGCAACTGTGGTTGGGGGTGGGGCACTGCTGGAAGAGGCAGCAGCAGAAAGCCAGATGAGCTCAGAATGTCTCCGGTGCAGATGGAGACCAGTCTCCGCAGTACTGAGATGGAACTGCTGTGGGTGCTGGGTGGTCCTCCTCAGGGAAAAGAACTTTGCTTCGTCCCACCAGGAATCCCGGGAAACCTTTCAGCCTCGCTCACTGACTAAAGCAAACCTGCCCTATCTTTGGACAGGACTTTCTCGTGAAGTGCTTTTTGTTGCTGTCCTTTTCTTGAGCCCACTTCCGTGCCGTGAAGTCACAGGTTGGATGGTGACTCTCAAAACAGCTCTTAGGTTGGGCCTAAGAACCTCCCCACTCTGGAAGGCTGGTCAGTGCGGAACAGGCTCCTTTGTCAGGAAGCGAGGCTAAAAGGGGTGCCCGTTAATCCCTGTCGGAAGCTAACCTTTTTTGTTTGGGGTCAGCATCCTGGTCAGTCATTTCAAGTTTTCAAGCATTTTACTCCCCATTTATCTGGTAAAAAGTCCTCTCCTTAATTTTAAATCTCGGTACATGCTCTAAACCTTCATCTTTGAAGGTTTTAAAGTTATAAAATGAAATGTCGAACTGAAGATTGTCCTGTGTTTGGAATTGGTAATATATAGTGGGGATAACCTATCAAGCACACAGGCTAGTTCAGGGACCTCCTTAGGTGCTGGGTGTTGGTCCTGGAGGTGAGCTGCAGCCTCCGGTATCTTAGCGCTTAGATGAGGGCAGGTAGACATTAACAGCCTAGTAACTACTCCCCGGGCACGGGACGTGTGTCTGGCACCTCAGCCGAACCCATGCTGCGTCTCCCCCAGGACAGCCAGCAGTATCCTGCCATGGCACTTTGCTAGACGATCCTACCCAATCTGCTAGACCAGCTTTCCTCCTCTCCTTATGTCCCAGCGGTTCGGACCCCTTGAAAACGCAAAGCTTTTCCAAAACGGTACCACAGACGTGAACTGAAGGGCAGCACACAAGCTCATGTGTCCCAGGCTCCCCGTTTATACTCCTCCATCCTCTCCAACTTAGACCAAGGACACGAGAGACACAAGCTCCCTATTCACAGAACAGTTTATTGACCTACCTCACCTGGCAGGCCGTGGGCCCCTCCTGACCAGGAGAAGTGTCCGTCTAGCTGCACTGCTAGGCAGCAGCCCATGCCCTGGGAAGGGGGCATCGAAGCAGGAGAGAACGCTGGCCAGTGCAGCCTCAAACTCAAGAGAGCCTAAGCAGAGTCCAGACTCAACTCCATTTGATGTTCTTGTCTTCCTCAGTCAGGGCCGACGTCTCCGTGACGAGGCCAGTGCCAATGGTCCGGTTGCCATCTCGCAGGGTGAAACGTTGGCCTTTTTCTAAGATCATGGGCTGCCGCAAGATCAGGCTGAGCTTCAGGTCCTCCCCGGGCATGGCAAGCTCCTGGACAGGGCAGAGACAGGGTTCAGGCATGGCCCTCGGGGCACCTTTCCCCCAACTGCTGCCTACCAAGGTTAAAAGTTACAGGAAATGGCAGCAGGGAGATCCTTTCTGGGGACAGCTTCACTCCAGCCACCAGCAGAGGTAAACATATTTGAAGACCAAAGGACTTGTGACCAGTGTTCCTAAGGTCCAATGTTGAAAGGAAACTAGGCCATGCAGGTTTCTTAGTCACAAGACTTCTCTGAGCTGTTATGCACAGTATAATTCTTCAAGGGAGAATGCTTTTCTGGGAGATCTTTCTGTGGGTAAATGCTAGCATGGCCAAGTTCACCCAGGCAATACTAGATGAAGACTGACTTCTCCTAAACCCACTGGGTCAGACCCATCTATCACTAGCTTCATCTACACCAGTCAAGGAAAAGTCACCCGTGTTGTCACATCTCTGGCACCACGAGTGAGGTAGAGGTGGTATGAAGAGTGTCTCTGCCACTCTTTCACGTTCCCTATACGCACTATACCTTCCCTGGTGGCAAGATGACACGACAGGCCATGTCCCAAGTCAGAGAGAACATGACCGGCATAAAGTGAGACACAAAAGGCTTGTGGCGGCCACCCTCCTCCTTGCTGAGGATGTAAACCTGGAAGAGAGAGCAGCAAGGGTGAAGCTGTGCTTGGCTGGAAACCCTGCCTCTTTGCAGAGGACAGTTTGGCTCAGTGATGCCCCCCCATCCCCTGGAGCCCTCACCTGTGCCTCCACCTTCTGGTGGGGTTGGATGGTCCCTGGCTTGGCCATGACCAAGCCACGCCTCAGGTCCTCCCGCTTCAAGCCTCGGACCAGGGCCCCAAGGTTGTCGCCTGCCTCTGCTCTCTCCAGGCTCTTGTGGAACATCTCAATGCCTAGGAAGGAGCAGAAGAGAGCAGGGAGGAGGATCAAGGACGGAGGGAAGACACCAAGGAGCTACAAGGGGAAATCGTGGAGCCAGCCCCCGGGGTCCCAAGGCATCTTTCCTGTACCTGTCACCACGGTCCGAATGTTCTTGCTATGTCCCAGGAACTCACACTCGTCTCCCTTCTTCAGAATGCCACGCTCTAGTGTGCCTGTCACCACCGTGCCCCGGCCTGGGAAGAAACACAACACGACCTCAGGGACCCGGGGCCAGGCTACCACCAGAGAGGAGTGCAAGTGAACACACGGTCCTCACCAGGAATAGAGTAAACGGACTCCACAGGCAGCAGGAAAGGCTTCTCTAGGTCCCGGGTGGGCACTGGGATGTAAGTGTCCACAGCATCCAGCAGCTTCTGCACAGACTTCAGGCCTAGCTCAGGGTCACGTTGCTATGTGGGGGAGGTGACAGGACTCAAATTTTCATTCCGCTCTTCTTACTAAGAGACACTCCCCCGACTCCCAGCAGAGCTCCGGATGCCCCTCCAGCCCCATCCTTTGCCACCAGCAGCCCCTGCCTGAGCCCGCCTTCACCTCAAGGGCACAGAGGGCAGAGCCTATGATGACCGGGGTCTCCTCCCCTTTGTAGCCAAACTCAGTGAGCAGCTCCCGGATCTCCAGCTCAACCAGCTCGACCATCTCCGAGTCCTGGACGGCATCTGCTTTGTTTATGTACACCACAACGTGCTCTACTCCAATCTGTGGACGGGAAACAGAGACATGGTGTCCTGAATGGACCGACTCCCCACTCTTCCTCTCTCCACCCCTCCCCAGGCTCTGAGTACCTGTCTGGCCAGCAATAAATGCTCTCGGGTCTGGGGCATAGGGCCGTCGTTGGCCGCCACCACCAGGATGCAGCCGTCGAGGGGGGCGGTGCCCGTGATCATGTTCTGGGTACGAGAGGAAACAGCCTAGTTCAAGGACCTCCTCAGCTCCACGTCCATCTAGCCAAGCACAGCGGTTAGGAACCGAGGCCCCCCTTTCTCTGCCATCTCCTTACCAGCCACCTTGGAGTGGCCGTGCCCAGATATCCGTGACCTCAACCCACACACCTTGAATACCCTAACCTCCCCCACCAGTCCAACGTTTTTCCTGGCAGGAGACAGCCCCTGGCCCCACACCCAGCAACTCTCTCACCTTTACATAATCTGCGTGACCTGGGCAGTCGGTGTGGGCATAGTGGCGGGCGGCAGTGCTATACTCCACGTGAGCTGCATTGATTGTGATTCCACGGGCTCGCTCTTCAGGGGCATTATCAATCTCTTCATATTTCTTAAACTTGGCTCCACCTCCCTCGGCTAAAACTAAGGGGAAGGAAGAGAATAAACCTCTCAGGTAAAGTTCCAGGAGTAGAGGCAAGGCTCAAGCCACACCCCTGAATCTCTCCACCTACCCAAAGGACGGTCTGGGGGAATAACGCTTCCTTGACCCCCTCCCTCAGCTCCTGAGCAGAGGTAACTGGGGTCAGAAAGAAACGTTAAAAGGCCTCAAGGTCCAGCCCTGCGAATTCTCTAGGGTAAAAGCCTCTGCTTACAGAGCACCGGCCACGGCTAGAAAGAAGCCACTCGGGCTCCCCAACTTCTGCATCGCAAACACTTTTGCGTGCAGGGGAAATGTGTTTCCTGCATCTTCCCGCCCACCGCTCGCCCAAGTTCTGGCCCCTGGGGCCACGCCACCTCCAGCAGCACCTCCCCGGCTCCGGGTCCCGCCAGCAGAGAGGGCGTTGCCGGACGTTCCCAACCAACCCCGCTTACTTTTCGTGATGGCCGCGGTCAGTGTGGTCTTGCCGTGGTCCACATGGCCGATGGTGCCCACGTTCACATGGGGCTTGTCGCGCACGTAGGTCTTCTTGGCCTCCACGGCCAGGCCGCGGCACAAGCGGGGCAGTGCCGGGGCCTTCAGCGGCCGCAACAGACCCTGCAACAGCGGGGTCGGGCCGGTGCCGAGACCTGCCGGGAAGAAGCTTGGAATCAGAGCGCGGGTCCGAGCCCGGCCACTCCGGACGACGCCCCAAGCGTCCCGGGCCGCCATCGCCTTCCCCGCCCCCTCACCGCTCAAGAGGGGCGTCGCGCGCAGCAGGGTGGCGGCCGCCATTGTGGTCGTACTCTCGCCCGGAGTACCCGGTCCAGGGCGCCCGCGCGTGCAGAAAGGAAAGGGCACGGGAGACCGGAGGTCACTTCCGGCGGAAGTGAGGACAGGGAAGGCATGCCTCGGTCCCTCTAGCCTCCAGTTTTTATGGCCATCTTTACGACTTCCGGGCGTGGGACCAAAGGCGACGCCCGGAAGGTGCTGGTGTTTCGCGGGCGGGGAGGGAGGGAGACGGTTTCCACAAGGCTCGCGGACCTCGAACCTCGCGGACTGACGGGGCAACGCAGATGTCTTTGGCGGCGCCGGGGACCGACGTGGAGCGTCCGGTCGCGCACCAGAGCCCCGCAGGCTCACGGGAGTTGTAGTTCCGGGTGGGGCGTGCTGTGTTTGCGCCGGTCGTGGGAGTCCCGTAGGGCTAGGCCGGGTCTGGAGCGAGGGTGCCGGCCTCCGGGAGGCGGAGGAGGCCCCGGCGCGGCCTGCTCGGGAACGGCCTGGCTCAAAACCCCCTGGAGTCCGACCCACTGCGGGGGTCTGGCGAGAGATCTGGCGGCCCTTGAGCCGCCGCCGCCGGAGGTAGGACCAGGCCCTGCGGCCGGGCGAAGAGAGGCGGGCCTGGGAGCCTTTCGCGGGTGGGGCGCAAGTGTGACACATCTCTCCGCTGAGTCTTTGTTTTCTTATCTGTAAAATGGGAACCGTAGGATCTACTTCATGGGGAGATTCTGACATCTGGCTCTGAGAAAATGAGCTGGACAGGAAGCAGGAAATAGGGTCCAGGGGCCTCCAGGTCCCACAGTCCTTGACCCTCAAATCCCTGCCCGCCTGGGTCACACAGCTGGCGTGGACAGCTCTGCCGTCCACCCCTGAAGCCCCTCAGCAGGCCAGGAGCTAATTCCCTTGATTTTCGCCCCACCCACTCGTCCAGTTTTACTAATGATACCAAGATTGAGGAACCGGCCTCAGGTGCCTGTAAGGGTAGCCTGTCACGTTCCTGCGGTATCCCTGGCACCTGACACAGGGCGGGGCACCCAGTGAGTGCCCAGTGAATTTCTGTTGACTGAGTGAGTGCGAGGCTAGCAAATGACCTTTAGCTTTCACATCTATCATCTCATCACCTTGCAATGATAACAGCAGCTGCTTAACCCTGATTGATGTTTCCGAAACTCATCAGATCCTAAGGCTCGGTTGATGGGTGTTGTTTCAAATAGATTTCCTAAATCCTCCCTGAAAGATTATGATTCAAGAGGGTCTCTGAGCACAGACGGGGAAAGTCTTTATTTATAACACACAGCTTCCCAAGCTCAAAGGAGTTTGGGAAACTCAGAACTAGAGCTTTGTGTGGATCAGGCGTTGTGCAAATGCTTTATATTGGCTCACATTCAGCATTCCCATTGTTACCGCTCGTGGTTGAAGCCATCCTTTCCCCCGTTTCACAGGTGAGAAAACTTGAGCCTCAGGGTGATTTAGGAAGCCAATACCGCTAAACTCCAAGAAAAGTATGCACTTAACCACTGTACTGTCCTTTAGCTGCCAATATACTTTTCAAATAAAATGAAGAACTTGCTAAGACATCTGTCCTGGCCCTCCAACCCATCAGCTCCACTTAGGAAGGCCTGGGGCCGTAATTAAAAGAGCTTCTTTGTCTTTATCCTGTATTTCATTCACTCCTCTCCTAGGAACGTCTCTTAAGACACTATTGGCCACTATGGGAATATGAGACTGGGGGGGGGGGGGGGTAGTATTTGAACGAATCCTTTCTATTTTAGTTTATTTGAACATGTATTATGTATTAGTTTGAAAAAAAGGTAGCAAATACTGCGCTTAAAAAATGAGTCAACTTAAAAGCCAGTGTTGGTAAGTAATATGGTGGCATAAATATATGGCAGAGTTGGGCGAATGCGGTGCACGAATGACTGAAATTTGAAAAACGCCACGCTCGGAAGAGTCCAGAGGGAGAAAACTTTTTGTCCCGCTGTTGACTGCAGCATCCTCTGCAATAGTTAGGAGTCTTGATTTACAGAGAACAGAGTCTACGTTGGCTGGTTTGCACAGAAGGAGGATGTGTTTAAGGGTTGGGGGCAGCTCACAGAATCGTGGGACGGGCCGGAGCAACAGCTCCCTTACGGAACTTACGGAACCTGGTAAGGCAGCTGCTATTGCTGCCACTGCCACCAAACTCTAAACGCCAGGACTGAGACTCGTCTGCGACCCCTCCTGCTCATGGCACCAAAGCCACCTCTGCCTCAAGAAAGTGACCCGTCCGACTTCCCAACCCTCCTGCCCCCAAAGTCCGGCAGATTCAAAGCCCCACTTGAAGGTGTCTGGCCAGAGAAGCCTAGATCGTCATAGGTCAGTGTTCTTGTATCAGAGGAGTCTGAGAGATGTCGCCCGACTCTGATGGAGAGCAGGAGCACGAGCACGCAGTTTCCCCAGATGTCCAGCCGTGCTCGTGAACGAGCTGAAGAGCAGAGTGAACACAGCTGTCCAGTACGGGGACATGGGAGCAGGAGTCTGGTATAGCCACCGGCTGAAGTAGGAATAGAGTGGGCTCAGACTTGCAGAGATGGGGGGAGCCAGCCACCTGGGAACGTGCTCGTGAGTGGTGCCGAATGAAGGTGGAAGGCTGGCTGCCATAGAAAAACAGCAATGGGAGGAGGGGGCGGCGGGGACAGCGACAAAGGAAGCGGAAAACAATCAGGACTTCAGGAGGCTGTGAATTTGCGTAGAGAAAGTTCTTTCTCTTTCTGACGTGTCTTTTGTATGATTATAGTTAAAGAGAGAAACTGCATTCTTTGTGCAGAATGTTGAACTCTAAAAAGGCACCCTTGAAATCAAATGGCCTTCAGGGCCCCCCCTAGCAATCTATGCATTGGAGCTCCTGCTTAACAGCATTTTTCCGTCTTCCTCCAGGCAGGGCCCTGATTTTGTTGAAGGTGGCCCTTCCCCGAGTTCCAGGAATAAATCCTGACAGGTCTAGCCTACTTCTGGTGGTCCTATTGTCCTTGCCAGGGGGGGTTGTTTAGGGGGTGACTTCTTTGGGGCCAGTGTTTGGCCCCAAAGGAATCTCCTTTGGGGGGCTTCCAGGGAAGGGTCCCTCTTTTTATTTTTTTAATGCTTATTTTTATTTTTGAGAGACACTATGAGTGGGGCAGGGCAGAAAGAGAGGGGGACCAAGAATCCGAAGCAGGCTCCAGGCTCTGAGCTATCACACAGAGCCCGACGCAGGGCTCGAAACCGTGAACCATAAGATCATGACCTGAGCCAAAGTTGGACGCTCAACCGACTGAGCCACCCAGGCGCCCCAAGGGCCCCTCACTCTTGAGACACCGAAGAGAGGGACCGCCATCTGACTCTGGGTGTTGCTGGGTCTGGATGTGAAGCCTGGCACTACTCTGCCCTTCTTATTCCGGTCAGTGATGAAGCCAAAATCCAGAAGAGGGCAAAAGGCAGAGGGTTTTAGATGACTCCTTGAGGTATGGTGACTAACGTCCTTATTATTTAAGTCAGACTGTGTCGGAGTCGTCCGTTGTCTACATTCAAATACATCCTAACAGATAAACTGTCTCACAGCATTTAATACCCTGAGGCCTAATTCTTGGTTTCCCCTCTCTGAGACTGAGTGGCCTGAGTAGGGCCAGGACTGGGCTTCCTTGATCTCTGTATCCTCTGCCTGGCCACTGTAGGCCTCTGAATGACTGCACTTGAACCATGGATGAGGCTTCTTCCAAGGGTGCCACCACGTGGTGCTACAAACGTAACGTGTCCAAAACACGACCCTCCGCTCTCCCCAGGCTGTGTGCTTACACACCTGAATACGCACAGCACCACTTTTCTTCCTTCCCCTCAGCTCCAACATCTAACCCGTTACCCAGTCCTGCCGGCCATCTTTCCAAAACATACCTTGAAGGTGACCACTTCTGTCTCCACTGTTGACACTGTGGTTCGGTCCAGAATCATCTGTCACCTAGGTTAGCTCACTGGCCTCTACAATGGGCCTCCCGGCTCCCGTTCCCCTCGATATCTGGCCAATCCACCCTCCACACAGCAGTCAGACCAGGCTTTAAAATGTGGATCGGGGGGTGCCCGGGTGGCTCAGTCGGTTAAGCGTCCCGACTCTTGGTTTCAGCTCCACGATCTCCCAGTTCGTGAGCTCGAGCCCTGGGTCAGGCCCTGTGCTGACAGCACAGAGCCTGCTTCGGATTCTCTCTCTCCCTCCGCACTTTCCCTGCTCGCACCCTTTCTCTCCCTCTCAAAAGAAATCAACATTTAAAAAAGATAATAAAAATGTGGATCGGAAGGAGCACGTGGCTGGCTCAGTCAGTAGAGCACGTGACTTGATTTCATCTCGCGGTCATGAGATCGAGGCCCACACGGTATAGAGTTTACTTTAAAAAATAAATAAAAATAAAGATTCCCTTTGAAATGTATAAAGTTTAAATAAATAAAACGTGGATCAGAAATTAACCCCCCCCCTCCATGACTCCTTACAACACTTAGAACAAAATCCCAACCCGTAGTTTAAATGGCCAAATTGTATGGTGGGTGGATTATATATCAATAAAGCTGTCATAAAATTAACAATCCAAACTCCTCCCTGTGGCCCGTCTCTTGGAGCCTGTCTCCTGTGATTTCCCTCACCCTCTCTCCTGGCCACACTGGCCATTCTTCTGTCCCACAGACCTCCCATGATTGTTTCTACCTCAGGCTCTTTGCAGTGGTTGTTTCCTCTTCCGGCAGCGTCCTTCCCTGTAGCTTTCCCCCCAGGCTATTCCTTCCGCCATTAAGGTCCCCCTCAACTGTCACCTTTTCTTTATTTTTTTAAAATTTTTTTAACGTTTATTTATTTTTGAGACAGAGAGAGACAAAGCATGAATGGGGGAGGGGCAGAGAGAGAGGGAGACACAGAATCGGAAGCAGCCTCCAGGCCCAGAGCCGTCAGCCCCGAGCCCGACGTGGCGCTCGAACTCACGGACCGCGAGATCGTGACCTGAGCTGAAGTTGGACGCTTAACCGACTGAGCCACTCAGGTGCCCCAACTGTCACCTTTTCTATCTAAAGTAGCCCCCAGCTTCCCTCTACATCAGTGGTCCTGTTTGGTTTTCTTCATAGCCCCTAAATATCTGAAATTATTTTCTCAGTTTGCCTGTTGGTTGGTTTGTGGGGTTGATGTTGTTTTCCATCTCACCAGGTCATGACAGTAAGAGCTCCTTTTTTACCCCAAGAAGAGTGCCTGACACGCAGGTGAAGAACCATTGGTTGAAGGAATTATGTGTTGAATTATTTCAGTTGAGCATTTGCATTGGGCTTATTAAGGGTCCTGATGTTTTCAGTGGCAAGCAAGTTATGAATTCACGTTCACGCTAAAGATAAAGGTGAGCCACTGCAACTTTTGAAGCTCTTGCTTTATTATCTATAAAATGGGGATGGAGTGATGAAGTTAAATTTTATGATCTCTAAGATTTTTTACAGCTGTAACCTCTAAAGGGAGGGTGGGGTCTGATGTCACTGAAATAGGGTAGCCAGCAACTCAGTGACAGATGGGGCACCAGGACCTAGAACTTTGTCCTAGTGCCATTCAACAGACCTTTTGGAAGCTCAAGGGCATTCTTCAGTCTTCCCCACCGGCCAGCCTGGAAGTGCCTCCTCAGCGATCTCTTTGGACGTTCTCCTTGGTTCTGACCCCGCTGTACTGCCCTCGCCAGGTCAGCACCAGCCTCCTCTCTGCTTCCGGTCACTACCCACCCCGCTCCTGGCCCTGGATTTCCTTCCAGACACCGAATTCCGATCACACCCCTGTCACTCAGATGCGACTGGAGACATTCCGGTTGCAAATGCTTTGTGAATGTCACACAAAAGCTACTGAGTAGAAGGCGCTTCAGAGGCAGCCTAGCTGGGTTGGCTGTGCATGGCTTCCTCCAGGAGGCCACCCCTCGAAGCGTGAAACTAGAAGGAGAAAGACTGGCGGAAGCGAGGGGAATGGTGCCTGTGGGTTCAGAGGCAGAGCCTAAGCGAAGCGAGAGGACTTTGTGTTGTCAAAATACCCTGGTTGAGCACAGTATGATGTGGAGGGGCAGGAGGTCCTGACCAAAGCACCAAAGCTGAAGTTGACGTCCCAGAAAAGAGGACAGAATAGGAGAAATCCCCATCTCTTGGTGCCAGGGGGGGGCGCTAGGGTCAAGATGACCTCCAGAAGAATCCCTCAAGCAACCACTTCCCCTTCTGACAGAGACCCTAGCTTTCCTTTGAAGAGCCACACTCCGCAGTGCTCAGCCCATCCCAGTTTCAGACGAC
This sequence comes from Panthera leo, assembly GCF_018350215.1. Classification (NCBI taxonomy): domain Eukaryota; kingdom Metazoa; phylum Chordata; class Mammalia; order Carnivora; family Felidae; genus Panthera; species Panthera leo. The sequence continues at coordinate 18,802,805 of NC_056694.1, forward strand.
GGGTCCGTGATCCAGCGCTTTACCAATCGGCATCATCTACCTTTGTGATCACAAATGTTGGTTCAGGGTTAGTATTTTTGTTTCCACCCGAACTAGTGTGCTGAAGTTCAGTTCTGGCACTAACTCTGAACTAACTAACCCAAAGTTAATTCATACCCCACAAGCTAAGTAAGGGCTCCCTCCTCCACAAGAATGTCCCCGTTTGAGATGCCAGCTGCAAGGGGAGTCCCATCCGTCTTCGCTTCTGACCAACCTGCTCCAGATGCGGGAGTTTCCCATGACCCCCCTCAGGTGTGATGATTTGCTAGAACAACTCACAGAATGCAGGAAAACACGACACTTACGATCACAGTTTTATAGTAAAGAATACAAATTAGCAACAGCCAGATGAAAAGATGACGTAGAGTGAGGTGAGGTCTGGGAGGGTCCACAGGCAGAGCTTTCGTGCCCTCCATGGAACCAGGGCATGCCACCCTCCCGGCACATCAATGTGGTCACCAACCAGGAAGCCCCATTGAGTTTCAGTGCCCAGAGTTTTTCATTTCATTTCTTAGACGTGATTGATGAAGTCCTCGCCATGTGACTGAACTCAATCTCCAGGGAGGGCAGGGGTCCAGCTGCCTCAAAATCCCAAACCTCTTGGGAGCCTGGCTGGCTCAGTCGGAAAAGCATGTGACTCTTGGTCTGGGGGAGGGGGAGTGAATTTGAGCCCCACGTTGGGTGTAGAGATTATTTACATAAATAAACGAACTTTTAAAAATCCCAAGCCTCTAATCACAAAGTTAGTCTTTCTGGTGACCAGCTTAGTGCCTGAAGCTATCTAGGGGCTTGCCATCAGTTACCTCATTAGCAAAAACTCTGTGCCAGGGGGTGCCTGGGTGGCTCAGTCGGTTGAGCTCTTGATGTGGGCTCAGGTTATGATCTTGTGGTTCAGGAGTCCAAGCCCCGCGTCGGGCTCTGTGGAGCCTGCTTGGGATTCTGTCTCCTTCTCTCCCTGCCTCTCTCTCTCTCCTTCTCTCTGTCTCTCTCATAAACAAACAAACAAACAAACAAACAAACAAACAATTTTTTAGAAATTAAAAAACTCTGTGCCGGGAAGCTGGGACAAAAACCAAATTCTCCACTATACGGCAGACAGTCGTTGGGTGACCCAAGCTGAGCCGATGGGACTCAACCCTGTTGCGTTTACTGGAACTATTGGGAAAGCTATGATCTTTCCCCAGGACGATTGTTAAGCTAGTAGAAAGTACGCTTGGAGCTGCTGGTAGCCATCTGGCCACCCATGAGGGGACCATCTGCCTAAGGATTAAGACAGTCCAGAGGAAAACAGAGCTAGGAGACTGAGACCAAGTTCAAATGGACGTTTATTTGAGCCTCTGGCTTCAGCCATCCCACCTCTGATTTTTCAATTCTGTGAACCAGTAAGCTCCTCCTCTTTTCGTGCTGAGACCTTGAGGTGGGGGGGGGGGGTGCTCTGTTACCGGTAGCTAAAGGCATCCTGAGTATCACATCCTCTGTTCCTGGGGAAGAAGTGCTTCTCCCTTTTATATGAATACTTTGGCTTAACGTGGGTCCTGGATCCTACTGTTCTACCGTCCCCCTAACCTCACTCCAGTTACTATCATTTCTACTGGATCCTCTCCCTTTAGACTTTCCATGTAATCAGGTCTCCCTCAGGACTCGGCTCTCCAGATTCCCCCTCCTGTTTCTTCACCTTCACCTTCATTCCCACCACCCACCACCACTTGGCTTCTGCTTCTCCCACTTCCCCAAAATCACTCTCACCGAAGTTGCTGAGCAGTCGCTGAGTTGCCGAGGGACAGAAGCAGAAAAATATTCACCTTCAGCCTAGAAGACTAACCTAAAGCCTGCAGAGTTCTGACAAGGATCAAATACGTGCTGGCTGCCATAGTCTTAAAGGGTCTCGTGACTGTCAGCACATCTCACCGATAGTTAATATTGAACCGAATGATAAGCACCAGGGAAATCTTGCGAAAGTGGTTTTACGAGTAGAAATTCGAAGAAAACATTTGTGATCTAATACTCCCTGCACACGCCCTCCCCCGTGAACACTAAGCATATAAACACCACCGTCATACAGCAACAGTGCAGATCTTTCTGCCCATGGGTCTTGTCCCCGTGCTATAATAAAAGCACCTCTTTGCGTCAAAAACATCTCAAGAGGGGCGCCTGGGTGGCTCAGTCGGTTGAGCGTCCGACTTCGGCTCAGGTCACGATCTCGTGGTTCGTGAGTTCAAGCCCCGCGTCGGGCTCTGGGCTGATGGCTCAGAGCCTGGAGCCTGCTTCCAATTCTGTGTCTCCCTCTCTCTCTGCCCCTCCCCCGTTCATGCTCTGTCTCTCTCTGTCCCAAAAATAAATAAACGTTAAAAAAAATTAAAAAAAAACAAAAACATCTCAAGAATTCTTTCGTGACCGTTTGTTCATGGCCACACATCATTAGTCGTCAATGTTTTCTGTAGGAGACCATGTCAGGACCATGGATTCCTTTTTAATCGTTTGCCTGTGATGTGTCTGCCCAACTGCCCCCCCCCCCAACTTTGTTGTGTGGTTTCTCTTCCGAGAGTAAGAATGCCCAGCTTTTTTTCTTTTTTGGAGGAATGCCCTCAGGCCACTGGGGGCTTCGCCTTGATAAACTGATGTCTCCAGGAGTATCCCTTTGTCAAAAGCTGAGGAACGTGGGTATATGTCCCTTGTTTCTGGACAAATCTGAGGCATAACTTTCATCCAGAGCTCCCCTGCAGGATCACGTTGAACTACTCTCTGCCTGAGGTCACACGTTTGCTTGGTTTCCTTTCCTTCCCTCTCCTGCTTCTCCCACTCTTACTGGTTTCTTCTGGTAGCACTTTTTGACTAAATCACGTGCACACAAATCCTCCTCTCAAGGTGTGCTTCTGGGAAACGTGACCTAAGACATCATCTCGGCGCTTTCCACTCCCGTGTCGCTGCCTACCTGTTAAGTGCGGCTTGTTTTCCAGAATTAGGTCCGGGGCCCTATTCTACCGATATTGCCTGGACACTCTCACTGATGTCCGTGGCTTCAACCACTACTCACTTCTGATCGCCACCAAACTGCTTTACGCAGCTCACTGTAGCTCTCTCTCTGCTGGACAGCTCCTAGTTGTCCTTGACCGCTCCTGCACTAATACAGTCGTCATTACCTACATGTGGCTACTGTAATTAATTAAAACTTCAATTCCATTCCCTCGTCACACTGGCCACATTTCAAGTGCTCGATAGCTACACGCGGCTAGTGGCTTCCACACTGGATAGTGTCGATACAGAACACCTGTCGTTGCAGAAAGTTTTATCGGACAACTGAGACACATTTCCAAACCTAACTCATCATCACTAGACCCTTGCCTTTCTGCATTCCTCAACTGCGCCTCTCTCCTAGAAACGGCGGGGAGAAACCTCAGAGACTACAGACACTGGAAACTACAGAGGAAGTGTGTGTAAGGGTTTCAGGGAGGAGGGAGGAATTGACATCTTCCTCCGAACTGGGAAGACGAATGGACAAAGACAGCAATGGAGACCTTAGCCAAGACCACCTGCGGGCTGATGTCAGCTTGGTTAGAGCAGAGGCAGAGCTGGGGGAGTACAGCTGGCTAGGCAGGAACTTGCTTTCTACAACGAATTTTTCCAACTCCATCTGGCAGCCTCAGCCTTGAATAAACATTCTTGTGTGAGTCAGGGGATTTATCCATCTCCAGTCTCTTGTGTTCCGGGATGAGTATTTGATCCAAGCCAATCAGCTAAGGTCAGTTCTGGAAGTTTGATTGCAAATCTCAGAAAAGAAGCACGCTGCTGCTACTTGAGTTGCTAAGCTATTAGGACTTAAGTTTGGAGCCAAAGAAAGCCATTTTATCACTGAGATAGGCCGGCCTGCGAGTGAGGCCAAGTGCATGGGGAAAGAAGAGCCTAGAGAAGAACCACAGGTTTCTCCTATCTTTTGGCTCTTTTATTCAACTGTCCCTGAAGAAGCTAGAGCTGCTCTTTTCAATCGCTTCAGCCAAGATTCCCCTATTGCTTAGTTAGGCCAGTTGGAGCTGGGTCAGCGAGAGACCAGAGATGACTGATCTCATTGTGCTTGATTTCAACGCCTCTCTATACCTTAATGATTCTCCATTTCTGTGTCTGGTCTTTACGTCTCTCCTGAGCTCCAGACTGTATGTCCACTGTATGTCCGCCTGCCCCCCGCGACGTCCCACAAGCACGTCCAAAGTGATGTCTTTATTTCTGCCCTTCATCTTTACTTCTCGTCTCAGATGGAGCCTCCTAGACCTCCAGTCTCTTTCCTCCGGGAAGCCAAGGTCGTAAGTTCAGGCTCCGCCTCTTCTCGGGGCCTCAACCAAGGTCACCCGCGTCTTCCCTCGCCGGGCTCCGCGGGGGCGGTGTCTGCGAACCCCGCAGCCGCAGGGCCAGACGCTCTAGGCTGCGGCGGGCCTTGGAAAGGGCCTCCTCATCTCGCTGGTTTCCGGTACCCGGTGGCTTCTCTAGCCTGCACCAGGGCCTCGAGACTCTATCCCCTAAGGTGGCTTCTCATGGTTGACGCCTCTTCCTTTGTCCCGACTTTCCTTCGAGAGGCCGCCTGGTGGCATCCACCCCCTGCCCATGATTGCTTTCGGGGTCCCTTTTAGGAGCAAGCGGAGAAGCCCCTCAGCCGTCCGAGGGTCACCCCCCTCTCAGCGCTCGATGGGTTTGCACGGACTAGGAAGGTGGCGGAACTGAGCGTATAGGCGCCCTTCCCTCTCGCAGCTCTTCTCTATGGTCGCTTCCTTCGGTGACGGGAAAAGGGGTCCCGGCGCCTGCGCAGAAGCGGCCTGGGAGCTAGTCGCGGAGTGCGGGGGGAGGGGCAGGGAGCGGGAGCTGCCGCCGCCGCCGGAGCTAACCGCGGGGACCGAGATGCAGGTGGGACCGGAACCGGAACCCCCCCTCTTCAAGTACCTCTTCCCTCGCCGCGACCCGGCCCCGGCGCCTGAGAGGAGCCCTGGGTGGGGGCGGGCGTGGGGGGTGGGGGCAGAGGCAGGAGGGGCGCTCGGCCCCGGAGAGTGCAGCAGACGGGGCTGGTCCCGAGGCGGCTGCGGCCCCGGGGAATGGGCGGGTCGAGGGTGTCCAGGGAGTAGGGTCGGGTCGGAGTGCATTGACCACCGGGCCCAGAGGGTCCGAGCCGGGAGCGGAGCCTGCACCCTCCACCACCCGCCCTTCGGGAAATTTCAGAACTGAGCCCAGAGGCAGGTGCACCGGGGGAATGTGTCTGAGGCTTGCTTGGCAGAAGAGAAACTGAGTCACCAGCTCAGGAGCCGCAGGGTCAGCGGGCCTGAAGGGGGCCGGGTCTGCCAGTGGTGCAGAGGGTTGGGCGGGCCTGTGTGAGCCGAGGTGGCCACTGCCTGGAGATCGCTCTCCCTGCTGCGTCTGCACCTCTTGGCTCGGTTCCCCTGTGCTCCATGACTCTTGCGTCTCCTGGCTTCTCGTTGGTTTGGAATTGTCCCTGTGGTTGGAGCCATCTGAATGTGTAGGATCTAGGCCAAGGAGGAAGGGGAGGGGTCGCTGGTTGTGGGTCTGAGCAGGAGTCTGAGGTTTGGGGAGACTTTCCTGAGCTGTCCTCCCCGCAGCCCTGGTGCCAGTCATCATCCAACGTAATATGGGGGAGGAACACTAACAAAGAGCCATGGGTTCTAAATGCCAGGCCCAGCTCTGCCACTTGCTAGTTGTAAGAGCTTGGGAAGCCTCTTCCTTTCTCTGATTTCTCTCTTGGAAAAATTGGAACCCATAAAGATAGTAATAACGGGGCAGGCACTTATGGTGTGCTTGCTTTCTGCCAAGCCCTGACAGGTTCCGTTTGATTCTCCCCGCGAGTCTAGGAGTTAGGGATCATGAGCTCTGTTTTATAGATACACGCCCGCAGTCCCGAGAGGACATAGGATCTGTTCAAGATCACGCAGCTAATAGGTGGCCGAGCTGGGACTTCATCCCAGGTCCAACTCCACGTCCCACAGCCTTAACCACCAGGCTCACCAGCCTTTAGGGCACCCTCCCCAGTGAAAGAAGAGGAAGTGAGAAACCCTAGGGCCCCAGCTCCCTGTTATGTTTTATTTACTTTGTGGCCAAGAAAGACTTGCCCTGACCCAACCCACAGTCTTCCCCCGCCTGGTGCTGCCTGGTGCCGCTGCTTCTGGGCCCCAGGCTGAAGGCACAAAGAACTGGGCTGTGGCCATTCCAAGCCTCTGTCACACCGTGCTGGGGTGCTGGGCCCTGGGGTCCGCTTTCAGGACCGTTCTGGTTTCAGTCCATCATCCATTCCGCCTCTTGACTGAGCAGACTCCCTCCCCAGAGCTGGACCTCAGGACGCTCGAGGCAGGGTCTCTAAGCGCTGCAGACCTAGCTCCCTGAGAGCTGGGGCAGGGAGGGGCTGTGACAGGCTGGTCCAGCCAGTCCCTGGGGACGAGGACTATGCAGGGGGCAAAACCGTAGACTTGGAGTTCTGAGACTTCTCTGAGCTTCGGTTTCCTCACCTATTATCAAGGTTATTAAAGCCTGTTGCAGGGAAAGGTAAGAACACATGGGAAGCATGTGATAAACCTCGAAGGACCTGTTTTGGAGAAGGGAGGTGGTGTGAGTGGTGAAGACTCCTTTTTAGAGGCAGGTGCTTTGCGGGCGCGTGTCGCTCCCGGAACCAGAACCAGGGGGAGTGGGTTGGGAAGGCAGCGGGGCAGGTGCACCTCCCTCGCCCCGGGGAGCCAGCTGAATGGGGTGTGTGGGGTGTGAGGCTCTGGGACAGGGAAGGGAGGCGGTGTGGTGTGTTCCCCACTGCTTTCCGAGGAATCCAGACCAGAGTGGGGAGTCCGCTCGGGGTGGGGCTCTGCCCCCAGTCCCACCTCAGCAGTGACTCGGTGTATGTGCCTCTCTTCCTTCTGCAGCTGCTGTCGCTCACCCCGTGTCTTCTGGCCGCTTCCCTCTTTGCTGCCCCTCCCCACAGGCTCCCCCTCTCCACCTCCTGGGGACCATCATGAATGGTGCCCCTTCCCCGGAGGACGGGGCCTCCCCCTCCCCTCCCCCTTTGCCACCACCCCCTCCCCCGAGTTGGCGGGAGTTCTGTGAGTCCCACGCCCGGGCTGCCGCCCTGGATTTTGCCCGCCGTTTTCGCCTCTACCTGGCCTCCCACCCCCAGTATGCAGGGCCCGGGGCCGAGGCTGCCTTCTCCCGCCGTTTTGCTGAGCTCTTCCTGCAGCATTTTGAAGCTGAGGTGGCCCGGGCCTCCGGCTCCCTCTCACCGCCCATCCTGGCTCCCCTGAGTCCCGGTGTGGAGATCCCGCCACACGACCTGTCCCTTGAGAGCTGCAGGGTGGGCGGGCCCCTGGCTGTGCTGGGCCCTTCTCGATCATCTGAGGACCTGGCCGGCCCCCTCCCTTCCTCAGTCTCTTCCTCTTCTACGACCTCCTCGAAGCCGAAGCTAAAGAAACGCTTCTCTCTCCGCTCCGTGGGTCGCTCGGTCCGCGGTTCAGTCCGCGGCATCCTGCAGTGGCGGGGGACCGTTGACCCACCCTCCCCAGCTGGGCCCCTCGAGACCTCCTCGGGCCCCCCAGTCCTGGGTGGAAACAGCAACTCCAACTCCTCTGGCGGGGCTGGGACCATTGGCAGGGGACCGGTTAGTGATGGAACATCCCCCGGGGACAGATGGACTCACCGATTTGAGAGGCTGAGACTCAGTCGGGGCGGGGGGGCCTTGAAGGATGGAGCAGGGATGGTGCAGAGGGAAGAGCTGCTGAGTTTCATGGGGGCTGAAGAGGCAGCCCCGGACCCAGCCGGAGTGGGCCGGGGAGGAGGGGCAGCGGGGCCTGCCTCAGGGGGAGGAGGGCAGCCTCAGTGGCAGAAGTGTCGCTTACTGCTTCGAAGTGAAGGAGAAGGAGGAGGAGGAAGCCGTCTGGAGTTCTTTGTACCGCCCAAGGTGAGGCCCCGAGGAGGGTGGGGAACCGAGGAGGGTGGGGAACCACCGGGAGCGGGGCGACCGAGCCACCAGAGTGGGACAGCCCACACGCGTAGCCCTGCTCGCTTTCGTTTCTAAAGCTCCTGACTCTGGGGTAGCAGCCGTGGGCAGGACCGCAAAAGTAGTGCTGTGGTCCTTTGTCTGACTCCCTTAGGGCTCGGGAGGAAAGATGGGTCTCTGGAGGGAAGTGAAAGGGGGTCCCTGCACAGTTTGGCTCTTGCTTTCTTTCCCAACTTAGGCGTCTCGGCCTCGACTCAGCATTCCCTGCTCTACCATCACGGACGTGCGGACAACCACAGCCCTGGAGATGCCTGACCGGGAGAACACGTTTGTGGTTAAGGTAGGGGCTCTGGGCTCCTGCCCCCTCGGGGAGCGCTCGTTCTGGGGAGAAAGCTAGGACAGCACACTGAAACGAGGGACTTGGTGACAGGAGGTGCCAGTATGTTGCCCAGGGCCTCGAGAGTGTGTCTGTGGGGCAGTGGCCCCTCCGGGGGGAGGAAAGCGGGGGAGGGTGTTCTTGTTGTCAGCACGGGTGGCTAAGGGCCTCCGGACCTGGAAGTGGCCCGTGGGCCTCCTCTTGTCCCCATAGGTGGAAGGCCCTTCCGAGTACATCCTGGAGACAGTTGATGCTCTACATGTGAAGGCCTGGGTGTCTGACATCCAAGAATGCCTGAGCCCGGGGTGAGTGAGGAGCCTGACTGCTGTCACTGAGGGGACCCGGTGGGGGTGGGGAGCAGCCTTGGGGCTGTCACTGGTGAGTTGCCTCACAACACCATTTTCCCTGTCTCTGCAGACCCTGCCCCGCTACCAGTCCCCGCCCCATGACCCTCCCCCTGGCCCCTGGGACCTCATTCCTTACGAGGGAGAACACAGACAGCCTGGAGCTGCCCTGCCTCAATCACTCAGAGAGCCTGCCCAGCCAGGATCTGCTGCTGGGACCCAGCGAGAGCAATGACCGCCTGTCGCAGGGTAAGGGCGGAGCCTTAGAGCGCTGTGAACTTCAGAACCCCACCGGGCCAGGCCCAGGCCCTCCCTCCCGACTCTACCGCGCACCCCAGTCCCACCCCTCAGCCGCCTCTTGTCACCCACCGACTGCCCGTCCCTTGTCCCCGTACGTGCCACACCGCAGTTTGCCACTTAGAACCGTCGCCATCGCCGCCTCGCACGAACCCCGGGCGAACTCCCGTCCAGCCTTCCGTGTCCGGCCTTTTCTCCTTTTCCGTGAGCCTTGTGCAGATGTCCACTCTGGCTGGACATAGTGGTTCCCTTCTCCGAGCTCCCGGAACGCTTTGTACACATCTTTGTTTGGTTCTTACTGTGCATTTCTGTACACGTGTCAACGGCACGAGATCTTCTCTCGACTCTGTACTTCTTGGCCTGACTAAAGATGCACAGGGCCTACCCACACACAGGCACGCCCAAAGACATGCATCTGCCTGGCCCAGTTCACCTTTGTAGACTCCATTATACTCTCTCTCCTGCTCCTCTGTTCTGGGTCTAGGGTTCATGGTGCCTGGCTGTGATCACTGAGGAAACAAATGGATTAAAGAATGTTGGAGCTAGGATGGACCTTACGAGTCATTAGGTCCAATCTCCTCGTTTCCAGACCCCTCAGGCAGCTAAGACCAGGGAGGGGAAATGGCTTTTCTGAGGTCACCTGAGAGTCACTGACAAAGACGGGGGCCACGCTGGTCCGCTTCCTGCACCACTACACCTGTCTTCTGAGCGCTGACAACGTACGCCATTGCCGTAGGCTCAGGCCTGCCACCAGCAGACATTCCGCAATGCCCTGCTACCTCCCTGACCTTGTGCGAGGCTCTGGGGCAGGATAGGGGAGCCCGGAGATGCCTGAGACGAGCTTCTTGCCTTCCGTGGGCTCCCGGTCTAGTTGAGTTGACGGGCTCTCGCTCCCTCTGGAAAGCAGGACGCTAACACGGAGAGCCTGTACTTAGTGTTTCTGAGTAGCACAGGCAGAGAGCTTCCCGGGAGCTCAGAGGAAGCGGAGAGTCGCGGAAGGTGGGATAGACAGGATACTACACAGAGGAGGTGAGAGGAAAGAACAGGGCTTGGAGGAGGAGGCAGAGGGCGAGAGCACAGCCCTGCAATGGGGGCGGGGGAGCCCTGGGCAAATCGGACAGGATGCTCAGGCTAGCATGGAGGGCACAGGGACACGAGTCAACGTGAAGGTCAGGTCGCCTAGGTTGGGCAGGTCGGTAGGAGGATCTCTGACGTCTCTGAGGGTTGGAGAGTTGGTCCTGAAGGCCGGAAAAGGACCCTATGTGATGCGAAAATATCCGAGGGATTCTTCGCGACGCCCACCTCCGCGACAGTCGCTGTCATTTCAGCTGTCGATTCAGAGAAACTAGAGGTGCGTTGGACTCCAGGCCCGGACGTCCGTCTGTGGTCCCTCAGCAGGGCCTGAGGCAGGAGTCGGGAGCCGGAGGGGGAGAACAGCAGCGGCCACCGCCGACAGAAGGACCCGGCGTTCCGGCCGGCCGACCGCGCCGGTGCGCGCAGGACAGGCTGGCTGGTGGCCGACCAGTCCTGGCAAAGAGTAGTTTCTCGGCTTCTCAACCTGGCCCTCCTCCCTTGTTTTCCAGGGGCTTATGGGGGCCTCTCAGACCGCCCCTCGGCGTCCATCTCCCCCGGCTCCGCCTCCATCGCCGCCTCCCATTTTGACTCCATGGAACTGCTTCCCCCAGAGTTGCCCCCCCGTGTCCCCATCGAAGAGGGACCCCCAGCGGGCACAGCCCATCCCCTCTCAGCTCCCTACCCACCCCTGGACACTCCGGAGACGGCCACAGGTACCAGAGGTGAGAGTGTGTGTCTGCGTCCGGGCCCGGTTGCCCGCCCTCGGGAGACTCTCCTCTCGGGATCCTGAAGGATCTGACCCGGGGGAGGGAGGTGACGTGTGAGGGGAAAGCAAGGCTTTTCTTCTCCCAGGATGGGGGAGGCTTCCCTGACACCCCGGTTTCCCTCCCTCTCTCCTTCCTGAAGGATCATTCCTGTTCCAGGGGGAGTCAGAGGGAGGTGAAGGGGACCAGCCCCTCTCAGGGTATCCTTGGTTCCACGGGATGCTCTCTCGACTCAAGGCCGCCCAGCTAGTGCTGGCCGGAGGCACCGGCTCCCATGGCGTCTTCCTGGTACGTCAGAGTGAGACGAGACGGGGTGAATACGTCCTCACTTTCAACTTCCAGGGCAAGGCCAAGGTGAGTGAGGAAGAGGCCGTGCGGCACGCAGTGAGCCCGCGGGTGGAGCGGGGGAACGTGGCCGTGCAGGGGAGAGGGGCTCCCGCTTCACTCTGCTCATCCTGCCCTCAGCACCTGCGCCTGTCGCTGAACGAGGAGGGTCAGTGCCGGGTCCAGCACTTGTGGTTCCAGTCCATTTTCGATATGCTCGAGCATTTCCGAGTGCACCCCATCCCTCTGGAGTCTGGAGGCTCCAGTGACGTTGTTCTTGTCAGCTATGTCGTGTCCTCCCAGCGACAGCAGGGTGAGCAGAGCAGGTCTGCAGGGGAGGAGGTGCCCGTGCACCCAAGAAGCGAGGAGGTGTGTGTGCCAGCAAGACGGGGCGGGGGGCTGTGAGGAGGAGAGGCTTCGTCAGGGAGAGTAGGGCAGAGCAGGCTCCTGGGTGTTGGGCTTTCGGAGGGGAAGCAGGACACTGAGGACGTAGGGAGGCAGAGGTTCCTCACTGGAGCCGGGAGGAAGCAGAAGCTGGGCCGGTGCATCCCCATTCCATCAGACCCCTCTGTTCCATCATCTGTGTGTCTCTTGGATCGGTCCTCTCCAGCCTTGTCTTTGCCCTTTGTCACAATCTCACCTTGGGCCTGCCCTCCTGGGGGATGCTCGGTCTGATCCCCCCCCCTCCCTCCTCCCTCGATGTCTGACGTCCCTGTCTGATCTCTCCTTTTCCCCACCCCAACGTCCCATCTGTCCCCACGTTGCCCCTCCCCCTCCCCCAGGCCGGGAGCAGGCCGGGAGCCATGCAGGGGTGTGCGAGGGAGATCGATGCTACCCCGATGCCTCCTCCACCCTCATGCCCTTCGGAGCGAGTGACTGTGTGTAAGTGTGGTCCTCCTCTCACCGCCGCCCATGATCCATCTTCCATGGACGGGGGGGTTGCTCAGGAGACGGGATGTGGGGGAGATAGCACGTGGCTTCTGGGGGGATGAGTGCAGGGGAGGCCGCCGCAAGAGCTGGCCTCCCCTCCACAGTCTGTCTTCTTACCATTCCTATCCAGAACCGAACACCTCCCATGACCCACCCCAGCCCCCTGAACCCCCTTCATGGACAGATCCCCCACATCCTGGGGCAGAAGAGGCGTCGGGGGCGCCAGAAGTGGCGGCAGCAGCAGCCGCAGCAGCCAAAGAGAGGCAAGAGAAAGAGAAAGCGGGCAGTGGAGGGGTCCAGGAAGAGCTGGTCCCCGTGGTTGAGCTGGTCCCCGTGGTTGAATTGGAAGAGGCCGTAGCACCAGGCACGGAGGCCCCGGGAGGCGCCGGATCTGGTGGGGACCCCGGGGCCACCCCAATGGTGCAGCTGCAGCAGTTACCACTAGGGGGCGATGGAGAAGAAGGGGGCCATCCCAGAGCCATTAATAACCAGTACTCCTTCGTGTGAGACACCCTACCCCGCTCTTTCTCCACTCTTCTTGCTCCCCAGCCCTTAGTTCATGAGATTGGGGCTGGGCAGGGATGTAGAGGAGCGGTAGGAATCCCCTCCCCACGTGCTTCCTGACCCTTGACGGCCAAGGGCATATATGTTGGTACAAGAAGAGGTTCGAGAGCCCTGTTAACTCCCCGGTTCGTACACTACAGGCGCCCCATCCCCTGGGCAGGGGATTTGGGCTCCATTACCTCCCTGAGGGGCTCTTATGGTCAGCCCCACCCCTGGGGGCCTTTTCCCCATTAACCACCCCCCCAGCCCGAGGAAGGGTGAGGGGGAAGGGCTGTCCGTTATATTAAGGTGGTTGTTGTTGTTGTTTTAAACAAAATGGAGAAGCATAAATAAATAAAAGGGTTTATCTCAGTTCCGTCGTGATGGCTGTGGCCACTGTTTGCAGCGGGGGCTGGGGCAGGTGGGGCAGGAAAGCAGCCCACTCGGCGTTGCCCGCTCCAGAGCTGAGAGGCCAGAAGGCTGCGTCAGGTCAAGTCCCTGTTGCCCTCTAGCCCTGTGCTTTCGGCCCATTGCTCCCCCGTGGGCGGTCCTGTTTGTTGAGCGGTAAGTGCAGAGCCCAATAGTGCTTCTCGGGGTTTGCGGCCAAGTTCTCTTAACGGGACTGGACAGTGAACAGCAGGATCGGCAACCTCCAAGGACCCTTCTTGCTCTAAGTTCTTCAGTTAAGGCTTCCCACCCTAGGGAGAAAGCAGGCAGAGGGAGATCGTGGGGGCGGGGTTGGGGCATAGTGGCCGTGTTGGCAGAGGTTGAATGTGGCAGCCACAGAGTGGCTGCAGAGGGGCCCAGGGCAGGCTGGCTGCTCCCCTTCTCGGGGCCAGGCTGGCAAGCTGGGGGGTAGATGACAGAAAGCACTGGCTTTCACTCCTAGCTTTTCCTCTCCTTTGCTGTTTGGCCTAGGCCAGGTGTTAGCCTCTCCAGGCCTCAGTATCCTCACCTGTAAAATGGGAAGTTTCGTTTGGGTTGGAGCTGCTGATACGATTTGCTTGGCCTGGATAGTATTTCCATTGGGATTTCACCTACAAGTTCAGATGACTGCCTTCTCCAGAAAATCAGAAGATCCACCCTCACGTGCTCCTCCGCTCTCTTTCCACATCTGCTCCATCCCTACTGGCCCACTTCACTCACGTGGCCTTCCCAGCCCCGTGGGCAGGAGTTTGCAACCCCTTTCACTCCTTGCAGCGCCCCCATTAAACCCAGGCTCTGCTCTCTGAGCTGAATTGCAGCCACGGGTTTCCCAGCCCTGCGGGTGGTGGGTGTCCACAAGGAGGGGCCGGGTTCCGAAGAATCCCACCTGTCGTGCTTCGCCCTCTCCCCTCCCCACCTCCACCCAGCGCTGCCTCTCACCTTCCTTCCCCGGGGAAGCAGGGAGCCTACGTTCTCACGCCCCTCAGCCACCGTTTCCCACCTCCAGGAGGCCCTACCCATGCTTATGACCTTGCTATTCTGGGCCTTGCGTCCTGTTGGGAGATGGACAGGAGACAGCTGGGCTCACAGGCCACCCAGGCTGGGGGCTAGCTGGGGGAAGCCTGCTGGCTCTCCCAGTTTTGTCTAATCCCTGGGGCTCCCCCACACCTTGGCCTCAGGAGACTGGGGATAGACTTGACCTTGCAAAGGAGGGGATGGTATGGACATCTGGGTGCTGTATTCTGGAAAGTGAGGTGGTGAGTGAAGGCTGTGGCGCCCCAGGGTAAGCAGGACATGATCCCCTCCTAATCTAGCAGCAACTGGTGCTATGAGGCTCCCCCTCCCCCTAAACCCCGCCAGCGTCAGGAACCTGCCTTCTGAAGTGGGTGGGGGAGGGGGACAAGGAGCACCCCGCACTCCAGGACCTGCATGTCTTGGCTGGAAGAGCCTCAGCGACTGTTTCCCTCTAGCCTTGCTGTAAGGATGGTTGAGCTGAAGTTCGGGACCGGTCAGGGAGTGGCCAGGCTCTGTGTCCCCGTCCTTCAGGACCAGGCCTCTCCCATTAGCTTCAGCCCTCATAGGAGGGGAGGCACACCCACAACCGTGGGCTTGGAGACCCCAGCGGGAGGGATCCAAGAGAACCAGTGCCTTCCCGGTCCGCACCCCCAGGCTCCCTGACGGCCAGCCTTTTGCAGCTCTTGTCGTGTGGCTCTCCCTCTCTGGCTTCAGCTTTCCCTCTGGGAAGTTGGGGGAGGTAGGAGTCACCTTAAAGGGCCCGGCTGGCAGCAGTGTCCTGTAAAGCCTTCCTCCCTTCGGCCTCCTGCTCTCAACTCCCTCGAAGCTGCGATCCCTCCAGTCTTCCCCCCCTTCTCCATGTTTGGGCATTCCTGCTCCTTTAAGACTGTGCCCCTGTCACTTCTCCAGGTGGTGGCAGGGAGAAGCCAGAGAGCACCAAAAGGCTTGGCAGATGCTGAGCCTGATTCTGGCCTAAGAAGGTGGGTGCTGGGCCAGATGGAGGTGCCTGTGGATGTGACCCCACTGTCTGAGCCCCCATCCCCAGGTCACAGCTTAAGGGAGGGGTTTGTTAGAACCATGAAAAGGGGGACAGAAGGAGCACCGTGTCCTCAACTCACCCAGAAGGCTCCCCTCCCCCCCAAGTCCAGGCAGAGAGAAGGATAAGTATGGGGGGCTAAATCCTTAAGTGCCACCCACCCCTGCTGGCCAGCCCGCTCCCCCAAAGTGAGGATTCCCTTTCCTTTGCTCGCCGTCTCCTCTGTCATTGTCTGCTTAGGAACTTGAGTGCCAGGGAGGGAAGCAGCCTGGAGAACCCTTTCAGTGGCCCGGACTGCTGACTGTCCATCTTAGGAAGCTGGAGGCCTAGACGCAGGAAGGACTTGAGGCTCCTTCTTCCCTTCCCTGACCTTCCACTGCTACTCTCACTGAACCTCTCTCCTCTCTCCGCCCTCCTTTCCTCCCCTGCCCACAGCCCAGGCTACCCTCTGCTCCTCCAGCAGCTGCCCTGGTAGCAACCAAAAGACGCCCCCATCCCGGAGCAGGGGTGGGGGTGGGGGGCTCAGAGCAGCTGCTTCTACGAGGAAGCTGACACCAAGGCCAGCCGCTCAGCAACAACTTGTGGCTTTGCACCCAGCCCTGGGCCCCCACCCACCTGGCTGCCGCATGCCAGCTCCCTGCTGTCCCTTTTCCCCATTGCTCCTCAGACTTCCCTCTGACCCGGGCAGCCCTGTCTCTGTTTCCCCAGCTCTGTTCTGTCCTTATTTCCCCTAGACCTGTCCCCATCGAGCTGCCCCCTCCCCATTCCTTCCGTCCGGGACCTCTACCCTATCCAGCTTCCCAGCCCCCTTCCCTTGACACCCCTTCCTCCCTCATGCCTCTTCCTGTGGGACATGCCCGGCACCTGAGCAGCTCTGACCCTCTCTCCCCTGGAGGAGATACTTCAGGGTCGGGGGGAGTGCAGACCACACATCATCTGGGGTCTTCCATGTGAGACCCTTGAATTAAAGAATACAGTGGGGGATGAGGTGACCCTCATTCCATGACTGGGGGTGACTCCCGCCCCCAGCCTGAAAGATTCATCCCTCTCCCTCTGCCATCAGCACATTCTGTAGCCTCTTGGATTACCTGGCCGTCTGGGTATCCCATTTTCTTGGGGGGGGGGGGGGATTCCCTATCAGGGATGGGGGGGCCCCCGAAGGCTACATTCCCAGAGGCTGAGTTAGAGCAATGGGGGGGGGGTAGTTTGGGGGAGAGATAGGCAGTCCTGGCTTTGCTCACCAGGGCTTGGACACTAAATCCCTTGTTGATGGCTGCAGCAACCCCTCCCGAGGGTAGGGTTACCATCTTCTGCCCTGTCCCCTTGACCCTCTCCCCTCCCTACTTCCCCTTGTCCCTCTAGAACCATTTCCTCTGGCCCCCAAAAGGATGTTGTCCCCCTCTCCAGTCCCCTGCAGGTTGGAGTATCTGCAAACTGGGTGAGGAAGAAGGAGACTGTCACAATAGAAACAGGTTGAGAGTGGGTGGAACGGGATGGGGGTCGGGGAAAGAGGAGGGTGGAGGCCTGAGGGTAGAAGTGGGGAAGAACTGGGGGCATGAGTTTGGAACAGGAAGTTCCGTACAACCGAGGAAGTCCAGGCAATTGGGGGAGGGGTCAGCAGAAGACAGAAAGTGAAGTCTTTCCCTGCCCCCCCTTCCCTGGGGCTGGGGCCACCTTAGCTTCCCTCATGAGTGACATCTCAGGCTGCAGCCCCACTGTTCCCCCTCTGTCAGCAGAAATATCTCTCTTCTGACCCCTCCTGCTGGAGTCTTAGCCAGCCAATCCCTGATCTGGGCGGGGGGAGCCTGGCCCCCCCTACTCCCTCATAAGGACCAGCTGGGGGCTGGGGGGGTGGCCGGCTGCTGCAAGTGGGACGGGGGTCAGAGCTTCGTGGAGGGAAGAAAATCCTGGGGGGGGGCAGGAGAGAAAAAACAAGAAACCCAGACAAACAGGCAGTTGGACGCACTGAGGAAGACCCCCAACGCGTGAGAACTCCCCAGAAGGAGCACACCGCCCCCTGGCCCCCAGGAAGGGAGCACAATGGAGGCTGCACACTCCAAGACCACAGAAGAATGTCTGGCCTATTTTGGGGTGAGCGAGACTACAGGCCTGACGCCGGACCAAGTGAAGCGGCACCTAGAGAAATACGGCCTCAATGGTAAGTGTCTCTTAGATGAAAGGCTGGTAACGCCCTCTTGCTCCCCCACAATACAGACATAGACGCACACTCACACACTTAGACACACTGGAGTCTCTCCCTCCCGAGTACCTCAGGGAAGAGGTTGGCCATGGTCCGGTGACTGCAGGGGTTAAGAGGATACTGACAAAACAGGGTCCCTGAGGCTCAGAGTTTTGGGAGGTTTTCTGGGATGACCTTGGTGAACCTCAGATGCCCTTTTGGTGACCTGATTCTCTTACCTTAGCCCCAGAATCCTGGGGGGGGGGGGGCATTAGACTGAGCCCCAAATGAATGTGTCCTTTTCTTCTTTTTCCCTGGGTAGAGCTCCCTGCTGAGGAAGGTAAGTTACTGGAATCTCTGGACTCTCTTAATGACACTCCTCCCCACACCCCCCACTCCCTTCTCCCCACCTTCTCCCGACTGACTCCTGGGGCAAATACCCTCCCCAAAGGTTAAAGGCTGGCTGGGGGCAGGAGTTTCCAGGTACTTTCTCTGTGAGGCCTCCAGCCCTTGAACAACTAACCACAACTTTGGGGAGCCTGTTTCTGGACTCCTGGCGAGCTCCCTCAGTCCTTCTCTCAGTACCAAGCGGCTTGCCCATCACCCCCAGAACCTTCCTGCTTAGGCTGTGGAAATCAGGCCACTCTCAGCCCCTGGATCCCAGCCTGCACCCGGAGTCCCAGCCATTCATCCACCAGACCTTAACCGTGGGGGCCCCCTCCCCTGCCTCTTCTCCCAGGGAAGTCCCTGTGGGAGTTGGTGATAGAGCAGTTTGAAGACCTCCTGGTGCGGATCCTTCTCCTGGCCGCCTGCATTTCCTTCGTAAGTGTGGGAGGGCATCTGGGGCCGGCCGGGTTGTGGGTCCGGGATCTGGAGCATCCACGGGGCCGCGGGGGGCGGGGGGCGGAGGGTGGGGGCTCCGGCCCCTCTGGTCCAAGCCCTCGGCATCCTGTTCCCCAAACCAGAGCCGAGGAGGGTATGGGGCGGGGAGGGGGGCGTGCTGATGCGCATACGCCTCGGTCCTCCCCACACCCCACAGGCAGGTTTTATTTTAAGCTTTAAGGGTGTTCTCGGCCAAAACACTGAAGCTAAGCCACCCCCGCAGCTTCAAGGGCTTCGAGGGCTCGGGTTACCCCCCCTCAAACGCTGGGCTCCCCGGCTCAGGGCTCAGACACGGCTGCGCTCAGGCCACCGCCGCTCCCGGCATGCCCCGGGGCGCACAGCCGCTCCACCAATCCCCGTGCCTCCTGGCCCCCCTGCCCCGCCCTCTCGGCGCCGATTGGTCAGGACAAAGACTCCCTCCCAGAGGCGGGAAAGAGCTGCTGGTGTGAGGGTGCCCCCAGATGTGCCAGAAGGCCCAGCCGGACCCCTTCCCTGTCTCCCGGCTTCGCTGCCGGCCGCTGTCCAGACTGGGACTCCTGGGGCCCCCCCTCCCCCCTTCACCCCGCTGGCCTGACCTTACTCGCCCTCGCCGGGCCCCTCCTAGCGGCAGGACCAACACCTGTCTGGCCCAGGAGCCCCCCTCGACACCGAGCACTCCAGCAGCCCATGTTTTAGAGTTTCCTCCTTAACATCTTAGTCCTGCTGGAAGACAAGACTGGGGGCCAAGATGTCTCCCTGTCCCCTGCTCTCCGTCATGGAGGCCCTGGAGGCCCCTGAGTACTAGCTGGCAGGGCCTCCCTTCTCCCTTCTCAGATTTGCTCCTTGACATTTGCCTGTAGCTGTTGCCCGGCAGTGGCAACAGCTGGGGTGGGGTGTGTACAGGAGGCCCCGTAACACTATCCCCCCTCCTGCTCCCTCATGAAATTGGAGCTTCCCTGCCTTGGGCTGTTGGGGAGGGCTGGCGGGAGGGGGGGGGGCGGGGGGGCAGCGTCCTCGAGGACCACAGGGTTTTCCCTGTGGAGTTTTGTCTCCCATGGGATGGATGTGGTTGTGGGGGGTCGCTGGCCTGGGTGTCCTGCGAGCTTTGTTTCCAGGCCAACAGCTCGGCCAGGGAAATCCGAAAGCATTCCCAGTTAAACCCTGAGCTGTACACGTCTACACCTGCACATTCCCGCTGCATAACAGCTGTGGCTGTGCCCCTGTGAGTCTGCACTTTGGAGCGCGTAGGACCTCAGACTGATGGGGGGCTGCGGTACCCGCGTGATGCCCAGCCCTGTTGCCTCCTGCACACTTTCGCAGCCTCACTGCCTTTCTTTATGTGTTCAGGGGGCTATATCACCTGTTATTCTCCCTTCCCCTGCTCCCAGGTGCTGGCCTGGTTCGAGGAAGGTGAAGAGACCATCACTGCCTTTGTTGAACCCTTTGTCATCCTCTTGATCCTCATCGCCAATGCCATCGTGGGGGTTTGGCAGGTTAGCAGTGACCCCGCCTCAGTCCTCACATCCTGACACTAAACGTGAAGCCATCCTCCCTCCCAGTCTCCTCCTCCTCCGTCACTTCCTCTGGGCTTGCCTTGTTCTCTGTTCCTAATGCCAGGTTTGGAAAGGGGATGGAGTGTGGGAAAGGGGGGGCGGGGGGAGACTGGTGTTCCCACTGTCACTTGCTGGCTGGATAACCCAGGCAAGTTCCTTCACCTCTCTCAGCCTCAGTTTCCTCGTCCATAAAGTGGGGTTAACAATCCTACCCCTCAGAGTTGTGGTGAAATGTACCAGGATGAGTGTGAAGTAGCCAGCCCCGTGCCTGGCATATAGTAGCAGCTCAATAAATGTAGTTTGATTTTCCTTCTTACCTTACCACCCTCTACTTTTCCTGCCCCTTGCTTTCAGATTTTCTTTGATTCTCTTTTCTTCTCTCCTCTGAACATCCTTACCTGTTTTCAGCCATAAGTGACAGTTTCCTCGACACACACACCTACCTTCACGTGGTAGGTGTGTCTTACTCCCCTGTGTCAGAAGTCAGGACTGCATAACCTGCTCTTCCTCTGTCCTGTCCCTGTTTCTCCGAGGACTCTGGCCCCTGCCCCTAATCCTCCCCGGCCAGTCCCCTCCCCTTCTACAACCTTCCTCCCTCTGATGACCCTCCTCTCCTCCACCCTGTCCCTCCAGGAGCGTAATGCAGAGAATGCCATTGAGGCTCTGAAGGAATATGAACCCGAGATGGGGAAAGTCTACCGGGCTGACCGCAAGACAGTACAGAGGATCAAGGCTCGGGACATTGTCCCCGGGGACATTGTGGAGGTGGCTGGTGAGTGATGGGAGTGAGTGGTCCAGGAAGGGAGGCCTTGAGTTCAAGACAGGGAGGATGTGTATGTTGAGGGTGGGGGCCCCTGATCCTGGTGTCCGGGAGGTAGCCAGGATGGTGGAACCTTTGCCTCTCCTTCCCAGACTCCTCAGGAGGTCACCCCAGGGCACTGTGGCCGCAGCACCCCTCCCCGTCAGAGTCTCAGCAGGAACAGCCAGTCCTGTCCCTGACGCTCCAGGCGGACCCCTTGCTCCCCCTCCTCTCACCCAGCACTTGCAAGCAACAGGTGGAACCTAGTCCCTGCCAATGGCCCCGTCTCCACCCCCCTCCCGAAGCCTGGCTTCCCGCTCCTTCCACCCACCCCCAAGCTTGGTCAGCTTTAAATCTTGACCTCTCAGTGCCCTTGAGGCCTCTTGAAGGGGAAGGAGTGAGGGTAGAAGGGAGGAGGGGGGCCGAAGGCTCAAGCCCCCAACCATGTAAGGGAAACTCAGGGCCCAGCAGGGAGCACGGGACCTGGGAGGAGGGAGCTCAAGGAGGGGCCCCGCCTCTCCGGTGAGGGACACTTAATGCCTGACCAGGGAGGGGTGGGGGCCGGGTGGCTAAGATTACTGGGATTCTGCCCCCTTCAGCGGTTTTTATATTGGCCCCGCACAGGCCTTCCCACATCTCTAGGGCCCTGGCATAGGGGGATGGATCTAGGCCTCCTTCCTTCCACAAGACTCCCAAGTTGCCACCATGGGCAACCTGGGGAGAGGGAGGGAGGGCGGGCTGAAGACCCCGCTGCGCCATTACAGGGCCGCCCTGCCACGGTGACAGTTTGGAGTCAGCGCCATGAACGTCTATAAATATCGCTGGGGCTTGGGTGACAGGGTGTCCCGCCCAACTCCGTGGCCACCTCCTCCCTCCTCCGTCAGCTTCCTCCGGCATAGGAGGAGGGACCCTAGAAACAGGGAAAGGGAAACAGCCCCGCGAACCCTGTCCCCAGTACCCTCTGTGGGACCAGGCGGGATTAGCAGAGCCTGTGGGGGGTGATTAGCCTCCCCAGAGGCCCTGAAGTCCAGGGGGGCGTTACCCGCCTTGTCAGCCCACCCACGAGGTGGTTTCCCGTACTGACCCACCCCCGTGGATCTCCCGTGGCCTGCCCCCACGCTTGCTCGGCTTTCCCCAGCCCACCCCCTATTCCTTGTTTCCTGCAGACCTCCCCTGCTCTCCCATCATCTCCCCAGCTCACTCACCGAGGCTTCCTGCCTTCCCTCAGGTGCTCAGACCAGGGCCTGGCGGGTTTCTAACGTGCCTGCGGTCGTGCGGCCTCCGCCAGGCCCTGCTGGACCTGCGCCCTCTGCCCCTGCGGCTCCTCCCTCTCCTCCTGCTTCTTCCCTTCTCCCCCTTCACCCTTGCTCCAGCTTTTGTCCTGCTTGACACTGATTTTCTCAATTTCCATGTTTTCTCCCGTTTCTTGTTGTTCCCCTGCCCCATGTTTCCATGGCATTCTCTCCCCCGGATGCGCGTCCCTCAAATTTACCGTTTTCTTCAGTTCTTTTCTTGCTCTTCTCTCCTCACTTTTCTCCCTCTTGTTTCCCTCTCTGTTTTGCTGTCCCGTTACACAACTGGACCATTCCTAATTTTCCTTTTGGCCACTCGGTGCACGTTATCCAGCACGTGCTATGTGCCAGGCAGTGCCCAGGGCCCACTCACGGGCTCACAGCCCCAGGGGGAGAAAAGCGACAAGGGGGCAATTGGAATGAATGTTGGGGGGGGGGGTGCTTGCTAGGGCTTCAGCAACCCACACCAAGGGCCTGACACAAGCCCAGGGTGGGCACCCAGCCCTGGCGACCTGAAGGACGAGGTAAGGTAGTCAGACAAAGATTGGGCTTTTCTTGGGAAGGAAGAAAAGTCCTTCCTCAACTGACTTCACTCTTGTCTACTCTTCCCACAGTGGGCGACAAAGTGCCTGCAGATATCCGGATCCTGTCCATCAAATCCACCACCCTCCGGGTTGACCAGTCCATCCTGACGGGTCCGGGGGCCTGGGTGGGAGGATGCTTCATGCAGGGGGCGGGAGGGGAGGATTTGAAGAGGCGGGGAGCTGAGGGGACACACAGGGAGGAAATTCCAGGTGGATGACAGAGAACACCCAGCAACACGACCCACTCAGAGTAGCTCAGCTTTGTTCACTGTCGCAAGCCTGAAACAAGGGGTCATGGGAGAGGGCGGGATGTTTATGCTGATGGTCCACTCTCCAGATGGTCATTGACCCCGTCCTTCCTCATGGGCATTCAGACACCCAGAGAACTCTCCCGTTCCCTCAAAAGCCCCCAAGTGAGGAACCATAGATTCTAGGACATGATGGAGGGTCTGGATGGTTAAAACCACAGCTGCTTCTGTTTCTCCACTGGGAGAGAGAGGGTGAAGAGACAGTGAGCTTTCCCTGTGGGCCAAAGAGGCAAGGATGGGCCGGCCCGGGGCAGCTCCCTGAGCTCCTGCCTAGTGGGGTGAGGGAGGCACGGTAGGGACGTCTCCTTCCCAAGAACGTGCTCTGTCGTTGACTGTGCACCTACACATACGTCAGCTCGTTCGATGTTCGCCCAGACCCTGTTCCGAAGTCTATATATATATTGCCTCCATTTTACAGAGGAACAGAGGTTAAGAGATCCCAGTCTATGCAGCTTGTAAGTGGTTAAGCTGGGACTCAGGTCAACTTTTACTCTAAGTGTGATGGATTTCCCATCACTTTTTCCAGAGTTCAGACTTCCCCCAGAACTGCTGCTCGGTCCTTACCAGGCCCTGTCCTGCCAAGCAGGGCGGGAGTTAGGGGCGGGAAGGATGGGAGAAGGACATGATGTCATCTGAAAACCCCTTGGCTCCTTCTCCACAGGCGAGTCCGTATCTGTCATCAAGCACACAGACCCTGTTCCTGACCCCCGAGCTGTCAACCAGGATAAGAAGAACATGCTTTTCTCGGTGAGCCATGCAGGGCCAGCTGTCGTGTGCTCAAGCCAGAGGCCCCGGTGTGGGAGGGACATGGCGGCATGAGAAGAGATGAGGCCCGCAGTTGGGAGGATGCGGCGTGAGGGTCGCCTCTCGCCTGATTCCTCGCCTCTCATTCACCCTCTCAGGGTACCAACATCGCAGCTGGCAAGGCCTTAGGCATCGTGGCCACTACTGGTGTGAGCACCGAGATTGGGAAGATCCGTGACCAGATGGCTGCCACGGAACAGGACAAAACCCCTCTGCAGCAGAAGCTGGATGAGTTTGGGGAGCAGCTCTCCAAGGTCATCTCCCTCATCTGTGTGGCCGTCTGGCTCATCAACATCGGCCATTTCAACGATCCCGTCCACGGCGGCTCCTGGTTGCGGGGTGCCATCTACTACTTTAAGATTGCCGTGGCCCTGGCTGTGGCCGCAATCCCAGAAGGTATGGCGAGCTCTCTCTCTCCTCCCATCGGCTAATCTAATCTGCAAAGACCCCTTTTCCAAGTAGGGTAACGTTTACAGGTTCCAGGGATCGGGACCTGATTGCCTTGGGAGCTATTATTCAGCCTACCACACAAGGTCTCCCTCTCTCCCCTGTCACTGAGTCCTCACTCCTTCCTCTTCCTCCCCACAGGCCTTCCTGCGGTCATCACCACCTGCCTGGCCTTGGGCACCCGGCGGATGGCAAAGAAAAATGCAATTGTGAGGAGCCTGCCCTCCGTGGAGACTCTGGGCTGCACCTCCGTCATCTGTTCCGACAAGACGGGCACCCTCACCACCAACCAGATGTCTGTCTGCAAGGTCAGGGAAGGGGGGCAGCTCCCTCTCCGAAGACTGCCTTTGGGATGAAATGAGCCCTTCAAAGATGGGGTTACCCCTTCCTCACTGGCGGCTTCTCATTCTGGCCGGGGAAACAAATGCTCAGAGGGCAGGTAGAGTGTGATCAGCCAGCTGCGAAAAAGGCTGAGAGAGACCCCTCTGCTCACCCCACCTGCTAGAATGGTCCTCCATGGCCACACGAATCTTGAACAGCATTTCCTAAACCAGGGCTCTTAACCTTTTCTTTTTCTTTTCTCTTCTTTTCTTTTCCTTTCTTTCTTTTTTCTTTATTTACTTTTGAGAAAGAGAGAGAGAGAGAGAGCATGAGCAGGGGAGGGGCGGTGGTGGGGGATAGAGAGAGGGAAAGAAAGAGAATCCCAAGCAGTCTCTGCACTGTCCGTGTTCACGAACCACGAGATCATGACCTGAGCCGAAACCAAGAATCTGACGCTTTATCGATTGAGCCACCCAGGCTCCCTGGGCTCTTACTTTTTTCTGTACCTCAGACTCTTTGGCAGTATGGACAACAGTTGAAATGTAGAAAAGAAAATACATAGGATTCTGTTTAAGAAAATACATCGGGTTACAGGGAAACCGGTGTTTGCAATACAGTTACCAAAACATTTTAAAAACAAATTTGTGATTTGGTCACACACAGGCTTTGGAACTAACGCATTGAGTAGCAGGAAGCCGCGATGAGCAGAGATGCTTTTGTGAGGGTTCTGCAGCAATGCAGCGTGATGGGAAAGTATCTGTGATCACACTGGTGGCAAAGGCACGGCTGTTGCTAATACTGATGTGGTCCATTGCCTGCATTCATAATTAGAAGGAAATGCTCAATGTCAGAAAATAAGAGAGGTTTTTTGTTTTTTGTTTTTTGTGGTTCTTTTTGCCATCAAAGTTCACAGACCTCTTGGCAGAGGGTTGGGGTTGGGGGTCTCATTCATGGACCCCAGGCAGAGAACCCCGGCTCTAAGCAGAGTTCCGGGGGCTGGCATATCCAGGAAGAATAAATTGTTCTGAGAATCGAGGGCCGTGCGGTCGGGCGAGGACAGCTGTACCCTTAGCTCCTTTGGGGACACCCACATGCTTGCTGGCACTTGAAAGCCTTGGAGAACGCTGACCGTCAAGAGGGTGGATTCCGCTTTCTTTAACCCAGAGTTTTGCAAACTTAACTTGACCACAGAACCGCTTTATCTCGGAACTCGTCTTTAGCCCCATCCTTTCCCCACTGGCTATAGCTCAGAGCAGGCTTGCTCCTCTCTGGGACCTTCCAGAGCCCAGGCTTCAAAGCCAGACCGCAGGCTTCTGCAACTGGGCTCCTGTCCTGTTCCCTAAAAATGAATTGATTGCCCTCATTTGAAAGTCTGGAGATGGCACAGGAAAATAACCTGACTTTCTGGCTCTTCCTGCAAAACTGGAAGATCTGGCCGCAAGCACCTTTTACCGTGCAGGTTGCTTTTTATTAACTTATCTGAAGGAGCCTCCAGTGGTGGCCTGCAGAAACCAATGACTTATCTTGGGGCCACTAACGCTGAACCCGGAGAATGGTGGCAAGGGAGTACCAGGAGAGGGGAGGCAAGCAGCCAGGAGTCTCCCATTAGTCTGTGAGCATGGGACAGGGCACTGGCCTTCGGGGATGGTGACAGTTAGACCTCTGTGCGCCTGCCCTTCTCCCTGTAGATGTTTATTATCGACAAGGTGGACGGAAACATCTGTGTCCTGAACGAGTTCTCCATCACTGGTTCCACTTACGCTCCAGAAGGAGAGGTGTAAGTCCCCCCAAAGCTCTCCCCTTAGCTTCTCGCCACCCCCCAGACACACACCCTCCACTTCTCTCCCTGGGGCCCTGCCTCTAGTTTCGTCCTTCTTCTCGTCTCCTCCTCTGCCCCAACCTTGTTCTCTCTCCCACCTGACCTCCATGTCAGTCGCCGTGTCCCTGACTGTCCCTCGCCGCTTTCCCCACGTTCTCTCTGCATCTCAGTCCCTGTTCTTCTCTCCCTGTCTCTTTTCCTTCCTTCCTCCCCGCCCCACTGCCAGCTTGAAGAATGATAAGCCAGTCCGCTCAGGGCAGTATGATGGGCTGGTGGAGTTGGCCACCATTTGTGCCCTCTGCAATGACTCCTCCTTGGACTTCAACGAGGTAACCTCTCCACGCCTGAGGCAGCCCCTCCACCCCCTTCCCACTGACTCAGGCCTCCTCAGCAGGCCACAGGGGAAGGGCCTGCCTTGTCCCGAGTCCTGGCCTGGCCTGGGTGGAAGGGGGACGGCGGGCGCGAGAGGTGGGAGCGAGGGGCCGGGAGCGCAGGGCACCTACTTGCTCTTCCTCCTCTGTCCTCCCAGGCCAAAGGTGTTTACGAGAAGGTGGGTGAGGCAACAGAGACGGCGCTCACCACCCTGGTGGAGAAGATGAATGTGTTCAGCACAGACGTGAGGAGCCTCTCAAAAGTGGAGCGGGCCAACGCCTGCAACTCAGTGAGTCTGGCGCTGCCTCCCGTGGGGCCCTCCTTCCCCCGGCTCGCACAGGCCAGGATCCAGGGAACCTCAGGACACAGAGGCCCCCGGTCCGGCCCGGCAGGGCCTTGTGCCCCATGCCGGGACCCCAGTCAGCACAAGCAGACGGCCTCTCCACAGCTTTCCTGGGCCAGGCTGGCTCTGGGTGGAACCTCCTGCCCCTGGACTTTCCACCGCCAACTGCAGCGTCCCTGGATGGCACTTCCTCCTGCGTGTCCCTAGGTGGAAGGGACAGAGCTGGGCACACAAAGCACAAGCCCTCCATCGCGGTGCTTCCCCTTGTCCAGATGAACAAACTCCATTCTATGGATTAATATTTACTTAATGTGTATATCAAGTTCCTCTTCTATATTATGTTTTCAGCATCGCTCATTCCTTTTTTTTTTAAATGTTTATTTTTGAGAGAGAAAAATTATTTTTGAGAGAAATATTTTTTTTTTAATTTAAACGTTTATTTTTGAGAGACAGAGAGAGAGAGACAGAGACAGAGAGCATGAGCAGGGGAGGGGCAGAGAGAGAGGGAGACATAGAATCTGAAGCAGGCTTCAGGCTCCGAGCTGTCAGCCCAGAGCCCGACGCAGGACTCGAACCCACGGACTGTGAGATCATGACCTGAGCCGACGTCAGACGCCCAACTGAAAGAGCCACCCAGGCACCCCTTGAAAGAAATATTTTTAAAATGTTTATTTATTTTTGCATGTGTGCGCAAGCGGGGGAGGGGCAGAGAGAGAGGGGACAGAGCATCTGAAGTGCGCTCTGCACTGACAGCAGAGAGCCTGACCCAGGGGCTCAAACTCACGACCGGTGAGATCGAACCTGAGCCAAAGTCGGACATTTAACCGACCGAGCCACCCAGGCGCCCCTCACTCATTCTTTTTTCCTGTTTTTTTGTATTTGTAAAATGCTCATTGATGCTTAGTATAAACATCAGCTTCTCTCTTATTTATTGTTACTGTCATTCCTGGTTTACTCTGAAGTGTCTATGATGCATCTGGTGAAAAAAAGCTCTCACTGATTTCGTGGAGTGCTTATGACAGCGTGCCAGGCTACTGGGTCTGCGTTGTCCGATGACACGTCTCTAGGAGCCCACGTGTAGTCATTTCCATTTGAATTAGTTAAGATTAAATAAAAGTAAAAACCCAGTTCTTCCCCTGCACTAGCCACATTTTCCATGCCCAATAACCGTGCTCAACTGTGCCATGTTGGACGGGTCAGATTACAGAACATTCCCATCTTCACGGAAAGTTCTACCAGATCGTGCCATATTGTGCCCTCCTGTTTCTGCTGGGCTTTAAACTGGATGCTGTAAGGAGGTGGCCCCAGCAGCCTTGGAATTCTCTCCGTTTGTGCCGTAGGTACCAGACTGAGCTTCAGTCTGAGACGGCCTGGGAGCTGCTCTGACCTCCGGATCCTTTTTGACTTGTGTTTTAAGGGGTCTGGGACTCTGGCCTTCAGGCACAACATCATCGTTCTGATTCCACCAGCCTCACGTCTGGCCTCTTCCTGTCTGTCTCCTCTCTCCCAGGTGATCCGCCAGCTAATGAAGAAGGAATTTACCCTGGAGTTCTCCCGAGACCGGAAGTCCATGTCTGTCTATTGCTCCCCGGCCAAATCCCGGGCTGCCGTGGGCAACAAGATGTTTGTCAAGGTCAGAAATCAGAATGTGCCCCGGTCCTCCTCTTCTTCCGAATCCCGAGGCCCTCTCCTATCCCTGCCCTCTGTCACTGTGCCCTGGAAGAAAGACAGTAGTCTCTGAGAGCCATTCTGGTCTCCTAGGGTGCCCCTGAGGGGGTCATCGACCGCTGTAACTACGTGCGAGTTGGCACCACCCGCGTGCCGATTACAGGGCCGGTGAAGGACAAGATCCTGTCCGTGATCAAGGAGTGGGGCACCGGCCGGGATACCCTGCGCTGCCTGGCCCTGGCCACCCGGGACACCCCCCCGAAGCGAGAGGAGATGATCCTGGATGACTCTGCCAGGTTTATGGAGTACGAGGTGAGCAGACGAAGCCTCCCGTCACCCCAGAGTCATCCGCCTCACCCCTGCACCGCCCCGGTCCTCTCCTACTTCGCACGGGCCCTAGAATCGCAGGACAGGACCTAGAATCTGAAAGAACCTTAGGAATCCCCTAGTCCAGTACTACTTTGCTTGTGATCATGGACCCGTGTGAAGTGAGGCGTGGCGCTTGCAGCCAGAACAGAGAGCCACTCGGTCACCAGGCATTCTCGGTTCTGCCGATGTGTTTCTAGCTGAGGTATTCCTGATTCGAGAAGCAGGGCATAGACCTGAATTCTGGCGCAAGCACCTTATCTTGCAGTGGACTGGCTCTCTCAATAGCACCAAAGTCCACTCCCTTCGTTTTCCAGACTGGACCCCTTGGCCCGGCAGGTAGCGTGGATTTGCTCAGAGCTGTAGACTGAGTGAGTGGCCCTCCTGAGGGCAGAAGCCACTGTCCTCCCAGCTCGAGTTCTTGCCCTGAAATGCACGCGGTCTGCCAGCGACGACGGGCTTGGCGGCGTCAGGCCTGCAGGCGCACGTGTGAACAGGGAGGATCTCTTGCCCCTGGGCTTCTGAGGCGCCCCTGGGATTTACACACCGGGCCCAGGGTCAGCTTCCTCCCCGGCTCATTTTCCGAGTCCTTCCCCAACCCCGTCGCTCTCTGCTGTCTCCCCAGACGGACCTGACATTTGTCGGCGTGGTGGGCATGCTGGACCCACCCCGCAAGGAGGTCACGGGCTCTATTCAGCTGTGCCGGGATGCCGGAATCCGAGTCATCATGATCACCGGGGACAACAAAGGCACAGCCATTGCCATCTGCCGACGAATCGGCATCTTTGGGGAGAACGAGGAGGTGGCCGACCGAGCCTACACCGGCCGGGAGTTTGACGACCTGCCCCTGGCGGAGCAGCGGGAGGCCTGCCGTCGCGCCTGCTGCTTCGCCCGCGTGGAGCCCTCCCATAAGTCGAAGATCGTGGAGTATCTGCAGTCCTACGATGAGATCACGGCCATGGTGAGGGGACGGCAGGGCTGCGCGGCGGGGCCCACGTGCATAGGCGAGGAGCAGTCTGCACAGAGTCCCCTGAGATGATGGTCTCGAGAGCTGGGGGCCCCGGGGGACTAAGCGGGGGCCCTGGCCAGATGCACAGGGGAGGGTCAACCCCGGAGGAGGGGTGTGTGCCAGGCTTCGCGTCCCACCTTCGCTTTCTCCCCTCAGACGGGTGATGGTGTCAACGATGCCCCCGCCCTGAAGAAGGCCGAGATCGGCATCGCCATGGGATCCGGCACCGCCGTGGCCAAGACCGCTTCTGAGATGGTGCTGGCCGACGACAACTTCTCCACCATCGTGGCTGCGGTGGAGGAGGGCCGCGCCATCTACAACAACATGAAGCAGTTCATCCGCTACCTCATCTCCTCCAACGTGGGCGAGGTGGTCTGGTGAGCGGCCAGGGAGGGCACCGCGGAGGAACCCAGGGCCCGGTGGGGGTGGGGGGCGACCCCAGGTCCGGAGGCAGGATGGACGTGTGACCCCCTCCTTCTGGCAGCATCTTCCTGACCGCCGCCTTAGGACTGCCTGAGGCCCTGATCCCTGTGCAGCTGCTGTGGGTGAACTTGGTGACAGATGGGCTCCCGGCCACAGCCCTGGGCTTCAACCCACCAGACCTGGACATCATGGACCGGCCTCCCCGGAGCCCCAAGGAGCCCCTCATCAGTGGCTGGCTCTTCTTCCGCTACATGGCAATCGGGGGTGAGCAGGACGGGACCCCACAATCCTTCCCAACCCTCCGGGACACCTGCTCCCTGATGCAGCCAACCCGAGGGGCCCTCTTCCTCGACCAGCTGTTCATGGCCAGGAGCCCTCCTGACGCCTCCCCTCTCCCGTCTCTATCACAGGCTACGTGGGTGCGGCCACTGTGGGAGCGGCTGCCTGGTGGTTCCTGTATGCAGATGACGGGCCTCATGTCACTTACAGCCAGCTGGTAGGGAGGACAGAGGCGGGAGGAGGGTGAGGAGCAAGAGGGTGGCGTGGAGGCTTCTGTGGGATCCCAGCTCCTCAATCCTCCCCCTGCAGACTCACTTCATGCAGTGCAACGAGGAAAACCCCGACTTTGAGGGCGTGGACTGCGAGGTCTTTGAGGCCCCCCAGCCCATGACCATGGCCTTGTCTGTGCTGGTTACCATTGAAATGTGCAACGCTCTCAACAGGTGGGGCCTGCCCACCCACCCCTGCCACCTCCCACAGGCCACCGTGTCCTCCCTGTCCTCTCTCCACTCACCACTGCTTTCTTCTGCTGCCCCCCTCTGCCTCCACCCGGCCTCCGCCTCACAGCCTGTCTGAGAACCAGTCCCTTCTGCGGATGCCGCCCTGGGTGAACATCTGGCTGCTGGGCTCCATCTGCCTGTCCATGTCCCTGCACTTCCTCATCCTCTATGTCGACCCTCTGCCGGTGAGCCTCCTCCGCCAGGGGCCTTGCTCTGCCCCTCAGGGAGCCTTCCTAGGCTGGGGCACTGACGGAGGAGGGCGTCAGGCCCGGGTGGTTCCTCCCGGGGCTCTGGGCTGTCCCCTCCCTCCCGAGGGCAGCGCTGGTCCTCACCACCCCTGCCTGCCCCTCCCCCGCCCCCTCCAGATGATCTTCAAGCTCCGGGCCCTGGACTGCACCCAGTGGCTCATGGTCCTCAAGATCTCATTTCCGGTCATCCTGCTCGATGAGCTCCTCAAGTTCATTGCTCGGAACTACCTAGAGGGTAAGCCACGCCCCCCGCCTCCGCACCCTGTTCGCCCCTGGTCCCACACGGCCCCTCCCTCTGCGCTGCAAAGGCGCCTGCCCCCCCCCCCCCCACCTCCTTCTCAGCTGGGTGCTCTGCCCCTTCCCCGGGCCCCGACTCCCCTGCACCTGTGCAGGCACCCGCAGCCCCCTTAGCCCTCTTGGCCCTCCGCGCCCACCCGCGCCCTCCGTAACCGTCTCTCTGTCCTCTCTGGCCATAGGATAACCCGTTTCCCCCTCCTCCATCTCTTTGAACCGTGTCACAGGTATCGCCCCCCTCTCTCCCTCGCCCCTAGCTGCTGTGCCCCCCCGCGCGTCCCCCTCTCCCCCTCGGTGGCGCCTGACGTCACTTGCGCTCGCTGCTCCACCTGGAGCCCCTGCTGCCACTGCCGCTGCCAAGCTTCCGGGGCCGGGCGGGCTGCTGCCCTCACTGTGAGGTCGGCGGCGCCCCGCCTCGGGCAGCTCGGTGCGTGCTGGGCTGCGCTGCGCTGCGCTGGGCGCTGAGCTGTCTGCCCGGGCTACAGTGCTGGGGGGGAGTGGGCTCTGGGACACAGGTGAGTCCAGGGGGCTGGGGAGACCCTCCAGGTGAGTGTGCCAGGGGCCGGGGGACACAGAGCCCGGGAGGGACTTTTCCCCTCCTCTCCCACCCCCTGCCTCATCCTTCCCTTTCTCCTTCCAGATCCAGAAGATGAAAGAAGGAAGTAATCAGTCCTTTTTGCCCCTTCTTCCCCGCCCTGATAGTGACGCATCTTCAGGCAGAGCTGTGGCACAGACTCCCACGTGCCCTCCCTGTCCCCCCACCCCCAACGTTTTTCTGTTTATAAACACCATGGTCCCTTTCACTTTTCCAACCCCCTCAACAACCCACCTTCCCTCCCTCCTGCTCTTGGAAAACCTCCCCTCCCCAACCCCACGGGGGCTCGCAGGGACAAGGCGACGGACTGAGCTGAGCTGCTTATTTATTGAAAATAAATGACAGAAAAGTCTGGCCTTGCCTCTGTGCACATCTTGGGGCCTGGGTTGGGCCCCTGGGGACAAGCATCTTAGTGTCATGCGGTCCAGAGAGCAGCTGCCCGTCCCGGGGTGCGCGGGTGGAGGGACCCGTGGCCACGCGCCAGAGGCCCCCAGCTGCCGCTCACAGCTCGGCTGTGCGTCGGGGAAGCGATGTGGCTATTACTCTGGCTCAGGAGACGGCGGCAGGAGGACCAGGACCCAGGAGGCAGCATGGCAGCCGGGAGGCCGCAGGGCTAAGCCTGCACCTTTGGTTCCCGGAGGGGGCTGGGACTCCACCCGGGTGTCATCCTTGGGGGCAGGAGGCCAGCCACCCCTGGGAGGAGGCGCTAGAGAGACAGGGAAGCGGCGGCCCCGGCACCTCACCCCTAGGCTTGGAGAGGATGAAGACACTATCCCGAGACCCCCACAGCCCAGGCCTCTTGGTTCAGGAGTGGGGAAAGGCAGTCTCCCCCGGGGTGGGTGGGTGCTAGCCCCTCAGGTGTCCTTGATGTCCCTGATGTCCCTGAGGGGCGCCTCATCCATGATGCTGCGCACTTGCTCCAGACTCTCGGCCTGGCGGATCCGTTCTAGGCGCACCTGTGGGGCCCGGCGAGGCAGGAGAAGGGTGCTTGGCGGGGAAACGTAGCCCCCGCCCCCCCTGCCAGCCCTCCAAGGGGCGAGGGCCCGGGACCGGTACGCCCAGGCGCCCCATCTTCCCAACCCACAGTGAAAGTGGGTCCAGGGGAAGAAATGGGTCCTGACAGAGTGGCCTGATGCAGCGCAGGCTGGGCAGGTGGGGCTGACACAATATGCCACACGTGGCATGCCAGTCTCTGGGCCAAGGACTCCACGTGTCCAAAGACAGACGCACACGGCCTTCAATTTCTTTTGGGCAATAACTCAGAGGAGAGGAGGACGCCGGCCTCGGGAAGAGGAAGGGAACTCCCCTAATTGGAAGGCTGTCCTCGCAGGATCTAGAACAAGCCACCTGGATCATGCCAGCCTGATGGGAAGGGGACACACTGTACCTGCAGGGCCTGGGACAGTCGTACAAAATCCCTCTGCACCTGTTCACTGGTCTCGAGCTCAGCCTGCAGCCGCAGCACCTTGGCCCTCTGTTCTGAGAGGAGGTCTGTGAGCTGGGCCTGGGGGGACAGGACGCAGAGCTGGGGCTGGCACCAGATGGGACGGCGTGCGGCCAAGGAAACAAGATGCCTGGCCAGGGGTGCCCCTTCCACACCGTCCCCGACCCTGACCTCTTCTGTGAGGCCGGAGCCCGGTGGCTACCTCGGGGCCTTCCTGCCACCCGGCCTAAAGGCGACAGAAAGGGCGGGAGAGGCCGGCGGGGGTCTCCACGCTGCCGCCCCTCCCGCCGTCACGGAGTCTGGCCCCGGAGTCCAGCCTCACCTTGCTCTGTTCCTGCTGGATCCGCTCCATCTCCGTCCTCAGGCTGCACAGGGAGGCTGGGAAGTCAGGCAGGGGCCGGACGTCAGGCCCGCACCCTCCCTGCCCTGCCCCCCCCACCGCCCGGGCCAGGCTCCAGCCCATACTCACCCTCCATCACCTCTGCATGGAAAGGAAAAAAAAGAGAGGTCAAGGCTTGTTCTTACGTGGTCTCCTCTCTCTCCCCATCTGCTGCCCGGGTGCTCCCCTGTGGGGAGGTCAGCCTCCCCGGGGGCGAGGCCGGGGCGGCTCCCCTCCTCCGCCCTCACCTGTCTCCTCCCGCTGCACCCTCAGCTGGCCCTCCAGGCTGGCCCTGGCCGCAGTCTCCTCCTCCAGCGCCTCCCGGAGCGTCACGATCTCAATCCGGAGGCGCTCAGCCTCGTGCTCCCGGGCCTGCTGCTGGGCCCGCGCCTCCTGCCTCGTGTGGTGCACCAGCTGCTGCAGCTCCTGCAAGGGAGGCCGGTCACCTGCCCGGCGGGCCAGCAGCCCGACGGGGACGGGGCGGGGAAGGGGACAAAGGAACGGCGGGAGGGAACTGAAAAGGGGAAAGGACCCCCGTGGCCGCTCCCAAGGAGAGCGGACGGACAGAGCCGGCAGTGAACACGTCACAGCGGCCACACCGCCAGGGCTGGAGGGACCCGCCGGCACGGCGCTGAGGGAAGAAAGTTCCCGAAAATTGCCTAGAGCGGGACACCGTTTTGTAATGCTCGGAAAACAAAAGCACTGCGCTATTTGGACAGACGCGCATGTAGAACAACAAAAATGATACCAAAAGAGAGCAAGAGAACGACAGGGGATCCACCAGGATCTCAGAGACACTGAGAGTCCCCCACAGTCCCATGGGGACACCCAGTTGTAGGATTACCCTCAGTTCAATCAAAGGTCAGGACGGCAGAAACAGAACCCAGGGGCTTACGGGGGCGCACGGAAGGAGGCAGAGGCCGTAGCTCTCAGGGTGGGCAAGGGTTCCGGGTGACCTTCAGGTTCCTAATGAACTCGGTCCACAGAGCCACGCACAACTTGGCGAACACAGTCAACGAACACAGCTTGGTAATAAACCAAGATGACGATGAATTCAGTTTTGTGGCTCTCACTTCAAAATAACAAACCAGGGGCGCCTGGGTGGCTCAGCCGGTTAGGCGTCCAACTTCAGCTCAGGTCGTGATCTCACAGTTCGTGAGTTCGAGCCCCACATCGGGCTCCGTGCTGACAGCTCGGAGCCTGGAGCCTGCTTCAGGTTCTGTGTCTCCCTCTCTCTCTGCCCTCCCCCACTCTCGCTCTGTCTCTCTCTCTCTCTCAAAAATAAACATTAAAAATTAAACAACAACAACAACAACAACAACAACAACAACAACAGTCAAATCACTGCCTCCTTCACGTCAAGCGCTCTGCAAACTCATCTTCTCTTTACACCGAGGCTGGGAAGGGGGTATGGTCCCAGGCCAATGCTCTGCTATGCGTGGAGGATAAGGGCCAGCAGGGTGGCCCCCGGGCTGTCAGCACCCACACTCCCCTTACCGGCACCAAGCTGGGCAGTGACTCCTCGTGACCCTCATCCTGCTCCAGGCCCCGGGGGGCTGAAGACAGCGGCTGCTCGGCCCGGAGTCCTTGGTTTTCCTCAGTCAGCCGCTTTACCTCGTGGCTCAGGCACTTGTGTGATGTGGCCAGCTCTGCCTGGGGATGCATAGTCAGTAGGAGGGGGATGAGGGGGATGAGGGGGACAGGGTGTCGCCAGAGCCCCGTGAGGCCAAACCCTGACCCCCCCCTCCTGACACCCTCTGCTGCTGAGAAAGGAAGAAGCACCCTTTATTAAGTGCCTTTGGCGCCCAAGCGTCTTATACACTCTTCTTTTAATTTTTTATTTTGAGAGAGCGTGAATGGGAAGGGGCAGAGAGAGACAGAGAGACAGGCAGACAGAATCCCTAGCAGGCTCCGCACCATCAGCACAGAGCCCGATGTGGGGCTCGAACTCACAAACCGTGAGATCACGGCCAGAGCCGAAATCAGGAGTCAGATGCTCAACCGACCGAGCCACGCAGGCATCCCCTTTATACACCTGCCTCGGTGGCTTGGAGGTCACAAGTGGCGGGCCACCTCGAGTGTTTTATTTGGTCCGTACTTTTTTTTGGTTGTTTTTAAGCTTCAATTAGGTGCCAACTTTAGGGGCGCCTGGGTGGCTCAGTCGGCTAAGTGTCTGACTTCAGCTCGGGTCATGATCTTGCGGCTCATGGGTTCGAGCCCCCTGTCAAGCTCTGTGCTGACAGCTCGGAGCCTGGAGCCTGCTTCGGATTCTGTGTCTCCCTGTATCTCTGCCCTTCCCCCACTTGCGCATGCACACGCGCGCGCGCTCTCTCTCTCAAAAATAAACGTTAAAAAAATTTTTTTTAATTAGTTGTCAACTTTAAACGTCAGGAGACAGCACGCAAATACCCAGGCTTCTGGCTTCTCTTGACAAATCAGAAAACCTGGCAGCACCGAGCCCGCGTTCCCATGTGGCTCCGGTCACAGAGCCGAGGGGCAGCGGCGCCCTTTGCGGTCCTCTCGGCTCGGCCACAGCGCGCCTTCCTGTCTACACCTGGCCCGGGAGAATCATGTACGTTTCCCGGCTGGGCTCGGGGAGTATCCGGTTCTGCAAGCCTTGCTTTTAAGCCGCACGACTGTGCACGCCAGGTCCCACCATCTCGATTTCAAGGAGCCGAGGCAGAGGCTCCAAGCTCGTGGGGTCGGCTCAGGATCACCGAGCTGGTGCGTGGGGGGCCCCGTGCGAACGCAGAACCCTTGCTCTGACCGCAGCGCCCGGTGCCCTGGAAACCCTCGGCGCGCCCGACCGACACCAACTCCAGGGCACAGCCTGAGCCGCCGGGGGGCGGGGCAGGACAGGTGTCTTGACCTTTCCACGTGCCCCTCTCGGCCAATCCCCGTCACGCTCCTCTCCCTCGTGCCCGGCCCCCAGCCCTCACCATCTGCAGCTGAACCCGCTCCTGGGCCTGGCTCACGGTCCCCTGCAGGGTCCGCAGCAGCTGCTCTGAGTTCTGGACCTGGGCCAGGAGCACTTGCATCTGTGGGTGGAAGGAGGTGAGGGTGAGGTCGGGGCCGGGAGGCAGGCCGCCGCCGGGGGGGCCCTGCCGGGGCCGCGGCAGAGCGGGGCCCACCTGCTTGGCGCAGTCCTCGTTGCTCCGTCTCAGACCCTCCTGCAGCTCGTCCCGCTCTCGGCTGATGCTCTCCAGGTCCTTCTGCAGCTGCCGGCCCTGCCACGGATGCCGGCCTCGGTCTCAGCCTCCGAGCGGAGGCCTGCCCTCCTCACCATGCCCCTCGGGCCTGCCTTCTACATCTCGGTGGGGTGAGGGGGGGGGGGGGGGCGGGCATCTCTCAACCGGCCAGCCTGCCTCTGTTGCCTGAGCCCCAGTTCGAGCTCCAGGGGTGGACACAGGGGGTGCCCGGGGAGCGTCCGGGGAAGGGGGAGGTGGATGCGAGCGCGTGGGCAGGCCGCTCCGCCCCCTCCACTCACCTCCATTTGCAGCTGCTCCCACTGGTTGTCCGGGACGAGCTGGTAACCAGGAGGGGGCAGGTAGATGCCCTCGGGGACCAGGGTGCCCGTGGACACCAGAGAGGCGGTCTCTTCCTGCTCGGGGCTCAGGCCCTGGCGGCTGCGGGGCAGGGACGTGCTGCCGGCCCCGCCACCGAGGGAGAAGGAAGAGATGGAAGCGCTATCGTCACAGTTGTGGGCGAAGGCTTCGGCCGCCGCGCCCCCGTCTCCACTCAGCTCCTCGAGAGGCTCCAGCGGGGGCGACGGGTCCCGGGACAGGGGCAGCAACTCCGCGGAGCCGTGTAAGGAGGGGGGAGGCCGGGGCCGTCTCTAGGGGAAGGGGCAGGGAAGAGGCTGGGGGGCCGGGGTCCTGCGGCGCCCCCTCTTCCCGCAGCAACCCCCCGGCCGCCCCCTCACCTGGATCTCTTGAATGAGCTCCTCCGCCCTGAGCAGCTTCGCCTTCAGCTCCTCAATCTCCTGCTCCATGGGCAGCACGATCTCCCGAAGCTTCTCCGAGTCCTCGTGGGCCTGGAGGAAGGGAGGTTGGGCAGCAGCCGTCCCCCTCCCGACTACTGGACCCCTAGGGTCTGTTCTGAGCCTTCTCTCCAAGCTCGTCAGCCCTTCTAATCCTCCCAAGAGGGTGCCGGGCCTCCCCATTTTAAAGAGAAAAACACAGAGGCTCCGGGAGCTTATGCGACTTGCCCAGGTCACACGGCAGGTAAAGAAGCCAAAGTCGCGACTATCTTCCTGGTGCCCACTCGCTCATTCTCTCCTTCCCCGACATCCATTTTCAGTTGTTTCTTTTATCACAGAAGCTTGCATTTATAGTTGGGCGCGTGCCCTAAATCCTACAACACCATCCACATTTCTCACCTTCCCTGTAACTAAGCATGGCCACTCGACCAAGTTCCAGCAAAGGAGATGTAAATGCAAACTTCCAGGGCAACTCCTTAAAGGGAGAGGGTGGGCTTTTCTTTACTCCTCCCCCTCCGCCTCGCCGGGTAGAATGTGGACATAATGGCTGGCACTCCAGCAGTCATCTTGGGCCATGAGGCAATAAGCTACCTACGGCAAGACAGTAACCTAAAAGGAATCTGGGTTCCTAGTGACCTGTTGACCTGGCATCAGTCCTAGAATGTCTACCTGTGGACTGTAAGGAAAATAAATTTCTATCTTATTTCAGCCACTGTTGGTTTGGGTTTTCAAATTTCATCCTAACTTGTACGTCCTTTAGTCCCATCACCCCCACATTGCTAGCAATTTCTTTTTGGTCTGCTTTCAGGTTTGGGATCCTGCTGAACCTGCACAGCCAAGGCAATGGTCTCTGGCCATCCCTGAATGTCACACAGGCTCCTCTATCCAAGTACAGCCAAATCTGAACCACTCACGACAACATTTCTCCTCCTCTGGGCTTTAGGTCACCTACCCAGCTGTCCAAGACTCAAATCTGCCGGTTACCCATCCTCTTCCAATCCATGCCATTTCTGCCTCTTGAATCACTCAAAATCCTGTCTCAAGCAAGCTCAGCTTAACCCTCCAAATCCCTTGCGGGAACAGTTGCAACAGGCCGGGGAGGCCCGCATGGCCCAGACAAAACACTTCGGTCCCATCTGAAGCCCGGGAGTATACGCTGTGCGGATGCCATGCGTTGGGTGGACGACGGCAGGACGCAGGAGGCGGGCCGGGGCTGAACTGCCATGTCTCTAGGCCCCCTGTGCTTCTGCTCGCCGCACCAGGCCTCCACCCTGCAGAGCCCTCTCCCTCACCGCCCTGTGTAACTGCTCCCCAGCAACACTCGAGCACGAGCAGCAGCCTCTGCCTGCAAGCCGTGCGTCACAAGCCTCCTTTCTTGGACTCCTATTTTGATTTTGTCTTTCTACCCAGGCCGGTTACTACACTTCCCGAGCCTCAGTTTCCTCGTGCATGAAATGAGGGAACGATGCGAATTTGCTTTGAAAGATCAGCAAATCAGCTCCCACCCCCTGTTAATGACACCAGTAGTAATGGGGGGGGGGGGGGGCGATGCGCCATAGAGATTAAGAACAAAAACCAGACCGCCTAGACAAACATTTTAGAACCAGACTGCCTAGGTTTTGAAATTCCCACTCTGCTTTTTTTATGCGCACAGCCTGGGGGCCTAGGTTTTGAAATTCCCACTCTGCTTTTTTTATGCGCACAGCCTGGGGGCCTAGGTTTTGAAATTCCCACTCTGCTTTTTTTATGCGCACAGCCTGGGGAGACCCACTGAACTCCTTCAAACCTCACCTTACTCATCTGTGAAATGGGTCTAACGGAGCTCTCTTTCAGGGGAAAGACGGGGTCTGGCCCGCAGTTATCACAGTGCCTTGTGTGTGAAAGCTGTCCTGAAGTGTCAGCTCCCTTCCGCCTACACGATCTCCTTCATTTTGGAAGTAAACAAACCTGGCCAGCCCTCCAGAAAGTGGCAGGGCCAGGACCTTGCCAAGTCTGGAGCCAGTACATGCCACACCCAGAATTATGGCTGGGTGCCCTGCTCCCAACGATCTGCCCGACAATCCCTGTGCCCCGTGGTCACCTTGACTGCCTCAGCATCTTTCTATATCCCGGGGCCGGGGGAGGTCACCCCAACCTTTT
Organism: Panthera leo; assembly: GCF_018350215.1. NCBI lineage: Eukaryota > Metazoa > Chordata > Mammalia > Carnivora > Felidae > Panthera > Panthera leo. The sequence continues at coordinate 18,842,943 of NC_056694.1, forward strand.
CCATCTGCTTCTCCAAGGAGTCCAGGGGGTGAGCCCGGGACAGCAGCTGCTTCAGGCGCCCCAGCTCCCGCTCCTTCTCCTCACAGTCCTGCTGCTGCTGCTGCTTCAGAGAAGTGATCTGGGCTTCATAGCTGCTGATGGAGTCTGGAGGGGCAGGAAGGGCAGCGGAGAGGGAGGGTCAGCGCGCTGGCCCTCCCTGGGGGTGAGGAGGGGGTGCTCTATCACTGCCGCTCTCTGCGAGGCAATTCACCGCAGCGATGGAGACTGTGGGCTCTGTGGACAGACGGCCCCGGGTCGTGAGCCTCTGCGCCGGGGTCCTCTGCCGCAAAGCGGGGACACTACGATTACCCCGCTGGGTTATCAAATGAGATGACACCTGGAAGGTGTTCAGCCCTCCTCCCGGTGCATAACAAATGCTGAAGAGACGATATCTACTCCTGTTAATATGTACCAATAACGATCAACCTCCAACGACAGTAGTACGTTCTTACTCTGGACCAGACTCCGCGTGGGGCTCTGGAACTAGAGAAACGAATCGATCACAAACCCGGACGCCAGAAGCCCACGTTCCGACGGGGAAGGAAGCTGCGGAAATAGTGACAAAGCAGCGGGAGAACATCCCCAAGAAGACCACTCCGGGCTTTGTGGATCCTAGAGCACGGAGCTCTTCACTCCGCCTGCCTGGCCACGAGAGGACACCAGCAGGTGGCGGAAAGAAGGACACATTAGCACAGCACCGGTGCAAGCAGAGGCTCAGAGGTGGGAAAGTAGATGGGGTATCGGGGGCACGGTGGGCATGTCGCAAGAGCTGGGGTGAAGGCCCCCGCAGAGACGTGCTGGAAAGCGGGGACAGGGTGGCAGGGCATGGCTCTTGAGACCGTGCACGCCCTACCAAAGGGTTCGGATTTATCCTACAGGTCAGTGGGAGGTAGAGGTGATGGTGGGTGGAACGGGGCCACTTTTTAATTTTTTTTTTTTTTTTAAGCGTTTTTTAAAAAGGCTTTTTAAAAACCTTTTATGTGAGGGGCGTCTGGGTGGCTCTGTCAGTTAAGCGTCCGACTTCAGCTCAGGCCACGATCTCACAGTTCATGAGTTCGGGCCCCGCGTCGGGCTCTGTGCTGACAGCACGGAGCCTGCTTGGGATTCTCTCTCTCCGCCCCTCTCCGACAAAAAAAATAAACTTAAAAAAAAAAAAAAAAGTACTTAACTCAGAGCCTGGCCCACAGTAAGTGCTCAATAAACGTTAACTAGGATGATGATCGTGACCGTGACAACTACAGGTGTGCCCCACTTTTCAAAAGTTCACATTATACCACTTTGTTTTTACAATAATCCTACATTACTACCTGCTTTTACCAGGAGAAATCAAAGATTTTCACTTTTACAAAAAATAAACAAATAAAACAGACAAAAAGTGAAAACAGCGTGTAGTGTTTGTTTTACAGGGATCCGTGGCAGAGGCAGCACATATCCGGAACAGCAAGAGTGGCCCCAGCAAGCTCCCAGGGCACTACACTCAGCCTCTGGGGGCATCAAAGCTTCGAACTGTGTCTATGGTCACCCGTGCTTTTATCTCCATTTATTTTGGGCATTCATTAGCCAAACGTCTCCTACAGGATCAGAAAAACCTGAGGGGGGCTATTTTTTGGGTCTGGGACCACTCGAACAATTTTCCACGTCAATTAATGGTAATTGTTTCTTCACTTTACATGCTATTTTGGCTTAGAAAATTTCCATTGGAATACTCTACTTTTATATAGTGGGGGAAACCTGTATTATCATATTTAGGACACCCTTGGTTTCTCTTATACAGACAGGAAGTTTTATTTTTTATTGTTTTTAATGTTTATTTATATTTGGGAGAGAGAGAGAGAGACAGAGCATGAGTTGGGGAGGGGTAGAGAGAGAAAGGGAGACACAGAATCCGAAGCAGGCTCCAGGCTCTGAGCTGTCAGCACAGAGCCCGACACGGGGCTTGAACTCACAAACCGCGAGATTATGACCTGAGCCAAAGTTGGACACCCAAATGACTGAGCCACCCAGGCACCCCTCTTTTATTTTTTACTTACTTATTTTTTTTAGACGTATTTATTTTAGTAATCCTATACCCAACATGGGGTTCAAACAACCCTGAGACCAAGAATCACATGTTCTAGGGCACCTGGATGACTCGGGTGGTTAAGCGTCTGATTCTTGGTATGGGCTCAGGTCATGAGCTCACAGTTCCTGCAATCAGATCGGGCCCTGCGTTGGGCTCTGTGCTGAAAGCACGGAGCCTGCTTGGGATTCTCTGTCTCCTTCCCTCTCTGCCCCTCCCCAACTCGCTCTCTCTCCCAAAAGAAATAAATGAACTTCAAAAAAAAAAAAAAAGTCACATGTTCTACCAACTGAGTCAACCAGGTACCATGGAAGTTTCTTTTATTATTCTTTAAACAATTTTTTGATATTTACATTTCGAGAGAGAGAGAGAGCACAAAAAAAGGGGGACACAAAATCTGAAACAGGCTCCAGGCTCTGAGCTGTCAGCAGAGAGCCTGACATGGGGCTCAAACTCACGAACCACGCACGAGATCATGACCTGAGCTCAAGTCGGACGCTTAACCAACTGAGCCACCCAGGCACCCATCCAGGTATCATGGAAGTTTCTTTTAAAATAAACGTACGCATGGCGCCTGGGTGGCTCAATCAGTTAAGCATCTGACTCCTGATTTCAGCTCAGGTCATGATCTCATGTTTCGTGAATTCACGACCCGTTGCTGTCAGTGTAGAGCCTGCTTGCGATCCTCTCTCTCCCTCTCTTTCTCTCTGTCCTTCCCCTGCTCTGGCTCCCTCTCTCTCTCAAAAAAATAAGCAAACTTAAATAAATGTATGCAAGTTTTTACAAAACGGTCTATCTAAAGAACGAATACTAAGTAGATGACAGAGTAGGTTGTATGAGACAGCCATGGCACACAGGTGCTATGTGGACGCCTGAAATGCAGGAAGTACGGCCCCAGAGAAGTCTGGAGCCAGCAGTGGTTATTAGAAAAGGAAATGACTCGGTGAGATGGGAATTTTAGGAAGTTTACTCTGGAAGCCAATGTCAAGGCCAGACTATAGAGTCGGACCTGTGAGAAGGCTGGGGCACCATCCAGGGGAGCTGTCAAGAGCTTCACTCCAGCAGGGGCCACAGAAGCAGAGGGGTGGGACAGGGCTGGAGACTATTTCAGAGACTCTGGACTCAGACTAGAGGACAAGGGGGAAATAAGAACAGAGGTTGGCATGGGTGCACCTGGGTGGCTCAGCCGGGTAAGCATCCAACTCCCGCTCGGGTCATGATCTCGCGGTCCGTGAGTTCGAGCCTTGTGCCGCTCTGTGCTGACAGCTCAGAGCCTGGAGCCTGCTTTGGATTCTGTGTGCCCCCCTCTCTCTGTCCCTCCCCCACTCATGCTCTGTCTCACTCTCTCAAAAATAAATAAACGTTAAACAAAAATTTAAAAAAAAAAAAAAAAGAACAGAGGCTGGAAGATCTGGGGCCCGGTGAGCTGGTGCATCTCAAGTACAGAGAATGGGAGGGAGGGAGGGAAGTCTGAACATGTGTGAGACAGTGCAAATGTAGGGGTGCTTGAGGAAGGAAGGAAACCGGAGGGTTAGACTCACAGAGACTGGGCCCAGAGAGGAGTCTGAAGCCCAGGGGCTTACATGAGGCCGGTTCCAGGAACTGAAAAGTTGCTCATCTTCAGGGTTGATCAGTCATCGGTGAGGGACAAGAAATGACACCAGGCAAGGGTACAGGCAGAGGCTCGGAGCTAAAGTTAGTGAAGTCACAGAACTGCTTCTAGCACAGGCAGGACCTCTGTCCAAATCAGAAAGGGGGACCCCTTCCTCTGGGCCCTTAGGCCTGTCCTGTGCTCGGCAGCCGTGCTAACCTACCCACAGCTTATCTACCCCTTTCTTGTCATGCATTTCCCTCTTAGGGGGCCGCCAGGGAGTCTGGGAAGAGTCCTGCCTCACCTTTCAGGATGGCCTGCAGAGAAGCCACCTCCTCTTGGCACTGCCGCTGCACCGCAGCCACAGCCTCCGCCTTCGTGCTCTCGCTCACCTCCGCCACAGCCTTCATGGTCTCCATTTCCGCCAGGGCGCCTGCCAGCTCCGCCCGAAGCCGGCCAAGCTCCTCTGACTCGGCCTCAGCCTTCGCGCCCTCCTGGGAATGGGGGTCCGGCGCTGTGGAGGACAGGAGTCAACTTCTTTTCCCATCACTCCCACGTTCCCCATACCCCAGACTACGAAATCTGCAAGTCCTGCCACCTAGTACCGCAGCCGCGATCCTCGCACCTTCGCCTGGCCCCGCCCCGCTCCCGACCCCGCCTCTTCCTCCGCCTCCTTCTCACCTCGTCGTGCCACGTGCTGCTTGGAGCCCCGCCCACCCACCCCCTTCTTTTTCCAGGCTAGACCCCTCCCTTCCAACGGCCCCGCCCCTCCCCCCCCGAACCCCACCTTTCACCTGCCACTGCCCCGCCAGACCACGCCCCCTCCTCCGGTGGCCGCAGGCCCCGCCCCCTCTCTCTCCCGGCGGCGTGGCCCCGCCCCTTTCTCCAGGCTCCCCTCACCACCCCGTCCCCCGGCTCCGAGCTCGGCCCCGCCTCCGGTTCCGTCGCCCCTCGCGTGCATGGACGCGCCCTCACGTACCGGCCCCCTGTTGCCGTCGCCGGCCATCCTCGCCAGCGACCGCCGGCGCAGCTGCCGCCATCGCCTCCGCGCAAACGGCGGGTTCCAGCACTCCCTGGTGATGGCGCTCACCCCTTCCGGGTCCCCTCGGCTGTTTCCGGATCCGCTCGGCTGTTTCCGGATCGGCCCCGGGCTCCAGGCCCAGGCCGCAGCTGGAGGTTGATTGCCGAGCCTGGGCCGAAGATTTCCGAGCCGGAGCCCGGCCGCGGCCCCAGGCCCCGCCCCTCCCCGCCTTCTTTCCTGGGCAGCGATGTTCGAGAAGGGCGCTTGTCCTTCAAACCCCGAAGTTCTTTCATCAAAGGTCTTCTGGCTTTTCCGCGTGACTTGGAAACTCTGCTCAAGTTACACCTCCTCGGAGACGCCCGCCGGCCTCAGCCTAAAGAAGGCGAAGCTCTCGCGGTGTCTCCCGAGTCCCGCAGCCAGCCCCTAGATGGGCCCCTGGTCCCCTGCTGCCGATGCCTGGCTTACGTTACAGCGAATTGTAATGTACCCCCTGCCTGTACCTCCGCGGCAGGGCTGGGTCAGCTTAACTTTTCTGGGCGCCGGGGTCCCCTTATCCGTTGGAGAAGTCAGAACCTTCCACGTCCCCACCCCCACCTTGATACTCAACCATTAATCCCCTTCTAATCCCCCTCCCCCCTGCCAGTGCCTCGCAAATCCCTCTCCTCCCTGGGCCACTGGCCTAAATCAAGGTCTCTTTATCTATGAACTTGGCCACCGGCGACCTGACATCTTCCCTTAGACGGTGACGGGTGACCGGCAGCTCAAACAAGTGCAGTATCCTGATTCCCGTTCTCCCAAACCCGTTTCTCCCGCTGTGGAGTACATTCCAGGAGCCTCCAAATCCTGGAAGCTCTACCTCCAAAGGACAATATTCCAGAAGGTCTCCCTTTTTTCTTCAGCCCCACCACCTATCTCCCGAACTTCCACAATGCCTCCTAACTGTTCCCCTGTGTCGCCTTTTGGCTCCTTCAGTTAATTCTCAAAGCAATTAGAGTGATCTTTGCAAAACCGATATGTCATCCCTGTTTAAAATCTTCTAGAAAATTACGATTTGAAAATGGGCGAAGGACAGGAATAGACATTTCACTGAGGTCAGAGGTGGGAAATCTATGCATGAAAAGATGTTCAACATCGTTAGCCATTAGGGAAATGCAAATTAAGACCACAAGGAGATAATCACCACACGCCTCCCAGGATGGCTTAATTTATTAAATTTAAAAAGAGTGATAGGGGCGCCTGGGTGGCGCAGTCGGTTAGGCGTCCGACTTCGGCCAGGTCACGATCTCGCGGTCCGTGGGTTCGAGCCCCGCGTCAGGCTCTGGACTGATGGCTCGGAGCCTGGAGCCTGTTTCCGATTCTGTGTCTCCCTCTCTCTCTGCCCTTCCCCCGTTCATGCTCTGTCTCTCTCTGTCCCAAAAATAAATAAAAAACGTTGAAAAAAAAAATTTAAAAAAAAAGAGTGATAATACCAAATGCAGGTACGTATACGGAAACACTGTAGTTCTCTTGCATTCCTGATGGGAAATGCAAACGGTATAGCCTCTCTGGAAAAGAGTGTGATGGTTTCTGGGGTGCCTGACTGGCTCAGTTGGATGAGCATGTGACTCTTGATCTTGGGGTCCCAAGCTCAAGCCCCATGTTGGGTGTAGAGATTAAACAAACTTAAAAAAAAAGTGTGACAGTTTTCTTTCTTTATTTACTTTGAGAGAGAGTGGGGGAGGGACAGAGAGAGAGAGAGAGAGAGGGAGAGAGAATCCCAACCAGGCTTCACACTTCAGCGCAGAGCCAGATGTTCAGCTCAGTCCCACGAACCTCGAGATCATGACCTGAGTTGAAATTGAGTGGGACGCTCAACCAACTGAGCCACCCAGGTGCCCCAGGAATATGACAGTTTCTAATGAAACTAAACATCTTATTTGAACATACCAAGCTGTTCCCCACCTCAGAAGACACCTCTTTGGTGAGGCCTTCCCTCACCATCCTGTCTCAAGTAGGTCCCTCTATCACCTGTCTGCCATTAGATGATTTCTTACCATCTGAAATTGTTTATTGATTAACTTGTTTATTACCTGTCCCCCTTTACCCTTCCAGGTCCCCAAAACTTGAATCAAAGCTCCATGGGGTTGGGAACTTTGTCTAGTCCCTTGCTATTTCGCCAGCACCTGGCACAGTACCTGATTTAGAAAACAAACAAAAAAAAAACACACACACATAGTAAACATTTGGTGAATAAACAAATGAATGAACACTTTCCTTACTGATCTCTCTGGCTTCCCTCTCATCTCCCCTCCACCCTGCAGCCAGGGGGAGTTTTAGAAAATGCAAATCTGGCCAGGTTAGGGGCTCCTGGCTGGCTCCGTGGGAGGAGTGTGAGACTCTTGATCTCGGGGTCATGAGTTTGAGTCCCAAGTTGGATGTAGAGATTACTAAATAGACAAACAAACTTAAAAAAAAAAATCTGGGGGCACCTAGGTGGCTCAGTTGGTTAAGCGTCCGACTCTTGGTTTCCGGCTCAGGTCATGATCTCGTGGTTCATGAGTTTGAGCTCTGCATTGGGCTCTGTGCTGAGCTCCCGTTGGGGTTTTTCTCTCTGTCTCTCTGTCTCTCTCTCTCTCTCTCTCTCAAAAATGAGTAAACTTAAAAAAAAAAAGAGTATTAAAAAAAAATCAGGCCAGGTTAACTCCTGCTTATATATCCCAAGCAGTTTACTGCCCTCAAATTCCCTCTGTGTGTGGCAGAGTATCTTGGGAAGGAAATGAAATGGGGACTATAAATAAGGCTCCAGTCAACTGTCAGGCTTGGATTTTATCCTGAGGCCCTGGGAGCCTTTGAAGGGTATTGAGCAGGAGGAGCACATGACTAATACCAAGGAAGTTCTTTCTGTGTAGAGTGTAGGTAAAGAGCAAAAGATAGAAGACAGCTCACAAAGGAGGCTATTGAATTGGTTCTGGTTGGGAAGGGAAGAGCCCCCAAAGAGGAGGAAGTTGATTCTAGAAATACTTAGGATGAAAATGGACTAGCCCTGGTGACTGAGTGCATGAGAGAGAAGTGAAGAGAAAGTTTTCTTTTACTCTTCCTAATTTCCTTTTGTTGTTTTTGTCTTACCAGCAAAAAACAGTTTACTTGGGAATAGCAGACAATTGCAATTCAGGATAAGCAAGGGACAGCAAAAACTATATGCTAGCCCAGCAAATACAGGAGAGGGATGTTATTTTATGGAGAAGAAGTTGGGAGAATCCCAACTGGGCGCCTGGGTGGCTCAGTTGGTTAAGTGTCGGACTCGGACTCCAGCTCAGGTCATGATCTCACGGTTCATGAGAGCCCCGCGTCAGGCCCTGTGCCGACAACTCCGAGCCTGGAGCCTGCTTCAGAATCTGTGACTCTCTCTCTGTCTCTGCCCCTCTCCCGCTCCCGCTCTCTGTCTCAAAAAATAAATAAGTGTTAAAAAAAAAAAAAGTTGGGAGGGGTTGTATTGAATGAAAATTCGTTGGAGAAAAGCAAGAATTCAGGATGATAATGGTTTCTCTTTGGCTGAGTTGCAGGGATGGTCGATTTCTTGTAGGAGATGTAATGTACATCTTTTCCTGTTAGGGCCTGTGAGGATGATTCTCTCCTGTGGAGGGTTCTTCCCTTGGGTCTGTAATTGACAACGCTTCCTACAATTGAGGTAGAACGGTTATGGCGGGAGTGCTCCCCCTTCTGGCCTGGTTTCCCTTCATTAATTTTCACATTTTTATGCAACAGATACTTAATGAGCACCTACTAGATGCCAGGGAACAAGCCAGTAAAGATTCCTGTTGTTGAAGAGTGAACAGCCTGGGGCAGGAAGTAGTTGAGAGATTAACAAATAAACAAGCGTATTTGGGAATTGGGGCAAACGCTGGGAAAAAAAATAAAACAGGGGTGTGAAATCAAAGGTACCTGGAGGGTCAGGGAAGGCCTCCTTGAGGAAATAACATTTGATCTGAGGCCTGAGGGATAAAAAGGAGCCAGTGAAGTGAAAAGCTGAGGAGCGATCAGGAAGGAAAGCGGCAGGTGCAAAGACTTTGTTTGGAGCGAGGGACAGAGTAGTAGAGGGTTGAGATGGGAAATGGAGGCAGGTGCAGCCTCACTCAGACTTTGGAGGCCATGGTGTGGAGTGTTTATTTTGGTGTGGAGTGTTTATTTTAGGTAGAGGAAACACCACTACAGTGTTCTTTTTTTATATATATGTTTATTTATTTGGGGAGACAGAGAGCGCAGGGGAGGGGCAGAGAGAGAGAGAGGATCCCAAAGCAGGCTCTGCACTGTCAGCGCAGAGTCAGACGCGAGGCTCGAACCCATGAACCGTGAGATCACAGCCTGAGCTGAAATCAAGAGTCAGATGTTTACCCGACTGAGCCGCCCCGTCCCTATGGTGTCCTAAGCGGGAAAGTGCAGGGGAGGCAGCTGGAGAGCTAGTGAGGAGCTAGCGAACACGGAGCCTTCTCACCCTCTCGATTCCCCAATGCCCCACTCTTCCCCCTCCTAGCCACCCCAACCCGACCAAAGGGAAGTGGGGCCCTACCAGCTGGAGGGTCCCCTGGGGTTCGCCTGAAGCAAACAGGAAGCTGCCGCCCAGCGAGACGAGCCTGGGAACTGGCAACTGAGAAAGCAGGTCTCCTGGGTCCCTGGCCCCTTTCCCTGAGTGACTGCAGAGTGAAAGTGGAGACACAGCCACGTATACAGAGAGACAGATAGCTGGAGGAAGAGGAAAGGAGGGGAGAGACGGGGTGGGAGTGGGGGCAGAAGAACAGATTTATTAAGAGTTAGGATTCCCGAGTTCTAGGGCTCCCTGTGTGATCTCAGGCAACACCCTGCCCTTTGGGGGCCTCAATTTCCCTATTTCTAAATGGGTTCCTTCCATAGCTGAAGCAGGCAGGGGCTTCCCAAGTTCTTCCCCAGGAAGCAAAGGGGCACTGATCACCAGTCATCTCTCAGGACCGCTGTGCGGGAACTGCAGTAGCAACCTGGCACCCGCCCTTGGCCGCTGGCTGATGCTGACTCTCACTAACTGAGGGCCTACTATGCGCCAGGCGAAAAATGCGGCACGCATGCTGTCCTGTTGCCTCTTCACAAACAAGATTTTCATCGTGCTATCACTGTCCCCAGTTTACGGAGAAAGAAACTAAGGCTTAGATGAATGAAGGAACTTAGCCAAGTGGGAGACGGGGAGGATTCAAAGTCAAGTCTGCCAGATCCCAAAGTACGCGTGACGGGCCAGCTGTACAGAGTGGGAAGGAGGCCCAAGGCGTGTCGGCTGAATGAATGAATGGGGTATGTGTGTGAAGGGAAATGATTTAGAGCCTGAGGTTGAAGGAGGGAGGGGGAGAAGGAGGGAGCCCCTAAAACTGGAGCCGCTTAATTCAACAAATATTTATTGGGTGCCGGCGATGTGCCAAGACTGTCCCAGGGCACTGCGCATTCAGTGGTGAGCAGGACCAAGTCTCTGCCTTGAGGGCTTATACTCTAGTGGGAGGAACAGAAAGGGATACACAAATAAGCTCATTTCACATGGTGCGAGGTGTCGGGATGAAAATAAAAGTGTGTCAGGGTAGAGACAGGTTTTGTGGGTCCGGAGGGGTGCCAAGGGAAGGGGACTGGAGGCGTGACCACCCCTTCCTCCCCGGGGGGTGGGGGGGGGGGAACTGCCTGCCCGCCTGCCCGCCCCCACAGACACTCATGGTTCAGTGCCCCCCAGGCCCCCACCTGCCCCCAGCATCCACCGCGCGGCCAAGCTGGGTGCCCCGGGGAGTCTGGCCGCCATGCCACCTCCTCTTCTCCTCTTCTTCCTCCTCTTCCTGACCCCTGAGGGAGTCAGGCCCCAGAAAACACTGCTGGTGGAGGCTAAAGGTACGTCCAAAGGGTACAGATGGAAGGAGTTGGGGCTGGAAACTTGGGCCTGCCAGGGTGCCCTTGACCAAGTAACTATCCTCTCTGGGCCTTCATTTTATTATCCGTAAAACTCAGAGAGGGGTCGGAAGGACTCTGAGCTCATCCACTTCCAGCTTGTGGGGTCGCTGGGTTATCACCCAGTGTGAGGAATGAAGGGGGCTAAGAGTTCCCCTCTCTCTCTCTCTCTCTCTCTCTCCTCAGAGGGAGGCAAAGCTGAGCTGCCATGCCTCAAAGGTCCCTCAGATGGTCCCCCTGAGCAGCAGGCCTGGTTTCAGGGGGCTCAGTCAGAGCTGGACCCAGGTTCACAAGGCCTGGGCATCCAGAAGGGGCCCCTGGGCCTCCAGCTCCTCATCTTCAACGTCTCTGACCAGATGGGGGGCTTCTACGTGTGCCAGCTGGGGCCCCCTTCTGAGCAGGCCTGGCAGTCTGGCTGGACAGTCAGCGTGGAGGGCAGCGGTGAGGTCTGGGCTAGGGCAGGGAGGGGTGGATGAGAAGAGGGAGGCCCCACGGATGGAGGATGGTCCGGCAGTGAAGACAGATTTGCAGGGAGGGGTCGGAGGGTCTGCGGGACAGGCACGCAGCTAGTTTTAGGTGGCTCCTAAAAACTCCTGTGGCTTCGTGACTTCCACCCTGAGCTGTTCCAGATGTCTTTCACTCTTGTCTGTCTCTGAGTTCCATTTCTCTCTCTGGATCTCTCTGGGTCTTTGTCCCTCTCTGTCTCTCTTCCTCTCCTGGATGTGTCTGTATCTGGTTCTGGGTCTTTTCCCAGGGGAGCTGTTCCGCTGGAATGCTTCATACCTAAATGACCCAGGCTGTGGCCTGGGGAACAGGTCCTCAGAGGGCCCCAAGCCCTCTTCTGGTTACCCCACAAGCTCCCAGCTGTACGTGTGGGCCAAAGGCCACCCTGAGATCTGGGAGACAGACCCTGAATGTGCCTCGCCCAGGGGCAGTCTGAACCAGAGCCTCAACCAAGGTAAGGTGCTGGGGAGATGCCAGGAAGCGGGGGTGCCAGGGAGGCGGGATGGCGATTGGGAACCGGAGGGTGTGCAGGGAGGAGACCCCAAGGATTACACTTTCCTAGCCTTGGCTCTCCCTGCCCCAGACCTCACCGTGGCCCCTGGCTCCACATTCTGGCTGCCCTGTGAGGTGCCCCCTGCCTCCGTGGCCAGAGGCCCCATCTCCTGGACCCTCGTGCGCCCCAAGAAGCATAACATCTCATTGCTGCACTTAAACCTGAGGGAGGATGCCCCGGTCAGAGAGATGTGGGTCCTAGACACCCTCAGGGGAGGGGCTGTTCTGTTGCTGCCCCAGGCCACCGCTCGAGACGCTGGCACCTATCATTGTTACCATGGCAACATGACCATCGAGATGCAGCTGAAGGTCACTGCCCAGTCAGGTAGAGTTTCTCCCAATTGTGGGGCACCCGTGTGGGGCTACTGGGAAGAACTGGAAGCCAGTCGACCTTGGCGCCCCAACCTGAGAGCTAGTGCCAGGCTCATCCCAAACCCCAGCTTCCATACTGAACACTGATTCCATCTCCCGTCCTCCCTTGTTTCCAAGTCACGACTTTTCTGGGTCGTCTCCTCCTACTGGTTGCTCCTTCCCACAAGCTTTGACAGGGTCCTCCTTCCTCCCCAATCCTCACCGTTGGAGCTCTGAGGCCTCTTCTTACACCGTCAGCACCCTCTCGTCCTGGTCTACCCATTCTTCCTGTTTCCCTCCTCTCCTCCCATGGGTCCTTAGGCCACCGTGCCTTAGTGACTCGATTCCGGTTTCCATACACCTCACACCCAGCCATTTCCTGGAACTGCCATTCGATGTTCCATAGACACTGCAGGCTCAAAAGACACAAAGCCAAACCCCACATCTTCCTGGAGTGTAGTCTTTTGGGTGTCCCTGTGTAAGTGAAGGGCACTACCACCTGCCCACAGGCCAGAGCCAGGAACCTGGGTATCTTTCCTTTTCCTCACCCATCCATCAACCCAGTCACAAGTGCTCTGCCCATTCTGTCCCCCTTAATACAATCCTCCTGTGGTACCCCAACCACAGTTCTCAAACTCAGCCTCAACTTTCACTCCCATCACACTGTGGCTTCCCACCTCTGACCCTGTGAACTTGACTCTGTCCTTCACTTTGAAAATGACTGTCCTTAACATGCTCCCCTTAATCCTAACATAGAGTCTAACTATAGTCATGGTTTGTTCAATAGATACTGCCCCAGGCCCCATGTCAGGCTCTGGGGCACAGTCTGTGACCTCAGAGGGAGGGAGAAGAGCTCTCCTTGTAGCTTGTGATTTTGAGGACCTGTGTCTTGCTCATGTTCCCAAGATTTACGGTCCTTTGAGGTCCCGAGGCTGGGAGGCAGGATGCCAGCCTGGGGCCCTCATCTCATACCTGCTTCTCCCTATCAGTAAGACACTGGCTGCTGGAGGCTGGTGGCTGGAAAGTCCCCGTTGTGCCATTACTTTATCTGATCATCTGCCTGGGGTCCCTGGTGAGCTTTGTTCATCTTCGAAGAGGTGAGTCATGTCCCCCAGCCCATCTGCCTAACCCACCCCATCTTCCTCAGGACAGCCAACACTGGCCAGTCTGACAACCAACCATCTTTCTCCCCTCGCATACCTTCCCCACAGGCCTCCAGTCCTGTCCCCAACTCCTCTAACCGCCCTCCAAAGTTACCGGGCCCCTTGGATTTTGAAGTCCCATCCCCTCCATGGACCCAAGTGGCCTCCCCGGTGCCCCGCCAAACTTCACCCTGCCTCCTCTGATCACTCCTCTTAACTCCCACCAGCCCTGATCCTCAGGAAGAAAAGAAAGCGAATGACCGATCCCACCAGAAGGTAACGATGCGAGCGCACCCGCAGTCTCCCATTCCTGCACTTTTGCTTTATGCTTTGCACTTACTGTTTCCTCTGCTCAGCATGTCTTTCCCCCTTCTCTACCGCTGAAATACTGCCCAAGCTTCAAAGCCCAGCTCCAAAGCTACCTCCTCTGTGAAGACCTCCTTGGAGTGATCCCAAACCCCTCAATAGGCTGTGCCAGAACACAGGAGCTAAACACAAGTGGCTACATCTTATCTTCCAAGGGCCTGGCCTCACTGTGCAACTCCTCTTCCTTCGCCAGGTTCTTCAAAGTGACGCCTTCCCCGGGAAGCGGGTCCCAGAATCAGTACGGGAACGTGCTCTCCCTTCCCACGCCCACCTCTGGGACGGGTAGGAGGCACCGCCCACTCTCTGACTCCAAGCTAGAACCCCACCCATTTTCCCCGGTCACTCCAATCCCCTGAGGGCCCGGCCTTCCCGAGCTCCGAGCGCCGCCTTCAGGAAAAAGCCCGCCCCCGGGCGCGGGGTCCCGCCCAGATCGGAGCCCCGCCCCTAGCGCCGTGGCCGTACCCCAGGGCTAATAGCCCCGCCCCCAGGACGCGGGCCCCGAGGTCCAGTTCCGAGAGCCGCACCTCCCGGGAGACGTAGGCCACGCCCCCAGCTGGCACAGCCTCCAGTGCCCCGCCGAGCCCGCAGCTTCCTCTCCTTTGCCCAGCCTCGCAGACCCTTAGCCTTGACCGCCCCCATCTCTTTTCTCCCGCCCCGTTACAACGTTCCTCCCGCCAGGACGCGCCCTAAGGTGGGCTGCAGGCCTGGGGGCCGCCGTCCAGTCGTACGGAAACCCGCGCAGCGACGTACAGGAGGTCGGAGCCGCGGGGCCCCGGAGCCCGCCACCAGCAGGTGATTGCGGGGCTGGGCAGGGGTCCCCACGTGGAGCGTGTGGGAGCGGTCTGTGTCAGGAAGAGTGGACTGGGGCCTGAAGGGGGGGGGGCGGGGGCTGTGACTCGGTTCCCACTTGTGTCCCCAAACCCCAGGCCCAGAAGAAGAGGAAGGGGAAGCCTATGAGGAGCCGGACAGTGAGGAGGGCTCCGAGTTCTACGAGAATGACTCCAACCTCGGGCAGGACCAACTCTCCCAGGGTAAGACTGCGCTCCCCGCGGCTGCCCCACCTCCTCAGCGGCGGGCTCTGGGCCCTCGCTGGACCCCCTTCCTTCTCCACCAGATGGCAGCGGCTATGAGAACCCTGAGGACGACGCCTTGGGTCCCGGGGATGAAGACTCCTTCTCCAGCGGTCAGTTGGGGTCCTTGCGGGGCCTCAGCGACTTGGGAGGACCCAGAGGGCTGTGGCGCCCCTACAGGGCAGGAGTGGTCTCTGGAGTTCTCTTTTTTTCCTGCAGCAGCCGAGTCTTATGAGAATGAGGATGAAGAGCTGGCTGAGCCAGTCGCCAGGACAGCAGGCATGTGTGAGGATGGTCAGGGTAATGTGGGTGTGGGTGTGTGGGGGGTGACCTGGAGGCCAGCAGGAATAACTTCCTTCTTCCTTCTCTAGACTTCCTGAGCCCCCATGGGTCTGCCTGGGATCCCAGCAGGGAGGCAACCTCTCTTGGTGAGAAATGGCTAGGGACCCTCCTGCCTTGCCCAGATGGGGTTGACTTGGCCTCAGCGCTGACTCCACACTCAACCTTGACCTTGACTCCGACCCCGGGCCTAATCCTGGTCTTAGATGGACTCCTAACCTTAACCTCCACCCCAATCCTGATCCCAGTATTTACCCCATCCCCAACTGTGAACATCAGCTCTGATCCCAATCCGATTCCAGCCTGGATTTTGACCTCCACCTCACTGCAGCCCCAGCGCAAACGGCAGCTTTGACCCCAGTTGTCTCTACAACCTCCTCCTCACTGTGACTCTGACTTTGACTTCTTCCGGTTGGGTTCTTGACATGGATTATAATCTAATCCATACCTGACCGTAATCACTCCTTCCTAGTACCCACGGATCAAGCCTTCCACCTTGCTCTGCCTCTCAGATTCCCTCTGTATGTCAGGCCGCACTTCCCTTCCCCAAGCCCCCAGCATGGCGCTAGGCCTCCCAACTCTCCTGCCCACGCAGGGTCCCAGTCCTACGAGGATATGAGAGGGATCCTGTATGCAGCCCCCCAGCTCCGCTCCCTTCGGGCCCAGCCGGGTCCTAATCATGAGGAAGGTGGGTGCTTCTCCTGCTGTCCCTGCTGTCCTCTGAGACTTACCCCCTCCCAGTCTACTCTGTCTCCACCTGTACCTTACTCCTCCCGGTCCTAATCAGATGCAGACTCTTATGAGAACATGGACAATCCCAATGGGCCAGAACCAGCATGGGGAGGAGGGGGCCGCATGGGCACCTGGAACACTAGGTGATTCCTTCCAGGTGAGCTGGGAAATGCCCTCTAAGGAAGGGGGAGAAAGCGGGGGAGGAGTAGGGGTGGATGTGGTTCTCGGGGAGGGAGAGGGGAAAGGTTTCCCGAGGCCTGGGGTTCAGGGGAAGGGCTCCTGGAACCTCCTCGTCACCATCTCTTCTACATAGCCTGGGCCTCCTTAGGCCCCCGAGATCCATACTGGATTCTGAAATCTGGGACCCCAAGCAGACAGTGTCGACTTCTGGAGCAGCGTTGACTCGGATGTGTATATCTGTGTGTGTGAGCGCACGTGTGTGTGTGTGTGTGTGTGTGTGTGTGTGTGTACCAATGAAACTTTGGCTCCCTTTACTTACTCCAAATAAATTCAGTGACTTCTAATCCTATGACGTAAATGCCCTTGTATGGGAGGGGGAGGGAAGGTGACGATGTGTGTACTCCCCTCTCGAATCCAGCAGAGGACGGAGAGCTGCATCCTGGGTACGATGGGGCCTCTTCCCTCCTGTGATTTGGCCTGCATCTGTTTAGCCACCATTCATTCAGCAGCTGGGGGTGCCCAGTGAAGAGAAAGCCATCCAGGAGTTGGCAGTCATCGCTGACATGTACTGAGCATCTCCTGGGGGGCCCGGGTGGCTCAGTTGGTTAAGCGTCAACTTCGGCTCAGGTCGTGTGATCTCATGGTTCCTGAGTTCGAGCCCCGCACTGGGCTCTGAGCTGACAGTTGGAGCCTACTTCAGATCCTGGCTCCCTCTCTCTCTGACCCTCCCCTGACCGCACGCACGCTCTGTCTCTCAAAAATAAATAAACATAAAAAAAAATTTACTGAGCATCTCCTACGTTCCAACACCAGTTAACTATTTAATCCTTAAAAGTATTTTTTTTAACGTTTATTTATTTTTGAGAGAGCGTGTGCTCCTGTGCGCACACACACGGGCACACAAGTGGGGGAGGGACAGAGAGGGAGACAGAGGAGCCCCGTGCCAGACTGGAGACCCAGTCCCTCTCCTGCTCCAGAAGGTTCAATGTGCTATAGAAGACTGACTAGAGTTTTCAGTCCTTACACACTTTATTGCCAGAATTTCGCTTAATGTACCCATTTTTTTCTTCGCAATGCCCTGTTATTTCGAGACCGTCTTCCTTCTTTATCTCTGAACCTTTACAACTTACTTTCTGTGTGTTAACACTATTCTGTGCCATGCATTGTGCTAATAAGTGCTTTACAAATAGCATCTCATTTTATCCTTACAACAATCCTTTGAGGGAGGGACGCTAAAATTATTCTGTTTACACCTGGGAAGCCTGAGTCATGGAGAAATTAAATACTTCCTGCTAACTGACCTTAGGTAACTTACTTAAGTCCAGGGACCCTCAGTTTCCCCGACTGTCTAATAGCATTAGGGAGGGGGCATGGTGTGGTTACCATTATCTGTATACTGGGTTGAATTTCCCCGTGGTGATGTCAAGGTCTCTTTGACTTCTTCATGTTTCTCCTGAGCTTCCTGGGCCCCACTGCCGGGGGGCCAGCAGTGACTTTTTCCCTCCACTGTCTGTTGGGTGACTTGCTTCCATTCTGCATCCCAGAGCCCGTGGGTGGATTTTTTTTCTGTCTTCTGTGCCCAGCCCTTTCTCAGCTCCTGGTTTTGGGCAAGCCACTGAGTTTCCTTTCTCTGCTGTCCCTGGGGCCTCAGCTTGACCTCTGTCCCCATGTGGGTATGAAAACCCCAATCCTAGGGATCTCGGTGTCCCCGTGGAGTGCTAGACTTCAGCCACCTCTCAGCATTGTGGCTTTGATTTCCTTCTTTATTTCTAGCACCAGGAAGATTGTGTTGCTGTTGAGCTCAGATATCTATTTTAAAAAGAAGAAGAAGGCGTGCCTTGGTGGTTCAGTCACTTGAGCATCTGACTTTGGCTCAGGTCATGATCTCATGGTTCATTAGTTCGAGCCCCAAGTCAGGCTCTGTGCTGACAGCTCAGAGCCTGGAGCCTGCTTTGGATTCTGTGTCTCGCCCTCTCTCTCTGACCCACCCAGCTCACACTCTGTCTTTCTCAAAAATAAACATCTAAAAAAATTTTTTTAGGGGCGCCTGGGTGGTTCAGTTGGTTAAGTGGCCAACTTCAGCTCAGGTCATGATTTCGCAGTTCGTGAGTTTGAGCCCCACGTTAGGCTCTGTGCTGATAGCTCAGAACCTGGAGCCAGCTTCAGATTCTGTGTCTCCCTCTCTCTGCCCCTCCCCTGCTTGTGCTTTGTCTCTCTCTGTCTCTTAAAAAATGAATAAACATTAAATTTTTTTAATAAATAATTTTTTTTAATTAAAAAAAAAAAAGAAGAGGGGTGCCTGGCTGGCTTAGTCAGTAGAGGACGCAGCTCTTGATTACGGAGTTGTAAGTTTGAGCCCCATGTCGGATGTAGAGATTACTTAAAAATAAAATATTTAGGGGTGCCTGCGTGGCTCAGTCGGGTGAGTGTCTGACATCAGCTCAGGTCATGATCTCATAGTTCGTGAGTTCGAGCCCCACACTGGGCTTTGCGCTGATAGGGCAGAGCCTGCTTTGGATTCTCTGTCTCCGTCTCTCTCTGTCCCTTCCCTGCTCATGCTTTCTCAAAAATAAACATTAAAAAAATTAAAAACAAAATCTTCAAAATAAAAGCAAACTTCCTGTATCTTGCATAGTATATGTTTGGAGTGTGGGAGGTGGGATATGTACCTCCAGCGTTACCTGGGTTTCCATTCTGGAATGGAGTTTCTGTGGCAAAGAAAAAAAATGCAAGAATAAGAAATCCAGATCTAGCTCAGCATTCAAACACCCACCTTACCCTTCAGTCAAAGGAAGCTCTCCAAATCGCCATAATCCCCACCCTTCCCTATTACCTTTCATCCACCCGCTTCAGTCCATTGAACTTTCCTGCCTGTGCCTGAAGCATTCGAGCACGTGACTCCGGGTAAAAACATCCTGCCTTCTTGAGGGCAAATCCATGCCGGGGTCTTCTTTGTGCCCCTGGTGCCTAGCCGGGAGACGGCAAAGATCAGGAGCTCCAGAAATAAGTGGGGAAGGAGGAGTGAAGGGACAACGCAGGAAGCCCTGAGATTCAGAGCGCACAGGCTGGAGCCACTCCTGGGAAGTGTGGACAGAAGTTGGGAAACAGAGGAGTGCCACTTCTAGCCCAGTGCTCCAGAATTAGACCATCTGGTCTTTTTTCTTTTTTTTAACTTTTTAAATGTGTATTTTATTTATTTTGAGAGAGAGAGAGAGAGAGAGAAAGAGTGAGCGCAAGCAAGGGAGGGCCAGAGAGAGAGGGAGAGAGAGTGAATCCCAAGCAGTCTCCATGCTCAGTGCAGAGCCCGACGCGGGGCTTGAACTCATGAACCTTGAGATCGTGACCTGAGCTGAAATCAATTTCAGATGCTTAACCGGCTTAGCCACCCAGGCACCCCTGGACTATCTGTTTTTGTTTTAAGTTCATTCATTTATTTTAGAGAGAGAGAAATAGAGCAGGGGAGGGGCAGAGAGGGAGCGAGACAGAGAATCCCAAGCAGGCTCTACGCTGTCAGCACAGAGCCTGACGGGAGGCTGGAACTCAGGAACCGTGAGATCATGACCTGAGCCCAAAGCAAGAATGGGACACCCAACAGACTGAGCCACCCAGGCGGCCCCCCTCCTCTTTTTTTAAAGTGTCAGACTATCTGGGTTTGCACCCTAGCTCACCCCTCTCTAGCTGTGTGACGCAAGCTCTGTGCTGTGGTTCGGAGGTCTGTAAAATAGGGGTGATTTTACCTACCTTAATGTGTCTTAGATGTAAAGCTCATGACGGTGATATAGCAAGCACGCTGAATATTAGTTTATTATGATTCGGCATTTATTAGGGGCCTACCGTGTGCCCGGAGCCAGAGGGCACCAAGATCGTTTTCACGGGGGCTTCCTCTGGTGTAGGGCCTTGCCCAGGAGGAGGTCACACTCCAAAGCTTCTCCATATCCACAGGACCCAGTTTTTTGGCAGGGGCTGGACCACTTCTAGCTCTTGAACAAGGTTTGAGAAGAAGGAGGCTTGAGGGAAGTTCCAGGTCCTCAGGGCTACCCTCTGCCTCCCTAGTTTGCAGTGGCTCTCGAGGTGGGGCTCGAGGCTGGCCGAAGGGTTTCTGGTGCAATCTCTGTGCCCTCAGCCTGGCTACCAAGAATGGCTGAAGATCTCCTGGGACTGCGAGGTCCTTGGAGTCCCGGCTACTGGGTCCGAGGTGCCTTTGTCCCCTGGTAGACAGCACCACCTGCTGGGTGTGTGTTTGTGTCTGTACTGTGTGTGAGGTGTGGCGCGGGTGAGGCGTCAGGGGCCATACGGTTGGAGGTGATGTGGGAGGTGTGAAGTGTCGCATGATCCAGGAGTTGCCAGTAAGGTAGATGTGTGGAGCATATGTAGCTTCCGAGGCGCATGATGCTGTCGGTGGGTGTGTTGGTGTGAAAAAAACAAAACTCTTCTTCCAACGCAGAAACCCCCCACCCAGGTGATAGAGACAGAAAACAGACTTTATTACTGGAAGCATTAAACCAGAATGGTATGTACATTACAGGTGTTAACCTTAAGAATAAAACCGTTGGGGCCCCCGGGGGGCTCCGTCGGGTGAGCGCCCGACTTCGGCTCAGGTCATGATCTCACAGCTCGTGAGTTCGAGCCCCGCGTCAGGCTCTGTGCCGACAGCTCGGAGCCTGGAGCCTGCTTTGGATTCTGTGCCTCCGTCTCTCTCTGCCCCAACCCACTCGCATTCTGTCTCTGTCTCTCTCAAAAATAAACATTAAAAAAAAAAATTTTTTTTTAAAAGAATAAAACTGTTAAGGGCGCTCATCTGACTCTTGATTTTGGCGATGGTCATGATCTCAGGGTCATGGGAGCAAGCCCTGTGTTGGGCTATACACTGAATGTGGAACCTGCTTGTGATTTTCTCTCCCCCACTTCCTCTGTCTCTCACCCCTCCCTCGTGCTCATTCTCTCTCTCGGTCTGAAAAAATAAATTAAAAATGAGAGTAACAGTGTCAGTTATTTTTTCCCAGCAGAAATAGGTTTATTCAGGAATAGCAGAGAAATACTACTTAAGACTTGTAAGCTCTGACAAAATTATAGGTAAGGCTGGAGAGGAACCGCTGCTTTATAGAGGAAAAGAGGGGGCCTTGGGAGAATGGCTGTTATAAACAGAGTCCATTGGACTGAACTGGGGGTTCCAAGCATAGGGGCTTCTCATTGGCTGAGTTGTGCCAGTCTCACATTGACCCGGGCTCCTGCTGGGTGAGGAGAAAATCTCCTGCTGGGTAGGCTCTTGCCTCTTGCAAATACAACTTAAGTCTCTTGTTGGTTCTGGAAAAGGCTGTAAGGAGTGGTAGGATATGAGAGCTCCCCCCCTCTGGCTTCCCAACTTCATTTTTTTTTTTTTTTTTTGTAAGCTCTGATGAGGGATAAAACAGAAAATGTTCACCTTTAGCCCGGAAGGCTGATCCAAAGCCTACATAATTCTGATGAGGCTCAAATACGTGCTGGCTGCTATATTCTTTTTTTTTTTTTTTTTTTTTTTTTAGTTTATTTATTTTGAGAGAGAGCGTGAGTGAGCACACACGTGACCTGGGAAGGGGCAGAGAGAGAGAGAGAGAGGGAGAGAGAGAGAGAGAGGGAGAGAGAGAATCCTAAGCAGGCTCCACACTGTCGGCAAGTAGCCCCATGCTGGGCTCGGACTCATGAACCGTTAGATTATGACCTGAGCCGAAATCAAGACTTAGAAGCTTAACTGACTGAACCACCCAGGTGTCCCATGGCTGCTACATTCTTAAAGGGTCTCATGACTGCCTGTACAACCTACCCATAGTTAACATCGAACTGAATGATAAGAGAAATCTTGAGAGGTTTATGAGTAGAAATTCAAAGAAAACATTTATGATCTAATACTTGGATGTCCCCTCCCTCTTGAGCATTAAGCATATAACCACCAGCTTCACACAGCAAAAGTGCAGCTCTTCCTGCCCAAGGGTCTTGTCCCCTGCTATAATAAAGCACCTCTTTGCACCCAGAATATCTCAAGAATTCTTTTCTTGACCTGTAGGCTGGTGGCCCCACATCAAGTTCTACGACCAACCGTGGGGCTTGAACTCAGGACGTGGAGACGGAGAGTCACGTGCTCTACCCGCTAAGCTGGCCAGATGTCCCCCAACTTCATTTTGAATAAGGTGTTTTTGTTGTTGTTGTTTTCCTTCAGTTTCACACAAGCAATTCTACAGGTAGCCAAGCAGGTACAACCCCTTATCCTGTTTTCAAGGTAAAAATTTCAAAATCCACCGTCTTTAGTCCTGTCTAGTTCATCCTAACTTTATTATGGTTTATTGGCTTATATCCAGGGGAGAAACAAGCTTCTCGCCTATTACTGACCTGAGGTAGTTTAGTATATCATAGCAAGGCCCCCACCAAAGTGAGGCTGTTAATCCCTCTCCCAGGAACTGGGAGATCTCGATCTATCATCTATCGCTAGGGGAGGTTTGCATTTCAAAAAGATGGCTTTCAGCTCCCGGGAGTCCTGAGTTTTGAGAATTGCAAGAGGCTTATTTAACCACAATAGAGATGTACAATCATTTTACAAGGACGAAGAAAGAAATTCTGAAACAAACGTGGGAGAGAGGGAAGTCACACCCCTTCTTTTCAACAGGGAGAATCAAGCCTCTCATTTTTCACTTGGATTTGTCCCACCAGGTGTTGTTTTCGAGGCGTGTTGTGCTTAGGTGTGTGCTGCGGACGGGTGTTGCGCGAGGGCGTGTGTTGTGTTAACATTGCGCGTGAAGCCCGTCTGTGGGGGCCGTCGGGTGTGAGGGAGGGTATGTGTGATATGTGTGATGTGGGAGGTGGTTCAGAGTTGAGTGGCGTTGCAGTGCTGGGCCGGGGTGTGTACCGGGTGGGTTCTGCACGGAGCAGGGGCGCGTGTGTCGGGGTGGCGATGAGTGGAATTAGCCCACAACGTAGTTGCGGGAAACGATAACGGCGATAATGGAGAGGACTAAAGCTTGGTTCCGCGGTTTCTAAAAATTCGGAGGCCGTCTCCCTTCACTTTGTAGTCGGAGGGCTTGAGGACTACAATTCCCAGGATGCCCCGCTCGCTCACCAACCAGGAACACGCGTCGATTTAATGGGCGGGCCTGGAGTGGGCAGGTCAGGAAGAGAGGCAGACGACCAATGGGCGAGCCGGAACGAATCGAAAGCCACGCTGATTGCGCCGAGGCTGATTGGAATCTTTGGCGCCTTGGTTTCAGTGGTGGATGCATGATGGGCGGATGTAGCGACCAATGAGAAGGCGGGGAGGAGGAGCCAGGGGGTGTGGGCAGGGAGAGGTGTTAACTAGCAGGCGGTTTACCCAATGAGGAGCGCAGGTCGCTGAAGGGGGCCGGGCGAGGCGTCTAGAGGCGGTGGACTGTGGTCGGCTGGTGTGTGCCATGGCGGAGCCGGTGAGGAAACGGGGCCGCCGATCCCGGGGCGGCGGTGTCGGCCGAGGGGCTCGCGGGTCCCGGGGCGGCCGGGGCCGGCGTCCTCGCGTCCCTCGGTCTCCAGGCCGGCCCACCCTGGACTCGGTGTTTGTGGACTTGGTCAGCGACAGCGACGAAGATATCCTGGAGGTCGCAACAACGCGCAGCGCTGCGGACTCGGTCGAAGTCCCTCACCCGGAGCCCCCAGTGCCGGCTGCCCCCCGGGACGACAGCGACAGTGACAGCGAAGGGGCGGACGCCCCGCCCGCCGGAGCCCCGCGGGCCCCGGTCAGGCGGCGGCGGCGGCTGCTGCTGGATCCGGGGGAGGCACCGGTTGTTCCAGTGTACTCCGGGAAGGTGCAGCGCGGTCCCCGGGAGGGCTAACGCAGAAGGGCTGGGTCTAGGGACTGCTCAGATTAGGCTTCTGGGATTGGTTTTGGGGGACTAAACGGACGCGGGAGTTGGGGCCTTGGAAGCAGAGAGATGCAGGGTTCCTGAGGTTTCTGCAGTTTGGAGAGGTGAAGAGGTTTGGAGTGTGTTAGGAGTTTGGGATTCCCGGGAGCTGGAGTGTCAGAAGCAGAGAGAGGCTAAGGGGCTGGGATCCCTTATGCTTCTGAGAGGGGCTGGCAGGACCTGGGGCTGGGATTTGGGGCATGTTGGGTTTTGAGGTTGGGGCCCATTGCTAAGGATCCAGGAAGCTGGGGTCATGGAAGTTCAGAGAAGACTGGGGACTCCAGGAAGCTGGGTCCCCTGGTGGGAGGGTGAGCTAGGAAGCTGGGATTCCCCAGGATTTCAAGGTAGCAGGATGGCTAGCAACCTAGTAAGAGCGTAAAAGAAAAACTAATGCCTTAGGGAAAGGGCTTGTAGCGGTAAGGGTACTCTAATTTGGATCTTGTGGAAGCTGGGCTCCTAACTCGCCCAGAGAGGACTTGGACTTGAGAGCTGGAGGACGGGATGAGTCATCCTGTTTCCCTTTCAGTAGAGGGAGGACTTGGGACTGATTCACTTTTGTCTTTACAGGTGAAAAGCAGCCTTCATCTCATCCCAGATCACCTGTCCCTCCTGAAACTCTGCCCTCCAGAAGCTGAGGAAGGTAGGGGCAGACTTCCAGAGAGGAGCCCAGTGCTGGCCTCTCTGAGGAAGCTTCCTGGAGTTTACATCTCTGCGGTTTATTATTATTATTTTTAATGTTTATTTATTTTTAAGAGGGAGAGAGAGCGTGAGCAGGGGAAGGGCAGAGGGAGAGGGAGAGGGAGAGGGAGACACAGACTCCGAAGCAGGCTCCAGGCTCCGAGCTGTCAGCACAGAGCCCGATGAGGGGCTCAAACTCACAGAACATGAGATCATGACCTGAGCCAAAGTCGGATGCTTAACTGACTGAGCCACCCACGGACGCCAGAAATTCCCAGGCGCTCCTGCAGTTCATATTTTTCCTGAGGCTCAAGGGAAAGGCATGACTCCTTCAACCTAGCCAGACAAAAGCTTCTGTCCTGAAATGAGATGAGCGTTAACCAAGAGGCACAGAAAGGGCTGTCAAACTGCCCTTCCCCCAACCTGATAGGCACAAGAGTGTGCTAATCTCCAGATTTCTAGGCCATCTCCAGAGATTCTGATTCTGTATTCCTGGGGGCAGGGGAGGAGGAGGGGTTGAGAATCTGTAACATCGTGGTACATCTGCAACAAGTTCCTTGGGAACACTCTGGAGCCAGCATGGTGTTCTTTGAATCTTATCAGAACTGGTCCTCCCTCAGTGATGTGATGTTTTGCGAACCACCCAAAGGCAGTGAATAGGAGTCAAGTTTAATGAGGAAGGGATCCAGTGGGCAAATGCAGACCTTGGGCCAAGCCTTCTGTACCGGCAGCAAGTATGGTAGGGTGATCAACAGCTGATTTAGGAACCAGCTGGCCTGGGTTTGAATCTCAGCTCTACCTTTTCGTAGCTGTGCGACCTTGTTTCGGCATCAGAAAACTAGGGGTAATAGTGGTCCTACGCCAGAGGATTTGGGTGAGAATTAATTAGAGAGTATACATAAGGAGCCCTCTCTTGGGCTACATGTATGGTTAGGACAGTACCTGGAACGTAGTCGTGCAAAGGTACTTCTGTCCTTGCTGCTTCAAATGTAGGCCCAGGTGCGCCAGGTGTCTCCCGGGAGCTTGGCAGAAATGCAGAATCTCATGTGTCTACCGGCTGCCACATTTATCGAGGACAGAGTTGCTCAGCCTTGACCTTACTGACATTTGCACTGAGTAATTCTTTGTGGGGACCTGTCCTGTGCATTGTAGGATGTGTAGCAGCATTGTGACCTCTACCCATCAGGGGCCAGCGTCACACACTCCGACTCCCTCCGCCTCCTCATCATGACAACAAAAATTGTCTCGAGACATTGCCACATATCCCTTGGGAGGCAAAATTGCCTCTGGTTGAGAACCACCGATCTAGGATGCATTATCATTGCTTTGTTTTTGCAGTGTTTATTTATATGGTTAATGATGATCTTTGGTTAATGGCAAACAAATGAAAAAAGAGCTTCTGTGTTCTAGAATAAACCTCTAGTTTCCTGTCATAAGGAGTTGTAGTTAAAATGAGTGATTAAAAAAAGATACTAAGTATTACAGAGATATGACAAAATGTGGTAATCATGCTCACATGGAAGAAATTTGAGAAACATGGGCTCAGAGGGCCTGTACTGCTCCGTACCTCGTTCCCTCCCTGCGCCATGCCGCCTCCTGCCCCTACCTACGTGGTCTGTCTATGCCCATCCAATCCAGTACAGGAAGAAAATAAGAGGAACAATTAAAAAAAAAAAAATCACCCTTTGCCAACATCTGGTTTGAAGTTTGTCCTGTCACATACATGGTAGTATGTGCATGTGTCACAAGGAACACGTGTGTATTAAGTAAATAACATATTTCCTAGATCGTGTGTATTTTATATGTGGGCGGCATGTGATCAAAAAAGGAGATTAAGTTAATCATAAGTTAGTTGGAGTGGCCCACCTTCCGATCGTCCCCACTTCCGTGCCGGCTCGTGCCTTAGCATGAGGTTCAGACACCTCCGCTCATCGTTTTCTCTGCACCAGGCATTTCCCTGTGACTCCTGCCCCTTGAGCACTTCCCCAGCATTATTGTGTGTGTGTGTGTGTGTGTGTGTGTGTGTTTCTTGGGACCCCTCAGTCTCCAGCTTTCTCAGGACCTTGTGAAGCCCCTGACTTGCCTCTCCTTGGCCTCTCGCCGCCCTCTCTTAGCCTACCCCTTCCACTTGTCCTCCTTTGTTCCCAGAGGCCGATGTGGCAGATTGTAGCAGTCCGCATGCTGAAGATGCCCCGTTTCCAGATTCGCCCTGGAAGAAGAAGCTGAGGAGTAGAGAGGCAGAAGAGAAGACAAAGGAGGTGTTTCTGTGAGTGAGGCTGGGGCACTGGGACCCCAGGAGCAGAAGGGGAGCCGGGGGCGTGGGCTGAGGTGGGCAGGATCCTTGGGTGGCTCGTGAAAGGGTAAGGAGAAGGGATGGAGGGAGTCTTGAGGCTCAGGGAGGAATGAAGTTGTTTTTTTGTAAACATTTTTTTAAAGTTTATTTGCTTATTTTAAGTAGGGGAGGGGCAGAGAGAGAGAGGGGAACAGAAGATCCGAAGTGGGCTCTGTGCCGACAGCGGACAGCCCTATGGGGGGCTCGAACTCACGAACTGGGAGATCATGACCTGAGTCGAAGTCGGACGCTGAGCCGACTGAGCCACCCAGGCGCCCCAAGGAAAGCAATTTACCTTAAAAAGTAGACATTTTCCTTGCTAATATTTTGGTCCCGTGGGTATAAAAATGATGGCTCAGGTTTTCTCTGACCTTACCTCCCCGTGTCCACCGGATGATGTCACTGGAAGGTGTTCCCTCTTGATAATCCACTTCCCTGCGTTGGTGCCCAGGACCAAGGAGCTACCTCCTTGTAGCTCAAGAGGAGACATATGGGACTGGGGTCCCTTCCTCTTCCTCCGTCCCAGCCCTCGCTTCTCTTTGTAGGTTTCAAGACACCTCTCCTTTGTCTCCGCCTCCTCCGAGAACCAAAAGCAGGAAGCATACTCGGGCACTCCAGAAGTTAAGGTACCAAGGGCGGGGGGCTCGCCAGGGTAGAGAGGGGCGGTTTGGTGGGTGGCCCACCCTGGCTGACCCACCGTCCTTCCTGCACCCCAGGGAGGTGAACAAACGCCTGCAAGATCTCCGTTCCTGCCTGAGTCCCAAGCAGCGCCAGGGCCAAGATCACCAGAACCAAGAGGACGAGGTGGTCCTAGTGGAGGGTCCCACCCTTCCATCGAGCCCCCGGCTCTTCCCACTGAAAATCAGGTGCCGGGCTGATGTGGTCAGGTTGCCCATGAGGATGGTAAGTGCCTGAAGGGCTGTGGGAGAGGGGTCCCCGGAGCTGCCTGTGGGCGAGTGTGGTGTCAGGGCAGAAGGGACCGTGTCTTGCTTTCCCCATCCAGCCAGTGCCCTTCCAGGTTCCCCCCCACCCATGTCTTGAGTTCGCTCTTCCCTTTGTCTCGATTGTCTTTCCCTCACTCTCTCTTCTCCGGCAAACTTCCCACCCACCCTCCAAGGCTCCACTTAAGCCTCCTGAGAAGCTTTGCTTGGTAGCCCCCTCCTCCGTTCCTTCCCTCGGACCCCGTGCTGCCCCTTAGTGCCTGCTTTTAAACTGTGTTAGTCACAGATGTCACCCGTTCACTCTGAGCTCCCCCAGCTTCCTGGTGGAAACGACTATTTTTGTAGGGATGAGCCCAATTCCAAAACAAGAGTGACAACAGAAATAACCATTTATGGAGCAGCAGCGACGTGTCGGGCAAGCAGCGAAGCCAGGCCTTGCGAACACGCAGCCCATGGCTTTTATCGACAGCGCGTCTTACTTTTTTTGTCCCGTGGACACAGAATGCTTTTCAGACGTGTGTTCATTGCCCCCCACCTCAATGAGTGATTTCATCCAAAGGACCGGTT
Source organism: Panthera leo (assembly GCF_018350215.1). NCBI lineage: Eukaryota > Metazoa > Chordata > Mammalia > Carnivora > Felidae > Panthera > Panthera leo. Next base: position 18,871,233 of record NC_056694.1, read on the forward strand.
GCCTGGCTTCTCTTAAATAGGAAGGAGTAGTTGCACTGGCCTGTGCTCCCACACGGCACCCATCAGCCAGAGCTGGGGACAGCTGGCCTGTTAGAGGGGGCGTATGAGATCCAGTTTGCCGCCTTCCCCACCCCTGCCTTTTTCCCTCCTAATCCACGGCTGCTTCATTTCTTTGTGTTACCTCCCCGAACCCCATATGGACGTGACTTTATTCTGTATTTTGCCAGGTAAATCTGTGGGACTCCCAGCTGAGAAGCTCAGCGGGTAGCAAAGGCCAGAAACGTGGGGGGGGGGGGGGGGGGGGGGCACGTCAGGAGGTGGCCTCCTTTGCTTCTTGTCCCCTCGCCAGTCGGAGCCCCTACAGAGTGTGGTGGACCACATGGCCACCCATCTCGGGGTGTCCCCAAGCAGGATCCTTTTGCTCTTCGGAGAGACAGAGCTGTCCCCTACTGCCACTCCCAGGACCCTAAAGCTTGGAGTGGCTGACATCATTGGTGAGAGGAAGGCAGGGAGGTGGAGCCTTGAGGAGGCTTTGGCCACAGGGAGGGGATAGAGGAAAAGGCCCAGAGGGGGCCCTGCTTCCAGTCCCCCCCTTAAGCCTGGCTTCCCGATCCTGCCTCCCACAGACTGCGTGGTGCTAGCAAGTTCTCCGGAGACCTCAGAGATGTCCCGCCTGCTCCAGCTGCGGGTGCAGGGCAAGGAGAAGCACCAGATGCTGGAAGTCTCGCTGTCTCCGGTGAGTGGGAGAGATGGCTGTCTGGGCCCCTCACCCTTTCCTCTGCCGACCGTGTCTCTCTGGTCAGTTACCAGCGGGTGGCTCCTCCCGAGTCCCGAGCACTTTGGGTTCCTGCCCGTCCTAGAGAGTGGGGAGAGCCCACTGTTCAGCTTTGCTCCCCCTCGTGCTGGGAACCTCTGCTCTAGTCTCCCGACTCCTGCTTAAAATGGAAAGGACCCTTGGACGGTAACCAATGAAACAGAACAACAGTGCCAGGCTTCTGAGTGACAGTCCCCATGCTAGAGATAATTAACTTCCCAGTCAGGGTGTTGGTGAACTTCACGGTGACATTGCATGGAAACCACTGTCGTTGCCCTCATTTAACACATAGGGACACGGGTCTAGAGAGGCGGGATAATTTGCAGTGTCTGTTCCTGGGGCTGCTGTAGCAAAACGCCACAAACCAGGTGGCTTAAAACAACCGTATTCTCACACGGTCCTAGAGGCCAGGAGTCGAAGCCGAGTGCTCAGCAGGGGCCGTGCTCTGTCTGAGGCTCCGGGCAGAAACGCTCCTTGCTTCTTCCTGACTCCTGGAGGTGGCCACCGGTCCTGGGCACTCCTTGGCCTGCAGCTGCGCCCGCCCCCTCCCTCAGTGTCTGCCTCTGTTGTCACGGGGTGTCCTCCCTGTGTGTCTCTGCCTGTGTGTTTTCTTGCAAGGATGCCAGACTCTGGTGCCCACCCTCAGCGACTGTGCCCTTGACTTCACCTGATTACATCCGCAAAGGCCCTGTTTCCCATCTGGAAATGGGAAATGGTCACATTCACACTTACCAGGGCCCTTGCCCAAGGTCACACATGAGCTGAGTGGGAGAGCCTGGCCTGCAGCTCGGGCCATCCTCACTCTAGGATCTGGGCTGTCTTCTTCACTGCAACAGATGCCTCCATTGGTAGGTGAGGAGCTTGGGGCTTGCAGAACCCACCTGACCCGGAGCCTGCAGCCTAAGCCTTAGCCTCTGTGGCCCGGTCCCCTAGAGAGGGACCCAGCTGTGCTAGCTTCTCTGTCCACTCACCTTCCCCTCCGTGGGCTCTGACTTGATTTGTCCCCTTTTCCTCTCTGTCCTGAATCCTCTGTCCATCTCTATAAGTTCTCAGCCCCTCTTTTCAAATTCTTTTTTTTCTTAAGATTTTTTTAATTGAAAATTTTTAATGTTTATTAATTTTTTATTAATTGTGAGGTTTTTTTGTTTTTTTAATTTTTTTAATGCTTATTTATTTTTGAGAGAGAGAGAGAGCGAGAGACAGAGCATGAGCAGGAGAGGCAGAGAGAGCGGGAGACACAAAATCCAAAGCAGGCTCCAGGCTTCAAGCTGTCAGCACAGAGCCTAATGCGGGGCTTGAACTCACAAACCGTGAGACTGTGACCTGAGCCGAAGTCAGACGCTCAACCGACCGAGCCACCCAGGCACCCGGTTAAAGATTTTATTTTTAAGTCACCTCTGCACCCAACATGAGGCTCAACCCCTTGAGCAAGCGTCACATGTTCTATTGACTGAGCCATCCAGGCACCCCCTCCCCTCCCCTCCACCCCATCTTTTCGAATTCTTACATCCATTTTTTTCTTCTCTGTCCAGGATTCTCCTCTCAAGACCCTCATGTCCCGCTACGAGGAGGCCATGGGACTCTCAGGCCACAAGCTCTCCTTCTTCTTTGATGGGACAAAGCTTTCAGGCAAGGAGCTGCCCGCTGATCTGGGCATGGAATCTGGGGACCTCATCGAGGTCTGGGGCTGAAACCCCCGCGCCCTGTTTTGACGTGCCGCCTGGACTTGGGGGAGGACAGCTGCCCCTTTTGGCCCTGTATGGGCTTATCTTTAAGCTGAAGCAAAATCTGGCAGCGAACTTTGACCCCCTCTCCCGTTGACCCTGGTTTCAAGCCGTTAGTTACTTGGTTAGTTGTGTGGTTGTTCTTGCCGTCCTGGGTGGACTGTGGCTCCGCCCACTGGGTTTGCTGCGTTCGCAGCCCCCTGGGACACGGGGAAGGTATCCCTCGCTCCCACCGAGCCCCTTTCCTTCCTGGAAATGTTTTTATGCAAATGTTTTTATGCAAGTGCTCCTATTTAGAGCGAGTGGGAATAAACGAGGGGTGGGTGTGGATTCCAGGCCTGGGATGTCTGGGAGCTGGGACCAGCAGTGGCCCCAGGGGGCTAGCAGGTAAAGTTTGAGGCACCTACACGAGTGTGGTTCCCCGGCCTGCGGGAAGATAAATGGTCCAGGCCCCACACGTGCTCACTTAAGCCCAGGCAGACAGGGTCTACTGGATCCTCAGCTTTGGATGTCTTCCTCACCCCAGGACCCTTTATAGGCACCTTCCTGAGGCACACACGTTGTTTAAGACATAGTTGAACACCTCGAGCTCTTTTTGTTTGGATCTCCCGATGCTAGTCCACGAAAGGCTTCTCTGGTTTTACGGCTGTCTCTTCCCTGCTCATGCCAGCCTAAGCACCCATTCGAGTGTGCGGATCGCGCGTCTTTGAATACAAACGCATCCTCGTAAGACGCACTGATGTGTGTGTTGAATACACTTTTGCCGCGTGCGGCAGCGCCGTGCTGTAGATCTCGTGCTGTTTCTTTCCTCACTCAATACGTGGTGCTTGTTCTACGTGGGATTCATCGCTCGAAGGGCTCGTTGGTGTTCCTCAGGGGGCCTCGGCTGCATCTTATACGTTCATGGGTCTCCTTCCGCGCTTGCGTGGCGGGTTCTCCAACATAAGCCCCCAGGATGGGATTACGGGGCGGACGGGTTAATTTCCCTGTGGTTCTACCAAATTTTTCTCACGAATGGCCACGGAGCCTCCCCCTGGAGGGTCCCCGTTTCTCCTCATCCTCACCAGCTCTTGTTACTGCCCTGCTTTCCAACTTTTGCCAGCCCGTGGGGAGGAAAGTGGCGCCGTGTTTCAACGCACATCCATCCGCTCACCGGCACTTCCGGGAATTTCTTCGCACGTGCCCAGCAGCCTTGCGGGCTCCCTTTCTGTGCGCTGCCCTGACGGCTGCCGACGGCTCGCGGACCGGCACTCGTGCTTGATTCTTTAGGGGTGTCCTTCACCGAACAGAAATTCTCAGTTTGGATGTTACGTGCGTGAACTATTTTGTCGTATCATTTGTTGCTTTTTGATTTCTTATTTAAAAGTCGTTTAGATATTTTACATGTTCTGCTCTTGGCTCCTTAGTTTGCCCTTGCACGTTTCGGCCACTAAGTAGGGCTGAGGTCCAGCCATCACACCCCGCTATGCACGTCGGCTGGCCTCTGTTCTGTGTGGGCGAACATTTGTTCGCATCGGCTGATTCCAGGCTGTACCGGCTGCCGAATATTGAATATTACTTTTAAACGATTTGAATTCAACTTCGCCTATGAGATCCAGGTTTTATTTTCATCACAGAATGAGCCAGACTTCTCAGCGCTGTCTACTAATAAAGCCATTAATTTTCCACTGATACGTGGTATAATTCTGACAAAAGTATGTCACCTTCTAAAAACTTCTTTTGTTGGAACGTGGCATTCCTTTGACCTTACAATGTGAGAAAAATAGAAGCCTCTATAACATTGAAATAATCCACGATATGGCATAACTCATTTTTTTCAGATCTTATTTTGTCCATTAATACGTTTGGACACGTTAAAATTGTGTATTCGGCCTTAACAAAATAAACGGGAGTACATTCACCTTGCGTCTCCTTGAGGGTTTCTGTCTTTGTAACCCCCCCCCCAACAGAACCCCCCCACTACAGCCCCTGTGACAGTCCATTAGTTGTCACCTTGCATCCATTGTTACTCCTTCCAGGGTAACAGAGACCCTGGTTTTTAGCAAAGCACGGAGACTTCAGAGGGAGGACAGCCAGCCTCCGTTGTAGCCAGCTGCCAGTTCAGGCTGGTGGGTGTAAGGGGGAGAGGGGCGCACCTCGCAGAACATTTCCCAAAGAGGGCAGCAGGAGCCCCTCTCCTTCGCTGTCTTCCTGCTGCTGGACGTAGAACAGCCCTGCAGACCTTGGGGAAAGAAGCCGTGCAGGTGGCACAGGACACGGAGAGACGGAGCCCGGTCCCCAGCCTCTCTGCAGCGTCCTACCAGTCCTCCACTGCTGACCTCTGGGCTTTCCTGGGAGGGGGAGCTGCTTCCGTCTGGCCTAAATCACTGCTATTTGAGGACTTCTGTCTCTGGTAACCCAGCCCAGTTCCAGCCCCAGGATGTTGCCATTGCAACATTGTAGTGAGCCGGTTGGGGTCCCTGGCTGAGATTTTTCTCAGGTTTCTCTCCAGGAGTAGAACCACCGGTCACTGAACGTGTCTGGTCTCTCTTCAGCAATGCCAGGTTGCTGACCACAGTGACTGGACCTCTTTATAAATCCATTAGCAAGTGCTAGAAGATTCCGGTTTCTTCTTCCCCAGCCCTGAATCTGGGGAGGAGATGGGAAAGACTACTTATTTTAAAAGAATTTGCATTTCTTCTATGTTGAGAGGTTATTCATCCTTTTGATCAAAGGATTGATCACTTCTCAGGTGGTCATTTTATTTTATTTTAAAATGTTATTTATTTTTATGGATTTTATTATTTTTTAAAATAATTTTTAAAAGTTTATTTATTATTGAGAGAGAGAGAGAGTATAAGCTGGGGAGAAGCAGAGAGAGGGAGACACAGAATCTAAAGCAGGCTCCAGATTCTGAGCTTTCAGCACAGAGCCCGATATGGGGCTCGAACCCACAGACCCACAGACCTTAAGATCATGACCTGAGCCGAAGTCAGACACCTAACCAGTCAGCCATCTAGGTGTCCCTTAAGGATTTTATTTTTAAGCAATCTCTTACACCCAACATGGGTCTCTAACTCACAATCCAGAGATCAAGAGTCACACCCTCCATCAACTGAGCCAAACTGGCGCCCCTATTTTCTTTTCTTTTCTTTTCTTTTTTTTTTTAAGATTTTTAAAAGACTTTTTTAAAGACTGATCTCTGCACCCAATGTGAGGCTTGAACTTACAACCCCAATATCAAGAGTCCCATGCTCTTCCCACTGAGCCAGCCAGGTGGCCTGTCAGGTGGTCTTTCTGAACTCACCCAAAAAAACCCAAAAACAA